>NC_061089.1:35980848-35995848 GCF_015104395.2 Macrobrachium nipponense
TATATATATATAATATATATATATATATATATATATATATATATCTAGATATGTGTGTGTGTACGAGAGAGAGAGAGAGAGAGAAAATACTTCGCTTTCGTGGCATGCTACCGTAGTGCTTACGTATTTACCAATGCTCCTAATATCTATTTCAAAAGAGCTCCGTCCGTATTGGTTCGCCGGTATCAAGTAGGCTTAGCGGATCACCGTAGGGTATGACATGAGAAAAGGGTAAGCTTCGAGGGGTGGCGGTTGATAGGGGGTGTAAGGGGGGAGGGGGGAAAGAGTAAGTAAAGGAAGGGTAATTCCAAAGCTTAATCTGATAACTCAATATTGCGCTCTCTGTTTGCCACCTGAATATTCATGCCAAGATGCTGAGGGTTGAATCTCGGCAATAGATTGTGCTTTACGAATATCAGCGTATCCTTTGATGTCTCATCTGAATATGTAAAGGGGAAGGAGCATGGGGGGGGGGGGGGGGGGGGGGGGTGAAGGAGGAAGAGGAAGACGGAGAGAAGGAGGAGGCAAATAAGGGAGAAAGAGAGTAGGAGACATGATACATTTTAAAAAATATGAGAGAGAGTGGCCACATCACAAATCCCAAAAGAGAGAGTAAATAAAAAATTGACATCCGTAATGTCATTAAGCCCACTGAATCTCCCGCAATTATCCCTTCATTTTGGCACATGAATCCCGTCCAGAAGTTACATTGCATTTGAAAAAGAAAGATAAAAAAAGAAAGATGAAAAGTAATAGGGCATGGATGAAAGAAGGAAATGAAATTACGAGAGTGAAGAAACGCAAGAATCAAATTATAAGGTTTATCTTATTAAGTGGGAAACGGTAATTGATTTTCCAAACGTAATTATTTTCATCAAGGGTGAATGAACATATTTTTTCCAAGTATACTGTCACCATCGACTATTCTGGACTTTGAAGTTTATCTTCACGTATGTTTGATGTCAAACTATAGCTTCACGTCCCATAAAATCAAATACGAACGTGAAGCATATCATCACGTAGAATATTATCCATTTAGAACTTCATGTTTACTTGCAATTCGATGTTTAAGTACAGTTTAACTTTAGGCACGATTAATTTGGAATTGGAAGTGTACTTGCACTTACAATCTGAATCACAGTATCAGGTATTATTCATGCTAAATCTTTTTACAGCAACGTACTTCGTCATTATACCCACAAAATTGAACTGTGTCAGCAATGCTGTACAAAACTGTACGAAAAAAATTCTGGTTAACCCTTCTTCCCCTTACCCATATTATTAATATATATGTATATATATATTATATATATCTATGTAATATATATATATAATATATATATATAAATATATATATATATCATACACACAGCCACACACAATCTATATATATGTAATAAATATAATACATTAATACATATATACACACACACCACCACCACAACACACACACACACACACACACATATTATTATATATATATATATATATTATATATATATATATATATATATAGTATATAATAATACATATATATAAAATTATAGTTATATATATATATATGATATATATTATATATACTATATATATTAACATACATATAGCTTACAAAATTCCTTTTTCGCGCGAGGAGCAGATGCCTTTACTAAAAAGCTTTTATGGATGATATTGCTAACTTATCCTTGCATTGTATTGACGGAGTCATACAATATCGTTTTCCATGAAGAACAGACACTGATTTAAATAAAAAAATATGAAAAAAAAAAATATATATATATATAAAAATTGCAAGAACTGTATAACGAACACATATCTAACAACGAAGTAGCAATAATATGTTAAAGAAGTAAGACCTTTTTAATGGTTTTATCATACGGAATTCGAAATAAAAAATAAGTTTCCTTTGGAGAACAGCACGAATGTAATAAATAGCTTTGCAGCGGTGAGACTTCATTAGGTGAAGCGCAAGCTTATGTCCGTGAAATGAAATGTCGCTTGGCGGTTGAAATACGCATCACTTGCGAGTCATTAACATATAAAGACCTTCATTAAGATCATTCCTAGTTAAACAGCTTACGTATTTACGTACCGCGAAAACATTTCTAGATTTAAAAATTCACGGCACAAGCAACAACAAAAGCAGTAACTGGAAAGGAAGATCAGAAATGACTAATGTGACTTAGGAAACTGTGTCTGTCTTTTAGGAAAATATCTCGAGACCAGATCATCAAATTTTAACAAATTTTAGATGGAAAGTTCCTTGGGTGACGGTCTTAAGTATTAATGATCACGATGACCATCTCGAAGTTCCAGTAAAACCCTTCAAGTTGACATATGGTTGTCTTCTTTTCATTTTTTCACTAAATATATAACAAGGTATATTTACAAATGTTTTGAATATGCTATAAAATAATATATATATATATAATTTACATATACATATACATATTATATATATATTATAATATATATATATATATAATATAATATATATAGTGTGTGCGTGTGTGTGTGTACTAGATATGGTTCTGTGTAGTGATCAGACACCTAGCCTACTAGGGCCAACAATTTCCTTCCAACTTATAGCTTCTAAGCAACATCCCATTTCCATCAAGACTAGAAGACGTATATCAGAAATGGCACCACTGAAATGAGGGAAACCAAGAGAAAGAAACCGCCCATTTTCTTTATTTCCTCGACGACCATCACCTGTACATCAGTGCCAGCCAGTAGCCACACAAATGCTATTGGAACTCGGTCCTAAATCAACAGACATCAAGGAAGGTTGTAGACAAACACAAACAAGCATACAGACGGCAGCCGACTAGATGCGGGAAGCCAAAAGCGTGCCACCCGATCCATCTCCCTCAATCAAGACTCGTATGCCACCTTGTGGTTGGAAAGACCTACGAGTGCCACCGGGCGGTCACTGCCTCGAAGAGGTGAGTGTGAGTGAGTGGGTGTGCGCACATGCGTGCGCGTGTGTGTCCGCTTGTCTGTACACTTACATCTTTTATCCTCTTCTGATCTTTTTCTCTTTTGATACTGGAATTTTTCTTATATAGACTTTTAATTTCTGCGAAGGATTATTTGGAATTGGTTTCACACTGATATAAATTCTATTTTTAAAATGCAGGTTTCGCGGGAATTGGTCACATCCTTTTATCGAGTCCATCAGTTTCTCTGATATGCCTCCTCAGCTTTATTCCATATCCTTTTTATTCTTCTGAGGTATCGCCAATGAGGCAACTGAACTGATCTCTTGGAATAATGAGATAAAATCTTCCACGGTTCTTCTGGTCACAGTTTTTAATCTCTTTTATTTAATCGTTTCCGATAATCCCTCGCCTTAAAAGATATTACTCAACAACGACCATTGTCGATAAAAGCGAGCGAAATCGACGGTTCTCTTTTGTCATGAGAGATTCAAAGGGAAAACAAAGAGTGTCGTCCTTCCCCGAACAATCATCGAACACAGACAAAGATGAGACTAAGAAAGGAGATAATGAGATTGTAAATCACTGCTGCGGATGTGCTGCTTCTCCTGTGCACTTATAAGGTGATCTCTTTGTCTGGCAACGATTGCATATCTATCATCTAAGCAAAAGGCGTCTGCTTTAACATAATTTCAGAGACTGATTGCTTTATGTGACAACTTTACCTCCTATGCTAGAACAGCACACACAAACACACATAAACACACACACAGAAAAGGACAATCCCAGATAATTTTTTTTTATCCACATGAGGAAAGGCTTCTGTAATTGTTTGCAATGTGGATATGTGCATATGTATGTATATATGTGTATACGTATATATATAGAAAAACGACGGGTTTTATTATACCTTTTCAGAGTGTTCTCTTAGAATGGAAGTGCATGAGTGCATCATTATTTCATGTCTCAGACAAGGATAAATACTTCACGAATAAGTTGTGTGTATAACCATATATATACGTGTATATATATAATATTTTTCTGATTTTTACAATATCTGTACATGACAATGTTGACTTTTACATCATGGTATAATGTTGATTTTTACATCATGCAAACCGGCACAAAAGCAATTATTTTCTTCCCTTAAATCCCAGATGAACAATAAGTGCAAAAGTTATTGCCCATAGAGGAAGAGATTCATCTGCTATTTACGAATCACTTCTCCCCGAAAACGGGTCCACAAACCTTTGTTAGGCACAACATTGCCTTGAGATGCATTATATCTAGAAACTAAAAAATTACTAATCAGGGGAAAACATTTAGGATTTCCCATGTATTTGTATGTCTGCATATATACTTGACCACACTACCATGATAACTTGTGGATTTCATCACACTTTTTGATTACGCTTGTCACTAAAAAGCCTAAGATCAAATGAAGCCTAAGATCAAATGAGGAACAAAATGAAGATATTCTGACGTTGAGAACACGTTAACCACCTGAGCACATAGGTGGTGGTGAAAAAGATCTCGTCATGATATACTGAACGCGCGCTCGAATGTTACTGCAGACGTCATAATTTCTTCACTTGTATCTTATACTCTGTAGTGACAACCAAATTAAAAATGTGTGAAGACCTCGAGAAGTTAAGAGCATATATGTATTTGTTTAAAAAGCGACCAGTATACACACACACACACACACACACACACACACACACACACACACATATATATATATATATATATATATATATATATATATATATATATATAGTGTGTGTGTATGTATGTATGTATGTATGCATGTTACTTTAATTATATACATTTAATGCACTGTCACTCATCACAGAATTTATAAAGTAGGTACCATATGATACAAAAATTATTCACAGGTACAACAATCACTTTCATTCAAGCATCCAAATTATATTTTCATCAAGACAGATACACGACTTCATCTTCGAGACTTGGATGAAGCATCAGATGACGACAGTTACAAACCCCACGATTCCATTGGTCATATGCGATGACTTGCAAGTATTGAAATATACGTAGGATTCTATTGGTTTTTGATAGTCGGTCTTAAACGTTTTCTATTTGTTTCTTTTGGAATTTTACAGTTCACTGACTGTTAGTTAAGCACCCTAACTAAGAAAATATGAATTTCCGATAAAAGATCATTCATGAATGCAACCTAGAAGGCAATATCAATTAAGAATCGCATTTGCAGTGACTTTGGGAGGAGAGAAACGTTGTGGCGAGTAAGGCAGAAAGGAGAACTTGTGTTAGACATCTTCTATGGTCTTTGTATACTATCCCTATTCAAATTATAATTTTATGAAAGTTAATAGCTACCAGTGTCAATGGCTTCTAACAAAATAGTTACTAATAACAGATGGGGATTAAAAGGTTGAGAGAAAAAAACTGACCACCCCAAAATCTGATAAACCTCAACATATATTCGTAAATCCTGACAACTAGAAAGGACAGACAATCACTGACCCGAAAGTGGAGACTTGCCCTAAGTGAAATGCCATTCAATTCTTACGATTCCGAAACCGGACGTGAAGTAGTATATATCTACGGGAGTGAAATAATTTCAGCACTGAAGGACTACCACTTTAACCAGTTAGCAAAAGCCCTCACGGTATAACAGGACGGAGGGCCAAACCATCTTCATGTCGTGAGACGGGTCGTGGCAATCATGCCAATAAAGCAGCAGTTTCTATTCCAAGCTCTGGGTCACCATGCTTAAGCGCTGCTGTTCCAGGGTCTACTGTATCTCTTCACACGACCCCTTCTCCTTCTTTCTTACTTGCTTCCCCTCTTCTGGATATTCTTTCGTTTCCATTTTTCTTCGTCTCAGTTCCCTGTGCCTTGGACAACATCCTGTTCTTACCCTCTTTCCCCTCGATGCTTCAGCAATTCAATAGTTCAATCATGCAAACGAATATAAGGAAAAACAGAAATAAAGAAAAAGTAAAAAAAGCAGAAAGGGAGGGTAGGGAGCCGTTTGGGATAGCAGAAGAAAGTTGCATATAGGAAAGGAAAACCAACAGTAAAGAAGCAAGTGAAAAGTGGGGAGGAAAGATAAGGGGAAGCGGGAATATGCGCGTCTGTCTGCCTGTATGTCTCTCTCCCCTCCAACCAACCCTTTTACTTGCCCCATACGAGAGGAGGGTGACTCAACGCGTCGAGCCGGTATGGAAATGCACGTTAATGCGCTCAAATTGGCGAAAATCTTGTTAGATGTCGAGATGCCTCGGACGAAAGAAAATATGTCACAAAACTTCAGGCGATTTCAGCACCTCATTCGCGTGTTGGGAATTTTGCGACGACTGAGTTGCATTTAATCTCTCTTCTGTCAGGACTAGCCATTCCTCCTCAACAACGACTCAAATAATGTACAAACGTGAATGAATATGAATTTTTAGACTAAATTCTGATGTTATTTGTCAGTCATGAGGGCAGCTCGAGGTATACCTACTTGAATCTCTCTACGATTTTTTTTATACTTACTACCGATGAACTTATCAAACATCATACTGAAACAAGTAAATATATCTAAAAATAGAACGAGGTGCTTTCTCAAATGCATTGAACGTAATTTTAAGTTCTCGTCATGATTTAGGATTTTTTCTTTACTGAATTCCTCTATCTTAATTCATTTCTAACTATATCTGACTCTGGAAATGCCCTAAAATTCCACTACCAATATTTAAACATAAAATTACGGGTTTAATTCAGTATCATTATTTTCTCCCTGTCAGATATTTGAGGATTGCATTGAAGTTATCCGTCCATGTCTAGTATAATATCCAACCTAATGGAGCCTTGATATCTTCAAATTACAGGTAATACTTAAGTACGAAGCCCATTCATCGTCCTAAATTACCTCGTAAACCAAACAATGACCATTGAATGGAGAGAAAACTTAAGCGGAATTTCTTCTGTATCACAGTCACTACTGGTACATGAAAAACAAATCCTTAAGGTAATCGGCGTAACAAAACATTTAATTAACGAAAAATTAGATAAATTGTCTCTGCACGTCACACACAATGTGCATTCATACTTCTTTATGTAATGTAACGGATAATCTACTCCAACAAGACTTGTATTCTTCCTGCTCGGGGCCAACCTCTCTTACTATTGGCTTCTATAAGTTAAATACAGAATGACAGAACCTTATTTCGTGTTTCGGACGACGAAGCATTCCGTATCGACCCTCTCTGACGTTACAGTTATTTTCGGAGGTGCAGACACATACATTTACATAATGCTTGAATATCTGTGACAAGAGAAAAGCAAGCGCCTGAAATAAAACTGCGGACCGTCAAACGTTTGTAACGGTAATGCTCCGTGGAAAGGGAGATTTATCGGACACATCATCTACGCATGTTACTGGAGTCGCCTGTGAGGCCATTGGTGGTCTTACAGTCCTTATGCAAATACACGAAGACTGAGACTGTCTCCGTGTCACGATTCATTTTCGGTAAAAGACGAATTTCCGAGTTTCTTTTCTTACTCCCTTCCTTCCTAGAACAGTCCAAAGGCTTAAAATACCCCGTAGCTCCAGAATTTATCTGGAGAGTACGAAGATAGATTAAAGCCAGTTGGTAGGCGGAGTGAGAAGACATTAGCCAACACGAGAAAGGGACAGAGAGAGAAAATTAAAAGTGAGTTCTGCACTCATACATACACGCACACACAATTGGATATCAATTACTCAACGTCAACTTGGGTTAGACATCTTCTATGGTCTTTGTATAGGTCATCCAGTTACACATTTCATACAATATTCACTCCATTTACGCACCCGGTAATAATTTAGGTTACATCAAGCTGCAATACAAGATTTAATTTCTCTTTACGTTTATAGCTCTAACTACAGCCACGAATGGTTAAGGTAACCTTCAAAGAATATCATACATCTTATCAGATAAAAAACATTTGTGAGATGTCCAAGAAGGCGGCGCATTAAATAAAAAAAACCGTGCTTTATTTCCCAAACAAAATGCTGACCGACCATGTGCTACTCTACCTAACGAGCTATTACGGCGTAAAAATACAGCATTTCGAGTTAAACATTAAAATCAACAAAATTTAAGGATTGAGGGCCTTAACAATGAAAGAGGTAATTGATAAAAATAATCTTCGAGAACCTTAGACAAACAATAATTGCCATAAACATTCAAGGTGCCATGGACGAAACACCCAAACGAGAACATTAAATAGGCAGTCATCATGAAATACGTGGGGTAACTTCGAAGAACAACCGGCTCAACAAAGGTCTACCGAATGGAGTTACTGATACACAAAATAGTCGATCTCTTAGTACTGGATCTCTTACATTCCTATCCAATTCACTGTCATCCATCTCTTACATCGAAACTACTGATATCCCCTTTTCACTACCTCAAAGGCGTGCTAAGTAAAAATCTCACATTGATTGCGTGGCACGAGCGCCGTCACCATGAAAGACATACAGGTAAAACTCGAATGAAGTATGAAAGTAAGGGACGTGTTTTCCTTCGTCGCTTCTAAATGCTGTTCTTCAAAATTTGACAAAATTGTTTCTGTATTTATTGGATATTTTTTCCGATTTCTGCAATTTGTTTTGGGAGTATTATACCCTGTTAACGTTACTAAAATTACAGCAATAGCACTCATCTCGATAGCTGAACCGCTTCCTATGAGCTTAACCTACACAATGAAATGGTAAATAACTAGAACAAATTTTTTCGAGATCTTCAACGTGGTCATTCAGCTCCCGTCATTGCTCATCGACTACTTACCCTATGAAGTAGATAATAGTATTGTGTTCTGTTGAAATATTGTGAAAATCATATATAGCTACAGAGGTTTCTTCTGATGTGCAATCTGGGCGACATTATCATAATAATCTATTGATTCCATTTGAAATATAGTTTTGAATACATAATTTAGGCCAAAAGTCGAGCGCTGGGACCTGTAAGGACATTCAGCGCTGAAAGTAAACTGCCAGTAAGCTTTGCAAGGTGTAACAGGAGGAAATCCTCGCAGTTGCACTCTGAAACAACTGTCAGGACAGGGTGAAAATTCAGATGGAAGAAAGAGAATATGAATGGAAGTACAGTAAAAGGCATGAAAGGAGTTGCAGCTAGGGGCCGAAAGGACGCTGCGAAAAACCTTAAGTAATGCCTATAGTGCACAGCATGAGGTGGACTGACGGTACTACCCCCCTTACGGGATTGGAATCCTTATGAACATTAAATGTTCTGAAATATATCAAATGGATATCCCCTTTTTCTTCTTCGTGTGTATAATTCCTTCTTCACCTACTTTACCTCTAAGCTAGTAAGCTATACCGCTGTTTTTTTTTTTTTTTTTTTTTTTTTTTTTTTTACTCCTGGAAGACAGTTTATTCTATTTCACTTGTATTTGTCTGGGAAAAAAGCGAAAATTGCTTGTTTATATATATATATATATATATATATATATATATATATATATATATATATATATGTGTGTGTGTGTGTGTGTGTGTGTGTGTGTGTGTGTGTGTGTGTGTGTGTTGATACATTTTTCATTTTACTTACTTGGATATCATCCTTCATGAGAGTACACAATTATGGCAATGATAATTACCGTTCAACCATACTCCCAGGTATAAAGTACATAAATGCCAAATGGACATGATGAAGACTGATAACTAAATGATATCAACAAGTAAAATGCAAAGGTTTGTCAGTAACTTTGGCCCCTTTCCAAGAAATTCTCATGATTACAACATATATCCATTTGGTTCGAATAAAGTCGGTCCTGATGCTCGGGCTGGGTTCCCGGCTTTTAATTCGTCGTTTTTATTCATCAACAGTTGAAAATACATTGCAATCAGCTGTAACTACCAGTGATTCTGTTATCATTCTTTTTGATAACCAAGAACAAGAGAAGCAAAGTGTTACGGCTGTGTTTGCTCACATTCACATGTAATCTATGAAAAAGAATCACAGTTAAGGCACGCAAACATTGTGAAATTGGTATCAAAGTTGCCTTCGTATTCATAACACCCTTTTTACCTAACAATGTTATAAAACAACATCGTTATAATTCTCAAAATAACGGCGTCGTGGTGCTTTAGTCGTTCTCTGCAACCAGAGTGAAAATGAGTGAAAATCCGATATGGCTTTTCAATGATGGTCCATAATACCGGATTCTGAAGTACTATATTAGAGATGTATTCCGAAGATCCGGCATTTCCACGGGATTCCTATAAATTTAAAATGATCTACTCAAGGATTAATGTTTCATTGAAGTCACAGTGAAAATAGATATTGCGATGAGTAGCAGTTTCTAATCTACAAATCATTTACTCCGTCCAGTAATTATGAGCCTTTGCTATGACTCACAGAATCATATTGGTGTATTCTCGTGGCCAGCTCATGTCTGATGTTAAACGATCACTATTTATGTACGAAAATTTACAGGCATTATTTAATATTCTGCCAGACATGATAACTGATAATTATATCAAACATATCATAGTTTTAAAAAATGTTATTTTTTTAAAACTTGGTATTTCCTTCTTGTGAAATTTCCAAATACCAACGGTTCGAGCTCCAGTTTTTTAAACTTATTTGAGAGGCTGAAGGTTAATATCCTCCACTCAGGAGAAAGACATCCAATAGTCAGGGAATTAGCCAACCCCTCGTCTCGTCCTGCAGGAAGATCCTCTAGGTTTTACCCTTTTATAGCCCTTACGTCTCCATTTCCAACGACATTCAGAAATACTACTCCTGCCAATTACGACCTGCTCTTTTCTCCTCTCATCAGTCTCAGAAGACTCTCTCTTTCTCTCTCTCTCTCTTAAAATGTTCCTCACTGCCTACCGATTTGATTATCACTCCACTCACAAGCAATTTGCCATAATCCTCAGGAGTGGGTCCGGACAGGCAGATTGTATTACGATTGATATCGATTTTGCAATTTGTTGCCGACTCACCACCACCACCACCACCCATCCAATTCACCCCTCCCCTATTTAACAACACTTAAGAGTCTCTCTCTCTCTCTCTCTCTCTCTCTCTCTCTCTCTCTCTCTCTCTCTCAGCCTGGAAAAGGCGTTGAGAAACCATGACAGCTTCTTGCGCTTCTGAACGTCCTCCCTCCCGTGCTAGGAGTTTTTATTGCTTCTTGTTAAGAGGCGGCCGCGTTCATGAAGTGTGAAACGTGACGTAGGTACTGATTACCGGAGCTGAACTGCTAAGTGGTTATTACAGGGTCCGCAGTCGTTGCTTTTCAGTAAGGATAAGAGTGGGGAGAGCGAAATCGCGGAGTACAAGATCAACAAATATAAAGGAATGGGTAGAAAAAAAATGAAGCCCATTTTCTTAATAGTAACCATAAATATAAAGAAATACAAAAGTAGTCTTCAGTTTTGCCCGTCACAGTAGTAATCTTCAGTTTCACCCGTCACTGCAGTAGTCTTCAATTTTATCTGTCCGGGCAGTAGTCTTCAGTTTAACCATCGCAGCAGCAGTAGTCGTCAGTTTTACCCGTCGCAGGAGTAGTACTCAATTTTACCTGTCACGGCAGCAGTCTTCTATTTTACACGTCGCGGTAGTAGTCTTCAGTTTTACCCATCCCCGGCAGTAATCTTCAGTTTTATAAGACACAGCAGTCATCTTCAGTTTTACCGTCACGGCAGCAGTCTTCAGTTTTCCCTGTCGTGGTAGTAGACTTCAGTTTTACCTGTCGTGGTGGTAGTAGTCTTCAGTTTTACATGTTGCAGAAGTAATCCTCAGTTTTATAAGACACAGCAGTCATCTTCAGTTTAACCGTCACGGCAGTAGTCTTCAGTTTTACCTGTCGTGGTAGTAGACTTCAGTTTTACTCGTCGTGGTAGTAGTCTTCAGTTTTACATGTTGCATAAGTAATCTTCAGTTTTATACGTCATGGCAGTGATCTTCAGTTTTACCCATCGCAGCAGTAGTCTTCTATTTTACACGTAGTGGTAGTAGTCTTCAGTTTTACCCATTGTGGTAGAAGTATTCAATTTGACCCATTGTGGTAGTAGTCCCCCAATTTTACCCGTCGTGGTAGTAGTCTTCTCTTACATGTCGAAGCTGTAACCTTCAGTTTTATAAATCACAGCAGTAATCTTCAGTTTTACCTGTTGCGGCAGTAATCTTCAGTTTTACCCATCATATCAGTAATCTTCATGAAGTCTTACCCATCTCGGCAGTAATCTCCAGTTTTACATGTTGCGGTAGTAGTCTTCAGTTTTATCTGTTGTGGAAGTAATCTTCAATTTTACAAGCCGCAGTATTAATCTTCAGCTTTACCCATCATGGCAGTAATCTTCAGTTTTACCCGTTGCAATAGTCTTCAGTTTAACCCGTTGCAATAGTAGTCTTCAGTTTTACCTGTCATGGCAGTAATTTTCAGTTATACCTGTCGCGGTAATAGTATTCAGGTTTACACGTCACTGTAGTAATCTTCAGCTTTACCTGTCACGGCAGT
Source organism: Macrobrachium nipponense (assembly GCF_015104395.2). NCBI lineage: Eukaryota > Metazoa > Arthropoda > Malacostraca > Decapoda > Palaemonidae > Macrobrachium > Macrobrachium nipponense. The sequence continues at coordinate 35,993,295 of NC_061089.1, forward strand.
AATCTTCAGTTTTACCATCATGGTAGTAATCTTCAGTTTTACCCATTATGGCAGTAGTCTTCAGTTTTACCTGTTGCAGCAGTAGTCTTCAATTTTACCTGTCCTGGCAATAATCTTCAGTTTTACCACCACAGTAGTAATCTTCAGTTTTACCCGTTGTGGCAGTAGTCTTCAGTTTTACCCGTTGCGGCAGTAGTCTTCAATTTTACCTGTCCCGGTAACAATCTTCAGTTTTACTACCACGATAGTAATATTAAGTTTTACTCGTCCGGCAATAGTCTTTAGTTTTACCCGTCACAGCTGTAATCTTCAGGTTTACATATTGCAGTAGTAGTCTTCAATTTTACCTATTGCAGCAGTAATCTTCAGTTTTACCCGTCACAGCAGTATTCTTCTGTTTTACATATCGTGGCAGTAGTTTTCAGTTTTACCCTTTGCAGCAATATTCTTTCGATTTATCTGTCACAGTAGTAGTCTTCAATTTTACCCATCGTGGCAGTATTCTTCAGTTTTACTGTCACGGTAGTAATCTTCAGTTTTGCCAGTTGGGGTAATAGTCTTCAGTTATACCCATCGCAGCAGTAGTCTTCAGTTTTACCAGTTGCGGAAGTAATCTCCACTTTTACCTGTCACGGTTGTAATCTTCAGTTTTACCCATCGTGGCAGTAGTCTTCACTTTTACCATTGCGGCTTAGTTATCCCCATTGCGGCAGTAGTCTTCAACGTTACACATCATGGCAGTAATCTTCAGTTTTACCATAACGGTAGTAATCTTCAGTTTTATCCATCGCGACAGTAGTCTTCAAATTTACCTGTCATGGCAGTAGTGTTCAATTTTACCCATCGCAGCAGTAGTCTTCGGCACGGTAGTGTTCTTCACTTTTACTTGTCACGGTAGTAGTCTTCAGTTGACCCATTAAGGCAGTAATCATCAGTTTTACTCGTTACGGCAGTGGTCTTCAGCTTTACCCATCTCTGTAGTAGTCTTCGGTTTTACCTGTCACTGCAGTAATCTTTAGTTTTACCGTTGTGGCAGTAGTCTTCAGATTTAGACGTTGCGGCAGTAATCTTCAATTGTGGAAGTAGTCTTCAGTTTTACCCATTGTGACAGTAATATCCAGTTTTCCCCATCTCGGGGTATTAATCTTCAGTTTTACATATCGCAGTAGTAGTCTTCAGCTTTACGTGTCGCAGCAGTAATCTTCAGTTTTACCCGTCGCAGAAATAGTCTTCAGTTTTAGACATCGCGGCAGTAATCTTGTTTTAACCGTAGTTTTCAGTTTTAACCGTCTCGGTGGTAGTTTTCGGTTTTAACCGTCGCGGTAGTAGTCTTTACTTTTAACCGTCGCGGTAGCAGTTTTCAGTTTTAACCGTCGCGGTAGTAGTCATTAGTTTTACCCGTCGTGGCAGTACTCTTTAGTTTTACCCGTCGTGGCCGTAATCTTCAGTTTTACATGTCGAGGTAGCAGTTTTCAGTTTTAACCATAAATGCTTCCGTATTTTGTGCTTCTATATCATTTACAGTCCTGTTCACTTTTTTTTTCTTTTATCCCGAAGGAGCTGGTACTAGGCTAAATACGGAGGCTATTTAGTACTTAACAAGTAGGCTACCGACTTTGGAAAACAATGGATATGGGTTAACTACTTTAACCTTGCAATTTCAACCCTATGTATGAAGGTGAAAAGGTACAAGCCTATATATCATCGTTGCCTACAATGTGTGTGTGTGTGTGTATATGTATAATGTATATATATACATTATATATATACATATTATACATAATATATATATATATATATATATATATATATATATATATAATAGATAGGTATAGACAGATATGGGTATATATATATATATTATATGTATATATATATTATATAATATAATATATATAGATAGGGTATATATATATATGGTATATATATATATATATTATATATACTAGGTATATATAGTATATATATATATATATATTATAATAGACATAGGGTATAGATATATATATATATATATTATATATATATAATAATATTATATACTATACTGATACGCATATACAATAAATTTATACTTTTTTGTTTTCAACTTGAATAACAGCCCCATAGACTGAACAGAGCAACAAAAGGCAGGAAAAATGATCGATTCATCCATAGTAAGTGACAAAAGGTAAAATAAAGCTCTCCCATTCATCCCCCCTCCATCAAAAAAAAAAAAAAAAAAAGGCGAAAGAAAAAAAAGTTCAAATCCAATTTAAAAGGCTTCATTGTTTACCGTTATGGACTTCATCACTACAATATACGGCAATCACAGGTGTTTGTCCGAATGGACTGACGTTTTAGACTAATAGCTCGGCCCAAACATGTGACGCAAACGGTGTGGAAAAATTTTTTTTTGGCTTGAAATGCAATAGTGCAAAAAGGTTGCAAAATAGAAGACGAATTCTTTTGGACTTGAAGAACTTTTATTACTACTTGTAAAGCTAGTGGGAAGTAGCAGATACCATACCCAAACTACAAAATAAACAAGCATGAAATATTACAAAACTGCTCC
>NC_061089.1:35998348-36038348 GCF_015104395.2 Macrobrachium nipponense
AGCTTTTTGTAAAGACTCATGTTGCTAACCTCATTCCCTTCTCTTCCAAAGCTGAAAGCACCTGGCACATTACTCCTACTTAGCTCATTCACTCTACAATGGAGTCTCCTGGAAATGGGCAGATGATTCAATGGAAAACTGGCACCAGCGAGAGACCGGGGTTCAGACCCATGGGAAAAGAGGAACTTGGCCCAATTTGAACATTGAATTGCGTGTGTTGACGAATAAGTTGTGTTATCTGGTTGTTAGCCAATTGTGGTGGGCTGCAGCTAAGGTCAAAAGGAAGGAACTGGTAACTTCACGCCAAATAAAACTGATCCAAACCAGAAAGTTAACACCTTCTGGAGACAGGCCCTCTGAGGGGGAAGAGGGTTACAGTTGACCATATAACTTTACTCAATACGTGTGACTACACACACACATACACACACACACACACACACACACACACACACATATATATATATATATATATATATATATATATATATATAATATATATATATATATATGTGTGTGTGTGTGTGTGAGTGTGTGTGTGTTTGTAAAGGACAGATAAATAAATAATTGGTAAAGAACAAAATATTAGTGTAATATAATAAACACTTATGAAAAATTTCATGCTTATTCATGTAAATTCTAAACTGTTACTACAACGGAACAGAGTTTAATCACAATACAAAATGGATGTGAAAGGAAAAAGAAGAGAAAATCCCTTATCGTAAGAGGATTATCTAAGTAAATAAAATGAACTAATCTTTCGTGAAAATAATTTCTGGAATAAATAAAAATAAAATGTATAACAAAGAGGCAAAAATAATTCTGAATTTCAAAGGGATACTTATATCTGAAAGCCTCTCGTTATTTCTTATATTAAGGAACTTAATATAAGAGGATCACACCTGCAAGTCTTCATGCTTTCAATGCATAAAAATACCTAGTCTTAGAAAGAGCAAACAACACATAATACTTAAGTAGAAAGAAAGTGAAATTATAACTGTCACCACTGTATTTAATTAGATCTACCGTAATATACACTTCAGAAAATGAGTATTATCAGGCTCTTTTACTACGAAGTCTAAAAATATCCAGTCTTGGAATGCCATTATTATTATTATTTCAATGCAAGGTGGTATTTGTAACCATACTAACAGATTTTAAACAAAAATATAGTTTCAAAATATATGTATTGTATAATATGTTATAAACGTAATAATTCATAAACTAAAGATTATTACGATTTACCAGTACCCCGTTTGAAAACAATTTAAAATTTACATACATACCTAACATGCACACGATATTTGAGGTTTACTATTTGCAATGATAAAAATATTACACTTGAATAAGTGACGAAAATAATTGAATATATATATATATATATATATATATATATATATATATATATATATATATATATATATATATATTATATATATATATATATATATATATATACATTACCAATGTTGAATACGTCTCTCCTCCGCGACCCGCTTGATTCTTTTCACATAAGTGCTTTTTATTTGGTGAAAGCTTTTGTAAGTGAGTGACTTCAAGGCTCAAACTTATAAATCATGCACATTTCAATATATAATATAATAATAATAATACTAATAATAATAATAATAATAATAATAATAATAATAATAATAATAATAATAATGATAAAGCACGAAATCAGAAAAACGCATGAGGCAAAAAAAAAAAAAAAAAAAAAAACTGTAATAATCGCTATTTCGGGAATCCTGAGGCTTCAATTTCGAAGTTGGGCATCCGTAAATAAGACCCTTCAAAACCCCCTAGATATGCTCGGGGTAATATTTGCTTCCTACTAACGAGCCAGTGAAAGGAAACACTTTTCCAAAATTTGATGAATTTTTCCCCAAGCCCTGAGAGTAAGAAGGAGGCAAAGGGCCATTCTCCTCTTGCACTCAGGGCCTACTCTTAGAGACCCATGCCTCTTATGATAGACTCGTTGGGGAATATGAAGAAAATCACGTGTATATTCTATATTATATATTATATAGATTTAATATAATATTATATATATATATTATCTATAATATATATATTATATATATTTCAAATATGGAAAAAACGATTAATTTTTTTTTTTTTTTCGTTTACAAATACGGTTCATGTGTATTATATATAAATCATTATTCATATTTTATATAACTACCTTGACTATCATGACCAATACTATAATCATATATGAAGCTGACATTATAGTGGAGGATCTGATAGTTGTAGCTAATTTTGTACACAGTCTTGATTTTTATTGTAACAAATATATAAATATAATATTTATTATAAATCCAAAATTCATTTATATACTAATATTATTATTGGTGATGTTAGCAACAAAGGACAAAATACAGAGAAGGATTGTATATGTTTGTTGTCTCTCAATTTGTTTTCTTATTTTTTCTCTCAGTGCCAATATATGTACATCCTACAATATTTGTTACAAACGTAATCATTCTTTTTCAACTAAAATCTAGTTTGGTTTGATTTATATTTTCATTTCGATGAGAAAAAAAATATTAGTTATTTGTAAAAACTAAATATGCAGTACGTACTTGCTACATTATTGTTTGAAAGCCTAAAGATATAAACTGACGTTTCATAATGAAACCTGGCAAGTTATCAAGATTTCGTCTTCACTGATATAAGTACATGTATGTATATGTATATATATACACACACACACACATATATATATATATATATATATATACTATATATATATATATATAGAAAAGGCTCTTAGGTGATCTGTTTTAACACTACCCGAAATGTCAGGCGGTGCAACGATAATTAAGTACTTAATTGACTTTTTAAGTTGTAAAAAAATCAGAATTAATAATTTTATTACGAGAATTGCTTTATTATTGGATGAAATACATCAATTCTGACTGGAAGCATCTTATTCAATTGTGTAGAAAGAATATACTGTCCGTAGAAAATCATAGATAATAAACACCTCTGGTGATGAACGAAACTCTACGGAACATCCACAGAAATCTAAATATATGAAAGGACAGGGTGTTTCTTAACATTTTGACAGAAACTATCTGGCAGTGATAATTAATATAACAGCACTTTTAGGAGGAACAGATCATAATTTTCGTAAGAAAACAGGAAAAACGAAGAAACTGCCTCGGCTGCCAGTTAGTGAGTTTAGAACAATACGTTAAAGATTTGCTTCCTATAATTTTAAGACTAAAATACTTTGTAAGTAGAGGAGAGAACAAAAGAAAGCAAGGGGCACCTTAATCATGGAGTCAGGAGGACAAAAACGAAAAGAGGATTCCAAAAACTGAAAGCAAAGAAAGTTTTTGAACCCCGAAATCCGAGGTCTACCGATCCCTACAAAGTAAAGTTAGATCAGATCAACTGAACAGTGATGAAATTAGTACCCGAAGAAGAAGAAGAGAGAGAGAGAGAGAGAGAGAGAGAGAGAGAGAGAGAGAGAGAAGAGAGAGAGAGCATCTATGTCGAGATGAGAACTATTAAACAACTTCATGTTAATATGCCCTTATTGGTGAAGGTGAAGTAAAAAGCACAATAAATAAGATGGCAATTCCCCAATACACAAAAGGTTTAGAGGCGGATTTTAGTGTGACGTCTCCAAGAATAAGTTAGAAGAGTGCCGGCACCTGAAATACTGATAGCAGTGAGAAGTTCAATTACATTTCCGTCAACGAAGATTGAAGTGGGGGCTCTGTTTTTGACTAAGTTATGGGGTAACTATTAAAATAAGCCAATTTGAGATGATGTGATCAATAGAATCATGATTAGACGATGGAGACTGGAGAAGGTTACTGATAAAATGAAGGATACAGGAAAAGGTTACAGATAAAATGAGGGATAAGAGTTTGTAAAAGAACACAGCCCTGAGGAGAAGGAAGCTTCTGTTTCACTGTTAATCACACATAATAAATACTGAAAAACTTAAAGACAGAGAAATAGGAAAGCGAGCATAAGCATCAATTTAGCCTAACAATTTGTATCTTTATGTCAGACGGAATCAAATCATTCGAGATGTCTAAGCGGCAAAAAATTATTCTTCGAAGACCATTAGAAAAAAAACAACGAAATAGGAAAAAGGGTCATCGTTAAAGCTTCTCCCATGGAAGCCATACTGATGATATGATTGAAAAATAAGGGAGGTGAATTTAGGGACTTTGAGAAAGTAAGAGTCGAGTAAAAGTTTGGAATAATTGGGGACAGTAGAATTTAGGGCAAAAGGATGGTAGTTGGCAGGTTTGGAATTGTCAACCTTCTTGGTTGGCAATCAAGATGCTAAAAAATAAAAGGGTGCTAGTTTACTAGAAAATTCCGTGACGACTTGGATAAGAATACATCCAGGATACTTGCCTAGTCAATCTTTGAAGAAGCATGGGAGACCACAAGGGTAGAGCAGAAATATAAAAAGCCTTGGGATCAATTACAGAAGAGTAGGTTTAAGAATTAAAAAGGCTGGCCTTCTAATAGTACAGCAAGCTACAGGGCCATCAGGGTCTATAGCTAGACTTTAAAAAATCATTAAGGGCTTTATTAGTAGTGAACCAGAAATGGTGTTCAGTTTGAGATGAAACCAGTCTGTTGGAATTCCTCTTACTACGGATAAAAATCTTTCAAAGTACAGGGACAAAGTTCTTCCAAGCATATATGAAAGGAGAGTGAGCAGCAGCAGAAGAGTGGCTAAGAATGACCCATGTGCCCGCTCTCTTGGCCGAGGAGTCAGCGCAGTCAAAATAAAGGTATAAATACACGAGAGAAAGTTAAAACAGTGGAGAGAACATAAGGATCAATTATCAAGGTTGAAGCTTCGTTGATACCAACGTTACGACGTCAAGGTTTCAACTAATAAAGCAACAATCACCCCGCAGAACGTTATGAATGCAGGAACTCACGTCAGCCAACGAGAACTATTAAAGACCGAGAACTGGGAATGTGTGAGGGAAACTAAGATAACGATCTGAAGACAAAAGGGGAACACATCTCTCTAGAATCAAGAATGTTTGGGGGTACGGTGTTGAATAATTTGTTTTATCTCACCTATATAAGGATAGGAAAGTGCCTCGCTTTCTCTCCCACCAATGGTGGCGGAACTGAGTCCCCCAGTGTGGAGTATATTAAAATTCTTTTATGTCAAATGACATTAAGTATGGAAAGGTCGACCTAATGCTCTGAAGAAGTGAAATAAAGATGATATACAAATCAAATGATTAGGAAATAATGAGCAAACGCTGTATACATACTTACATACATGCATACATACATACATACATACCATACCATACATGTAATGCAAGCTACGGCTCTCTCTCTCTCTCTCTCATTGCACCTTTCATTAGATGGGCGGGGCTCACTCCTATGCCATGTATATATATATATATATATATATATATATATATATATATATATATACATAATATATATATATAGTACATATATATATATATATATATATATATATATATATATATATATATATATATATTATATTATAATATATATATGGCATAGGAGTGAGCCCCCGCCCAACTAATGAAAAGTGCAATAAAGAGAGAGAGAGAGAGAGAGAGAGAGAGAGAGAGAGAGAGAGAGAGAGAGCGAGCCTTAGCTTGCATTAATATATATGTATGTATACAGCGTTTGCTCATTATTTCCTAATCATTTGATTTATATATCATCTTTATTTCACTTCTTCAAAGCATTATGTTTTAAAACAACTTTCATATTTTTAGTCCTCAGTTAACAAATGTATGCCAGTTTAGTAAGTGTGAGTGTATACACATACATATATACATATATATGTACATGCGCATATGTATACACACACATACTAAACTGGCATACATTTGTTAACTGAGGATTAAAAATATAACAGTTGTTTTAAAACAACGTAAAGAACACGATGTCCCTAAGTCAGATTACTGGTGAAAGTTTTCAAATTATCAAACTAAAACGTTTCCTATGATTACTAATATTTTTGGCGTCTCTATAGTTTAAAGGTAAAAAGAAAAAGCTCTCTAATATAACCGAATATCCCAATTTCCTTTCAAGGCGAGATATTTCTTTGCGTTCTGCCCTCCTAAAGGCCTATGAACCAATATCAGAGATATAATTTACGAAAATTATGCTAAAGCATTTTCCAGATGGAACATGAAAGAGAAATAATGAAGACATTACATTTAATGGTGCCGAAGAAACTGTCCCAGGAACCAATATCGTTGGATATAATATTAATGAATCGAATAACCTACATCTTGATCTTTCTATATCCAATATTAAATCTCATTCGGTAAAGAAACACGGGTAATCTTCTAATTGTTTGTCCAAGAATGTTTTCAATTTTCTTCGTATGAAAGCTCTTTTTTCGCAAAGTTGAAACAGTCTCGATCTGAAACATTCTTCCTGTAAGCGCCCTTTGGCTTGTCTTTCCTATTTCCTTGATTTATATTCCTCTTAAGATAAAACATTTCCTCTATTCATAATCCATTGGGGTTCTTTTAATTCCTAAATTTCTTGAACGAATTTTATGTTTCTCTCCCCGTAGTTTCTCTTATTCGAAAATATTCTGGATTAATTTCGTTATGTTCTCCCTTGGCTCTTAGTTTTCTTTTTGATTTGCCATTCTTTCTATAATTTTTTAAAAGTCTCTCCTTACTCAAATTTCCTTTCCATTCCACTGCGCGTTATTCCTAGTTTAGACTCCGTCCTTTCTTTCTGAAAATGATCGGAAATGGACTCCTTTTTAATATGTGTTTTTATTCTTTGCAATTTATTCCGATTTTTTACTACCCCCAACCATACGACACTTAGAGGTAAGACTAATTTTATTCTTCCGATGACGTGGGTGTCAATGACGTCTTCCTCCCTCATTTTAGCTGTAATTCGCATTTATTTCCAGCGAGACCTTTCTTTAATTACTTGCAAGACCTTTGACCAGAGGGAAGGAAAGCCCCTCCTACCCAGATAATCAAATTCCCTAATTCAGCATCGCTGGAGAAGACCACCCGTATTTAAATGCTCTTTATAAAAAAAAAGGGAGAGAGAGAGAGAGAGAGAGAGAGAGAGAGAGAGAGAACAAGCATTCAAAGATACCAACTTCTTTCAATATGAATATTTGCAAATTTGCAAGAAAACAACGATTTTCATTCCAGTCCTCTGCCGGAAAATGTGAACGTATTATTATTATTGAGAGAGAGAGAGAGAGAGAGAGAGAGAGAGAGAGAGAGAGAAAGTTTTAAATTGCATGTTTGAATTCAATTAGTTAAATGCATCAGCAAAGGCAAAAGTTCTTTAATAAGTCCCTCACCAATTAACATGAGAATATGTCTTTGTTCTTCGTCTTAATCAGATAAAAATAATTTAACGACATGATCCCTGGTAATTACTCAGACTTGCAACTAAGGACAGCACAAATGGCACCATTATCCCTAGCAATGTGACCTAGAGAGAGAGAGAGAGAGAGAGAGACTCTCACCACATATCTTTACGTAGTGCATCTTCACGCCAATTTGCATAAGAACTTTTGTTACCAATATTTAAAAATAGGTTTACTGTGTAATTATATACACGACTACATTTTTTAGTGTAACTGAATTTAAGTGATATAAGATACTGGGCTGAAAAACTGCACAATTAGCACTAAGAGGTTACAATTTTAAGTTAATAAAATGTATAATACTGTTTGTTACCTTTATCATAATGACTGGATCTTATACAAATAATAATTAAAACGATATTGCCTTTACAGGGCTAACTGCTAGATCGTGCACAATTAACTAGAAGAAATATGACAAAACAAATAAATAAATGAATAATGAGAATTCACAATCGTCAAATGTTATTGCAAACAACTTCTTCACAGTGCGTAATGTTCATATGGTACACATATAATGACTTATATGGCATCGCCTATAGCTGGTTCACTTAAGGTGGATTCTCGTTTGAGGCCGACGCCTACGAGACGTTTGTTTGGCGGCCGCTGATTGGCTGGTGCCAGGAGGAAGGCCGCTCCCAGCCAATCAACGGCTGCCAAACAAACGTCTCGCAGGCATAGGGCTCACCCAAGAATCTACCTGAAGTGAACCAGCTATAGTATAATCAGATATAGTTATAGATATAGCGAAGTTGAAGGCGGTTGCTATAAACCCAATAACAGCGCTAAGAAGGTGGGGAAGGACAATTCCTAATTCCTTTCAAAGTGCTTTATTCAGGTGACGTTTCAAGACATAACAGTCCCATTTTCAAAGCTATAAAATCAAACAACAAGCATTAAAAACAGACTCACGTTAAAAACAAGGAAAAAATTTAGCAGAAACTTACAAAAATTGAAGTACGATAAGAAGGGAGAAGGTTTACCAGAAAGTGCTGAAGGCAAAGACCGAGGGGCATTCAGGGTCCGGTTCGCCTTCAACAAAAACTCACGAGAGGTATAAAGGTGTTGACGTGGACTGAGTATTTAGTAGGGGAACAAGCTGTTCAATGAGAATTTATTCTAATATTGCCGGGTGGTGGTCATTCGGAGCTCTGCCTATAAATTTAATCTTTGTAGTTGATATCATATTTGCATTTCTTTGCGTCATCTCGTATACATGAAGCCAACGAACTTCCCCTAGTTAAATCTGGGGCAATTAATTAAACAAATAATGACTCCTGAGGTCATCAAAGGGTGAAGACTCTCTTTATATTTGAATAGGGAATTTCAGTTCAATAGTTGGTAGAAATTTGCCTATTATCTGCCGTAACTCTTGGTAGAAGTTTTTATCATAAATTAGCGGAATACTTGTATGCAATGGTAGTTTAGGTACCGTTGGTATTTCAAGGTTTGCATGGAAAATATTATTAAGGAATTTGTAAAGATGTTTGTAAAACAAAGTTTTGATGGAAAACAGTTATTAATAAAGTACTGGTGGAAGAACAGAATTTCATCTACAAAGACCTTAAATTCATAGGCAGAGCTCCGAACGGAATAAATTCCCATTGAACAGCTTGTTCCCCGACTAAATACTCAATCCACGTCAACACCTTTATGCCTCTCGTGAGTTTGCGTTGAAGCCGAACCGGACCCTGAATGTCATTCGGTCTTTGCCTTCAGCACTTTTGGATAAACTTTGTTCCTTCTTATCGTACTTCAATTTTTTTTAATTTTCTATTAAAACTTTTTCTGTTTTTTTTTATCTGATTCTGTTTTCAATGCCTGTTCTCTTATCTTATAGCTTTCAAAATGGGACTGCTATGCGTTGAAACGTCACCTGAATAAAGTACTTTGAAAGGAATATATATATATATATATATATTATATAATATAGTATATATATATATATATATATATATTTATATATATAGATGTGTGTGTGTACACGTTTATATACATATAAAACCCATCTATCCATGAACAGTGGTAAAAGACTGATCTCAAAAATACTACGTTAATCGAATCCGCTATCCGAAAGAATCCAAAGGTTAAAATAGAAAAGAGAAGTGAGAAGAGATATTCATCACATTAAAGTAAATATTCTCATTTACTGCAATGAAAATGAGAGATGCCAGGGGAACATACTGAAAGAATGCATTGCCGGATCTCGTATTTGCTACGGTATTTACAAAATATAATTTTTGAATGGCGACAAGCTTAACATGAAATATTTTCAAACTATGTGAGGGCTTGTCATGCTTAATCTTTCCATTATAAGACCGTGAGGGAAGTATGATGCAGGTAGGTACACAGAGATTCAAAGGTTAAATAGACACCTTCTTTCCATGAAGGTGAACAATGGAAAAAAAAAAGATTTTTTTGCAACAGTTCATATTTTAACTATTGTTGTAATTGAAAAGGCAACATGGATTCTTTTACTTTACTGTAATAAAAAAGTATCTGATAAAAATAAACTAATAGAGATATATACATTTATTATCGACAAAGAAAAAACTATCATAAATTTTATTTGCAATAATGAAAAGATTAATGTTATTTATAACAACATTGAGTATTAGTTCGGTTGGTACACACACACACACACACACACACACACACACACACACACACATATATATATATATATATATATATATATATAGTATATATATATACACACACACACACACACACACACATATATATATATATATATATATATATATATATATATATATATATATAATGATTCATATACACGCATTAGGCTACAAATGTCCTTTAATCGGCTCATGGGCGTCAAGGGTAAAGAGCGTCACTGTACAGCCTGAATTCTTGGTTCCGTGTTTCGAGCCCATGAGCCGACGAATTTCTTACCAACTAAAAATGTTCCCTTCGATTAACATATATGAATATATATTAATTCCGAGGTAGAGCGAATTAGATATTAAAGGATACTTGTAGATTAATGCCTATATATGTTTGTGTGTACCAAGTGTACCCATTAATGTATAACTCTTACTACCCTGGCATCAGGATTTTATATTTCTTTCAAAAACATCTTCAGAAATTTGTTTAAGTCTATAAGGAAGGACGGATGAGGGTTAAATGGTTCAACCTTTATCAGTCATGAGTTACGTATTCAATCACATATATACCATCAATGTCCGTTCCACGAAGGGAGTTGTCACTTATCTTAATTGAGGAATACTGACTAAATTTATTTTTTAATGAACATTTTTAGGTCAGTGCCTGAAGGAATCTTGAGGCTAAAATACTCATTACTTAATGGACAACTCACAACTATTTTCTGAAGGAAAGTTTCTACTGTAATTAAAAACATCAAAGCCGTACTTAAGGGGAAAAAATCCGATTAAGCTCCGTACAACGTGAAGAAGACCTGATAATTAAATAAGAATGTCAAGGGTAGGTTTTTGCGCTCTCTCTCTCTCTCTCTCTCTCTCTCTCTCTCTCTCTCTCTCTCTCTCTCTTAATCCATTTGTAAGTTCAGGATCACTCCATGGAATAACAGCAGACCTCTAATTTCACGTAAACGTTCTGATAACGGGACTTTATGACATCATATAAGCTATCTGCAATATTACGACAGTAGTAAGGCTTCGATTTAACTGAAATACATTAGAGCATTACTGTTAATTTACGAGTAATAGAACATTAAAAATATTGACAAGAGAACAATAAATGTTGTCATATGGAGGTAGTGAAATGCATTACATAAAAGTAGCAGCAGCCATTAAAGCAATTCAAATGAATCTATAACGTTCAAGACTTCAATAAATATTTTATTCATCATGAAAAAGTGAATTTCTAAAATCAAACGGTCCGTTGATGAATAAAGAGTATATTTACGGCAATTTTTACGTATTCTCAGTTGAATGCCCTTAATGGCAATCATTTTTTTTTATTTCCAAAGCGAAAAATTAATAAACGAACGACTGCAAAATATTTCACATGGCATTTTAGAATGATATGCATTCTAAGCAGTCGCTGTGTTCAAAGTATAAGAGAATAAAAAATAATGCATAAATAAACCTAGAACGAGGTAAAAGTAAGCTTGTATATTCTTTTTATTTGTTATTTCATTTGTATTCCAGTATACCCCTCCTTTCTAGTCATTTTTCTTTTCATTTAGCATCTAGGTATTTTATTTGGTGGTCCCTTTTTTCCATGTTAATGATACTTCAGGAGAGTTCCATATTTGCTCGCTCTCGTCATGAATAACAATGTCAATAGAAATCCTAGTGTAAAAATCACAATTTGGCTTCAAGTGCATTCATCTCTTGCTGACCGTATTTGAGCTTAGCGAACCTTCTCTTCAATAGGTCTATGTGAATTGAATTTTCATACTAGCTTCCTGATCTCAAGAAAACCATATAGCTGAAAAACTGAAAATCATTGCAGTGTTTTCACAAAAGTAAACTAAGAAAATTAAAGCTTCAAAATGACAAATTAGCTTCAGTAGGGAACAAGAAATTTCGTACCTCACTGTAAATGAGTACTTTCTATAAAAATATAAGTAATAGAGATATATATATATAACTGGTACATTTATTAGGGTCAGTCAAAAACTGTCATTAATTGCCTTTTCAATGATGTATAGATTAAGTTACTTATATCAACATTGCGCATTAATACGGCAAAATCTATTCTTTAATTCTGACAATATTAAGAATTTGCATAGCGATATATTTTTTGATGGGTCTTACAAAAGTTGAAATTACATGTTACAATACTCACCTTGGTGTCATTTTAAAGATGAATAGTTGTATCCATGAAATATTTTTCATGGATGCCATTACACAGTACTGCATAATACCGTTCTTTCTGACAGAATGGTTACACTTTACGTATATACTGAACATTAGCCTAATTTATTACACATTATCCGGTAACTGTTTTAATTTTTGCTAGGGGCCAAGATTACAGATGATTTTTACCTCTACCTTACTGACATAAACGAAGCGGTGAACTTGAGCGTGAAATTGAGCACGTTTTGTACAGCCATGCTCAGAAGTGATGCAACATGAATGCATGTTAAGTTGTCAATTGCAACCTAACACGCTCCGCATCTATCTCTTATTTCAATAAGAAAACATGATTATTTCATATGTCATACATATCAAAACTAAGAAAATACTGTGTATCCAAATTTTGGAAAAACAGAGACGAAGCATTTCCAAAACATTCACTCATCAGCACCGATGCGTTCTACAAAGAGCAGTCTTCATCTAACCTATAGGTTAAAATGTTAGAAAAATTCAGAAAACGTTCTCATAACATTTTCATATTACTTGCATTGCAACTATGAATTTCTAAACAGCCCTTTTTGTATTTTACCCTTCA
This sequence comes from Macrobrachium nipponense, assembly GCF_015104395.2. Classification (NCBI taxonomy): domain Eukaryota; kingdom Metazoa; phylum Arthropoda; class Malacostraca; order Decapoda; family Palaemonidae; genus Macrobrachium; species Macrobrachium nipponense. Next base: position 36,011,154 of record NC_061089.1, read on the forward strand.
AAGCTGATAAGGTGTGATGCGACCTCAGCTTACTCAGGACGCATGCAAGCTTTTCCCCTCGCATTAATTTCTAACATTATATTCCTAAATTAATGTGAGGTGGTCTTTGTAATCAATACCCATTACTTATACTAACAACAAAGATCAAATATAAAGAGGGCACAAATTAAACACATTTATATATTCTCAGTAATAAGTGCAACCAAAATATTCGAATATAAACTTAGCCTAAATTCAGTGCATACAATAAAAATTAAAACGTGCTAAAATCTACGGTCAAATAGAGCCCTGTTTAACCAACGTAAATTAAAGTAAATACGCTATATTTTACTAGAAATAATTTTTCTGTACTGTTTAACATACACATTTTCATTCTAATAATATCTTTAACTCAAGGCAAAACACCTTTTCCAGACCATTCTAGGCTTCTACCATAGGGCTTTCCTAATCCCCAACAATAACAACAACAAAGTAGTTTGTAGGCCTACTCACCAGAGTAAGCGAAAAAGATATAGAAATAAATAAGGAAGTGTTACTGCAGCTATAATAGATCCACCAATATTGAGTGGTGGTAACGTGAACCACCCAGAACTTCAGACTACAATGTGTAGACAATGAAATAATCTAGAAAATATTTATATCAATTTTCATTAAAAATTAAACAATTTGTGCAGCATTTCTTACCCACTTCAAAAATTGTTGTTTATTAGTAAATTACATTTTTGTTGACGACAAGATTTTGTTTCTACACCTAGACGTGTTAGTTTTCTATATTAATTATTTCTGGCAGAAGGCATATGAAGTTATCCACACATTCTTGCACACCAAGTTACCTTATAAATTAATCAATTATATACTAAAAACAAGCAGGACGTTCAAGAAAAAGATATTCTTAGTCACCTAAAAAAGTGTTGCTGAGGCCTTGGCGTTAACAATAATGAATATTTAGATTCTCGATACAATTTAAATCATCATCATATTTTATCCTTGAAAGAACAGGTAATCTCCAAAAAATACTTCTTTAGTAAACGAGATTACCTCTTAAAAGGCTTAGAATATTTTTGTTAAACCTATAAATCATCTCACAACATACAGGTAGTTCAGCATAGCCTAGAACTTCATGATTCAAAGAAAGCATTTTGAAATTCCTATTCCTATTCTGAAAATAATGTTATGACTGTTGAGCTTATTAGGTCAACTGTTACATGTTGTAGATGCTGTGATGATGACCACTTTGAGTAGCAAGTTAAGCGTGCTGTCACTGATGGCACTGCTAACCCTATCACACTGCGCTTTGAGCTGAAAAAAAACTCATTTGAAGTCAAACAGATTACGAATCATACTAATGCACAAAAGTTATCATATTCATATAATCATAGGTCAAAATGTGTTAGCTATGAGTCCGCAAACTTGTCGACATGTGTGACATTGGAAGTGAAAGAAAGTTTAACACTAACTGGCAACCATTACCTTAAGTCGTAGATTTTGGATGATAAAAAAAAATGAATCCTGCTGCATCAGATTTGAGCATGACTGTACATAATGTACTTGATATTAACATGATGCACATACAAAAATTATTTAAACTGTGCCTCCATTTTTTATGGGACCTGTGCATTAGTTATAACAGCATTAAGACCACGTTGCTAAAGCATTCGGTAGCTCTGATCCTAACTTAACCACCATCATGAACTAGTAGCAAATATATGAAGCTCTTTAAGGCAGTTTTTTTCCAAGTCGTAATTGTAACTTTCCCTTGCTTTCCCTATTTTTTTCTTGAATATTTTTTTTCTATTAGAATTCTTTGAGCAATTTGGTGGGTGCATACCTAGCCTAGGCTTCATATCCTAACATATGGGTGCCGATACTGAACCTGCCATAACAGCGACAAAAAAAAATAAAGTAAAAGAAAAAAAGCCATCAATAATTTCTTCCATAGGTTACAAAAGAAACCCCACCATGCATTCTCTCTCTCTCTCTCTCTCTCTCTCTCTCTCTCTCTCTCTCTCTCTCTTTTCCCTTTAAGCCCATCAATATGATAATCGACACTGAAATAGCGAATACATAAGCAAATGGTAGTATAACTCAATCAATCATCAAATGTTATTTACCCATTCTCTATTGTTTTACGGGAAACACGCGAAGATACAAAAGGGCTGGTTGGCAATGGAATTCTTTCAAACGAACCAAATTTATATCCATACGCTGTCGTAATCAGCACCATAACAATTTCCGCGATAATGATTAAGAAAAGATCGTAACATGCAGCCATATCGAAGTCAATATTACTTCGTATAACTTTGCTAAAAGAAACAAAAGCGCATAGCTCACATAGCGAATACATTAGAATAAAAGGCAATAAATACTTATCCACATCTTTATTTACAATATACTAGATAATATGTATTTATACAAGAGGTTCACATGCATAGAACAAAGGTCGTGAAAGAGCAATGATCGAAACTGCCTTAAGTCAACGGTCACCTGGCTCGGTTGTATCTTCTTCGTTAAAAATGATACAAGTGACGGCTAACTACGGAACGCGTCTTATATTTTAATCATGAGATCTCTTCCCCACCCATCCCCTGCAGTCTTCTGCTGCTCCCATCCAGGATGCTCTCATCTGACGAGTAGTACTCTCTCCCTCAGCTGGAATCGAGAGCATTTCAGAATGGTGAATCACCCACAGTTTAGTCATTTCACGGCACGCGAGAAGTTTCGACATTTTACTATACCTACAATATTTAATATGGAATCTTGATCTTCATCTGCCCAACATTTCTCATCTGTGGTACTGAATTTCGTTTCGAAACAAAATAGAATTATAAATAAAAAATGTGAAGTCGTTCAAAAATACGAAAAGAAATTAACTGCACTTTACAGTGTTGAGATTATTTCCGCGTTGAGTAGTCAATCTTCATCGAATTCCATTACAAGGAAATCATTAGGAAGCGCTTACATAATGGAAGTTTTCATAAGTTTAATCAAAATGCGTTCTCATGTTCTGTAGAGACTTCTTGATCGCACGCGTGCGCGCGCAACGATGAATACATTTCCTTTTCTAAACTCGCTGGTGGAGATACATACCCGGCATTTATGTAAGTACATTTTCAGTCAAAAAAAAAATTAACCTCCGTTTGATCCACGACACAAAGAGCAAATGCCTGACATTTTAATATTGAATACGATATGAAAATAGTTTCAACGATGTTTGAATTATAAAAATAAGTTTAAATGAATGTTAGATTTCCGTGTACCGCTGCCTAATTCACTTCTTCCTTTTTCCTCTCCACAGTAACACCAAAAAATACCTTTAGCATTCTTAGTAGATTGTATGTAATGAAGATCAAACAAATCTGTCTTAGGGGATCCAACACTTGCACTGGAGGTAGTCAAATAAGCATCTGTACAAATCACCAAAGTATGAATTAAAAGATGATGAATAATAACAAGAAAAGAAAACAGAAGACGATGAAGGAAAGCCAAGGTGGAAATGGGACACAGAAACCAGACATGAAAAGTTAAAAATAAAAATATGGAAAGAAGAATGACGAGTAGTAATTAAATGCAATGGAAAAAAGAAAAAGCAAAATACTACGATGACAGAAATGAGAAAAAGAAAAAAAAAGAGAAATGAAAAAAAGAAAAAAAGCAGAGAGGATAAAAGCCAAGAGGAAATAACTCCCGCTTTCATGTCCGACATCTCAACAAAGACAGGTTGAAGTAGGCCATATGAGCCGAGGCAAGGCCATTGCCTTGTGTCAATACGCGATACGTGGCGCCTGAATTCTAAGCGGGGGATCAATTACAGGATATTAAAATATATTACAACTGGTAGAAAATTTGAATTAATTCGAATGTCGACGAGGCTCGAAGGAAATGAAGAAGGAAATGAGCGAGAAGCAAAATAGTCGCTGGAAAACCCTAGCATGAAGAGATCCGCACACTCGGACACACGCACACACAAACCCACTGTCGTCTGTAGCGCAATCAAGGTACTTCGCCCGGCCGCTTTTTCTGGTCCCCTTTCAAGAGCCACTAAACAATCAATCACCAGCAGCCAAAAACAAAGCGGAGTCCAAGTGTGTGATCCCTGCCTTTAACTTAATAGAGGCCAATCCTGGGATCCAGTATTACCATCGCTAACAACATCCCCCTTCAACAGTTTACCTTGTTAACGGGCCCAAGGAATAATGGCACACATGCAAATGATCTTAATGAGAGGTAGTTTGCGAGGGATACGGCGTCATCCCACTCCATTCCCTAAGACCCAAATTCCCAGCTCTCTGCCACAACACCGGGCCGTGTCGATCATTCGGGCAGGAGCCGTCGTGGCGCGGAGGCTGAGGCCCATACGGCCAACTTAATTGGTGACATAAATCTCAGCCATAAATACTAATGCCTCCACTCTGTGGACAGTATACGTCATTCACACGCCGAAGCTCTACTCAGGTGCAGATGAAATCGTTATAGTGTGTGTGTGATAAACTACAGGGACTTTTTATTTTAATACGAATAACTTTGAGCTTGACACGGAGAGCAATTAACTCTTAAGAGTAAGATACAGAATTACGGTTAAATTTACAGTAAAGCAAACGAAGCTGAATGACAGTCAATAAACCAGCGGCAACGACTCTGAAGACGAAGAATCGCAAGATTACCTTCAAGGGGAAGTGCGTAATTTACTTAAAAATTGCATGAATCATTCTGTGGCAGAAGACTCGGTCATTAAAAAGACAACAAGGATTTTATTGTGGAAGGCAACATAAGAAGGGAAAGCCAGAAGCCGCGTTTACTGGGTCAATATCTCATGGCAAAACAGCTACCTTAAGAGATCTAGGATGATGCGTATCTTTGCTTCACTCAGGCCAACAAAGACAAAGCGGTGGGCAAACTAACAGATGCAAGCGTTGGCCATTTTCGTTTGGTTACTCTGACACTGATGCAAGTTCAGGATATCGATGATCAAATAAAACCTATAATGAGGTCCTGTACGACAAGTCGGACCCAATGGACATCCCGAGTGACAGTCCATCTTGATATGTTCATATGATGCCGATGTCTCATATTATTACTATCGACAATGTGACAGCAGACCTGCAACATCAGTAACCTAATGGTTATTATTACTGTTATTGCTATCAACATCATTATAGTACCGCAAGATCAACTATCTCAGTAGATAACCACAATCTTTATCGGAGTGCTCACAAATACCGGGAACAGATCAAACAAATAAAAGACACCATCCTGCATATTTTACAAGTCTATGCAGCGAGATATTTGCATTTCAAAGCCAATTAATAATCTGGATGTATATATCTACGCTGTTGCAAAAAACAGAAATGAACCCGGCTGAATAATTCATCAAAAGAAAATTGTACAGCATTTGGTATGACGTAGTATCGCACCGTACTATTTAAAGCAATCATACGATTGATAAATATATGAATGCTACCGAGAAATAAATAAATGAACAAATGAATACTTTAGTACAATTGTTATACCTATTAAGTGACTCAAGAGCTAGTATCATTTTACTGCAGAATTGAACAAAATCCTCTAATCTATTTTTCGCAGGTCATGGAGGTCCAAGGAGCGCATAGCTCCATCTCTTTCACTAATTATAAAATGCATACTGTACACATACTGTACATGGATGCTTGTTTTACGTATGAATGTATTCATATTCGCCTTGCTATTCTGAATATTCATTTATGTTAAAACTAAAAGTTAATAAAATGCATAACAAAGCGATTTAAATCATATGAGCGGATAGGCACTGCCGTTCCACACTTAGATTTCATGGCAATAAATGCAGAAACTAATACTGGTACATATATTCCTTCCTTCAAGTTATACTTAGCAGCATTACGACTAACGGAGGATGGAGTAAAACAGTTTTAAACGTCAATTGTTAAAGTAGAAAATTCTTTTAATTATGTCCCCCGCAAATCTCTGAGCACCAGTAGTTCAAAACGAAACCCTGATCCTCATGCACTAGGACACTTGAAATCTTGCACAGACACCCATTGGCCACGAATGAGACAATTTTGAATTCACTGATCTTCCTGCTTCTACCACTTAAAAACCGGGGTGAAACGCCTAGCTATTTCAGTTTAATTATTTGAAAACTAATGGATACAAGCCTTCGAATTTGTAAGGGGATCTGATCTACCTTCCAGGGGCTTAATGTCTAATCATTTGGGATTTAATGGCACTGTTGCCAAGCTGGCAAAAGTCTCAAAGTTGTTGCCTCTGACACTACTTTCGAGCTAAGAATTTCATGGAGATTTAAACTACAAAAGCTGACTAAATCTCCTTAACCAACTGAAATACTCTTTTCCTTCACAACATTTCACTTTCTTCAATTTTTTTTATTTTAACATATTTTGGTAAGATTCTTCTACTCATGTGCCTCTCACGCTTCGTCTCACTATTGTAGCGCTTACCAATTCCGTCAAAAAACTAAAAAATAATCAGCACTTTAATATGAAAAAAATAAGCTTTGTATTAAATGAGTTCCTTTCTTGGTTCATAAGGGATTTTGTTGACAATATTTTCCCATATTTTACTGTTTTTCTACCTTTCTCTGAATACCATCGCAAAATCATGTTCTCGTTCAGTCTTTGTAAGAGGCAACCGCTTCAAACCTCACAGTTACCCTACAGCAGCTCTTGCCTCTTCTGCAACTAAAACCTTTGAGACTAAATTCAATGTCATCCTTCAAAAGAAACTTGAACCTTACATTTCATTTTCAGAATACACACGGATTCTGGAAAGCATACTTGTTTGTGGCCATATCTTCATCTTGTTATAAGAACTTTGAGGGGCAAATGAAATGTCGTTGTTTTCAGCAAATGTGAGGCGTGGAAAACCTACACCTGAAAGAAGAAATGGCAGAAATCCATGAAAAGGAAATAAGAAACGTTCCGATGTGATCTTGTCGGCTACAAAATAATAAAACAGTTCACTATAAAATTAGACACGAGCTTACATAGAGAACTAAATCTAAAGCGGGAACTTGGTTAACAGTGCTTGAGTTTCAAATTATCATCTTCCTTTACCTCTCTCTCTCTCTCTCTCTCTCTCTCTCTCTCTCTCTCTCTCTCTCTCTCTCTCTCTCTCTCTCTCTCTCTCTTTCCTTATATTTCTTACTCCTCTGCAATCAATAATAAATCTCAATGAAAACTTTCATTTAAAGCATATTGGCAGAAATTACGTCCAAAATGAGCTCCTCCAAAGCGCTCAGGAATGCAGAAATTCGATCAAATTACTATCGGCTAAAACTGGAAACAAAGTTATTATTCGACAAAACCTCCACCGCACAGTTGTGATCTTAGCAGGTTTCGCAACTGTCCATATTCGTCTATTATTGAAAGCATTTACATCGTTGTTTTTTACTTCCCTCTCCAAACATTACATTCCTCATTTAGCCCTTTGAGTATGTTCGGCGTCATGTTTAGAACGCTTTAACTCTTGGTTTCCCTCGAAGGGATAATTGCTTCCTTTCTCAAGATCAAAGCCTCCAACGAATTCATGTTAGTGGCTCCTGAGATAAAGGATTGTATTCCTTGCTTACACCGTTTCAAACCTCCTAAACCGTGGCTTGATGAAAGGTAATAATCTTCCACAAAAGAATCGTTGGAGACCTCAGTCATTACAACTGTTTATAATTCTTTTCGTTATTACCTACAACGGGCATCTTCCTGACAAGAAGAAAATGCCTTTCAGAATAAGGCAGCCTAAGTATGAAGGCATTAAGGCGCCGACAGGATAATTTACGACAGAAAGTACTGAAAATTCAATATCAACGATAATGAGCGTTATTAAGAAGCCCATAACCCTTGAATATAAGAAAAACAGGGCAAGTTAAACAAGAAAAATATGGCAGCGCTTTGACGATAAATTTAGAGAGCTTCATTTCCTTTCATAGGCAAAACGTCCCTCTTTCACATCCTAACAACAACTCATCCCATTTCCTGAGGAAAAAAAATCTCTCTTTCCCCTCTAGTCTATTTTCTCCCCTGGAAAATGTCCCTTCATTCACCCTTTTTCCCTACTTTCGGCGCCCCTAAATCATAGATTCCCAAGAATTATTCTCCCCACCCTTCACCCTTCTTTAATAATAGGCCAGCCTATCAGTACTCTCTCTCTCTCTCTCTCTCTCTCTCTCCTCTCTCTCTCTCTCACTATCATCAACGGCCAGATGGTAATAAAAAATTACCATAATGGCTCAGGACAATCTGAGAAGACCCCAACTGCCGATAATGCAGACCATTAAAAGGGCAACTCTGAACGGAAATACCAAGTAATAAACGGGATAAATGACTCTTACCGCTATTTCTGGTTAATGGAAAAAAAGCCCACACACATCACCATACTAGGTGACGACAGTTAGGAACGTCAGTATCGAATTCCCTGTATACCTATATACTGCAATTGTCCTGTGACAGGGAGTCTGCACTCAGTGCAAGCAAACCTCCCCTGAGTTACTTCCCGGTCAGGGCAAGTTTGTATTGGTCACGGAAATTCCCTTTACGTTAAGTGTCAAAGCACGGCGAATTGGATATTATAGTGGCAAACTTTCGTGGCCCAGTATTTATTACTATACATAATGGGAGGCCATTCCGGTTCTTGTTGCACAAGGCTATATATATTGTAAGCAAAAGCAAACATACGAACATGCAGCGCATGTAGTATGTCTATATATATACACATATATATATAAAATATAAATATATTATATATATATATATATATATCCTATATATCTATATATATATATAGAAAAGAACGGTCTTAATATTCAGGACCAGGAAGAAACAGAATAATGGCGTGGTGTGTGCACGATAGTTGAAAGTGTTAATGATGTTAAGACCATACATACAATATTAAATATATACATACAATACATAACATATTAATATATAATTATAGTATAAGTAATATATAATATATTATAATTATGTAAATATTATATAATATTTATATGTATATATGGTGTCAATCACATTGGTAACTTAATCATCCAACACACTCGTCGCCCTTCATGTAATTCTGGCAGTATTAAGACTTCTCTTGCGGTAACCCTTTCACTCCAACCACCCAACGCTTTTAAGTCTTTCTCTACTTCTCTGCTTATTACTCCTCATTAGGCGATAGGTTCACCAACCTATAGCCATCCGTTCTTTTTGCCAGGACCAAATCATCTCAAAACACTGATCCATTATTGGCCTACTACCGTAACCTTTTCACTGCATCTTTGTACCCTTAAATTTCTCAATACACAACATGCTATGTACTACACAAACAGTTCTCATTCAACATTCATGCGAGTTGGTTCAACAGTCCTTCATGCATTCTCACTTTGGTCTCGATCGACGCTCTAAGTTTTGAAGCAGTCTTTTGCACACACCCTTTTTATTCGTCATATGAAACCCCCTAAATAAGGAAAGCAACTCTTGGTGAAATACCTGAAGAATCGAGACCTCCAAACGCTTTTGTTTTTGTTTAGACTAATACTGTAAATTCATTGCATAACTTGAGTGACATCCATGATCATAAGAACTAGAAAAACATTAATTCAACGTATAAACACACAATCATTAATAACGAAACATCAAATGTGACTGCGTCAGTCTCAAAACCTAAATGCTATTCTTAAACGAAATCTTGTATATTTCCTACTGACAAACACTGACTGTAAAATGTTCACTATTAACAAAGCTACAATATTACATATTGATTAGAAAACCTCGGTCACCTAAAAATTTGAAAAGTATTTGTTTATTGCAAAACCCCTGGTATCATTCATTAAATGTTAAGACCTGAATGCTACACTTTACTTGCAAACACAACGGCCCTGATTTCATTCTCTTTATCATCCTCATGACGTCAGGCGCAGTTTTATACAAAATCCATAACAGTTGGAGTGAAAAACACAACACAAAAAGAAACAAAAAGAAAAAAAGCAGAAGCAAGAGAAATATAAATCGCGTTGAAATATAGAAGGGGGTTGTCCGGCATAAAACAAAAGAATTGCTTGCAAAAAACAAAAACAAATTGCAAACGACTTGTATAAACCGAGGAGACAAAACAATAACCATAACCATCAACAACCACGGCTGAGGCCCCTGTGATTCTCCCTTTCCCCCCTTTCCAACGCCCACCAGCCCCAACCCCTAGCGTAAAAAGAAAAAAAAAATCGCCCCCTCCGAACCCCCTCTTTCCAAAGCATACATCTCCTCCCCCCTCCACCCCTCCAAAGCCGCTCCGATCCAGGGCGACTCTCCGCCACGCGCCCCAACGCTCCCCCTTTTGGAAACAAATAAACAACTACAACAATAACAGAGCCCATAAAGACACGCCTATTTAGGTAACAGGATTATATCTGTGTGAGATATGTCCCATAAATAACGCCAAGTCGGTCAACTCTAACTGAATAAAAGCCCATTATAAGTTCGCTGGCAGCGTCTTTCAGGCCGGTTCCAGGTCTCTTGTCGACACTGGGGAATCTTGAGAGCCTTTCGAAAGCTGAGATTACCCCAATATATGGAACAGCTTAGTCCTTCTACTTTCAAATGATTTAAATCTTAGCTTCCGTGAATCGACTCTTTTTATACATCTGAACTCAACATTAATCCAGTAATCCTCATTCCATTCCATTTCTTTCCCCTGCTTCCACTGCTCCCACCATTATTTTTCTTTCATGCATCAGCTGTTTTGCACATCCAGTTAATTGCCATAATCGAAATTTATCATCAATTAATCTAACAAACAATATCACATCATACATGGAGAGAGAGAGAGAGAGAGAGAGAGAGAGAGAGAGAGAGAGAGAGAGAGAGAGAGAGAATGACGGCAAGTAATCATGAAATGATGACAAATAAAAGAATTCATCATTTCTTGTTCATTTTCCTTAGTTCATCTTGCCAGCTTGCAACAAAAGGAGGACACTACTATAATCATAGCGACTGGAGGACATGACCACTGATGACATTGAAACATAGATACCAGAAAAAGTGAAAGCCTAATGGAGCACCTAAAATAATTTTCTTTTAAAGTGAAATGATTTGACAGATATGATTGAAATGTATAAAAAAAATCTGTTTCCATTCGATGTTCACTTCGAAAAAATTCGTTAATCCAGTACCTCTGCACATTAGGTGGAACTTTTCGTTTTATCGATCTGTACAAAACAGGAAAAAATGTAAATAAGAAATGAGCCAAAACAGACGCCACTGACTGATAGCCTCGACAGTTATTGCTGAAAAATTCAGAATTGCAATTTATTCTCACTGACAAGTTGATAGCATCAATACCAGTAAAAAATGTTAGTCACTGATGCCTAAATTTTTAAAATAAACGTTATTGGCATATCTCATCAGTCATTCCAGAATGAAAATCAAAACTGTATATTCAAATGCAACAATCTATTATATAGGGAAAGAATACAACGGTAACGTAATTATCGACAGTAGCAAATTTGATAAAAATAATCCTTCAAACATTTCTGGTCGAAATAAAAAGAAAAAATTGAAAAGACGTACCATGTTGCAAAGGTAAATTTTCATAATGTTATCAATGAAAATATACTAAATGAGGCCCCATTTATTTTTTGTATTTTACTTTTCAAGTATCAAAGGCAGAGCGAACATCAAAGGGATACTCTGGCAGATTCCCTGCTTCAGAATTAGGAACATCGAAAAAGAAGAGAAAATTTCTCTGAATTAAAATTAACCAGACCGACGAAAACTTCTAATGTAATTACCCCATAGACAAACCCTCCCCTGTCCCACAAAAGCCTCCCCATCTCCACTCTTATGATCCATCCCAAGCCCAATTCCCCTCTGCTCTCCCCCTCACCCCTGCCACCCAGAGTCCCCACCCCACCCGACCCTATACATCAACACTAACTACGGCACAAGTTTCTGTAGGGGGCTTTGATATACAACCCAATAAGAGCTCGGATCCCCAACACACACACACACCCTAGCGACAATAATTCCTGCTAAAATATCTTTTTTGTTGTATCCACTTTATAAACTTACGGTGTCCACAAACTTTGCTAACACGAATAAAACAAACAACCAGGCATACGTGAAGCCTGTCTGGTGTATATCCTTTTCTATCATGCAATATAGAATATATAAGCACACACATACATACATACACACACACAAGCAGATATATATATATGTGTGTGTGTGTGTGAAACTTGGATGCAAAACTTAACCAACATATCGTGGATCTAGGAATTAAAACAGCAGTTTCCAGATCAAAAACACAAAAAGCCACAATGAAGTTATAAAAAATACCATGTGAAGAGACTGACGAACACGAACAATTTTTACTAAGATGTTATGAGAACATCTTTGAACTAAGCTGTAACAAAATAAAGATAAAAAGAACCCATATTTCTCAGCCAAATGACTTACACAGAGACAGCCAACAGTTAATATGCTAAGGAGGCGGAATGGTCTCAGGATCTAAAGATCCTGGAAAGCAACAGAAGGACTGTAAACTAGGACCCGAAAGAGCCATTCGAGCCACCTAAAAACGGCGACTGCAGGAAACTAGAGACAGATTCATGGCACCCAGGAAACCACGAGTTCAGGAGAGCAAACATTACTGTCGCCTCGGCGAAAATGCACCCGACTGATTCATTGTGCAATGAGACATAAACCTGCAACGTGCATTTTCCCCTAATGCAACTGCACGGACAACCAGACGCCGGCGAGAGGACGGGGAAGAACAGTTGGTCCTCTCCACAGTGGACAGCAGCTACGAGAATTACCGTAAATTACTCATACGTGAGATGCGAGTAGATTTTGCCAGAAGCGCTGCACGCAGGAGAAAAATAAAGGGAAAAGTGGAAGGGGTTGTGTTTCAGCGGTGAGGGAGTTTGGATACGTCCAATAACAGCTTGCCTACTGTCTAGCACAGATGCCACCCAAACAAATGGAGGACAGCCTTCTGCATAGGCCCTCAAAACCCTGCTCTACTAGGTCACCCTTACTCACCCTGGGTGTAGGTCCTACTTCGTCCTTTCTCTTCGAAGGTTTTATGCTAATCGACATTGATTCACGCGTTTGAGGGTCTGGCCTATAGGGTCATCGCGGATGGGTTTCTTGGTAGGGAGGGTGGTACGGGATGACCAAAGGGCACCAGTCGCTGGAGGGGATCAATTTGGGGAATCCGGCCAAGTCTTTCATAAGGATCGGGGAACATGGGGCTGACGGGGATAAAGGAAGAGTGTTAATGACCAAACAGCAGCAATAATAATAATACAATCTCTCATAATCAGGATCATGAGCATTACCGTGGCTGTTGTATATATATATATATATATATATATATATTATATATATATATATATATATGTATATATACACACTATATACATGTGTGTGTGCATGTACGGAAGCAAATAGGAACTGATTATATAACAAAAAACATTCAACACGGCATACAGAATCAACCAATGACAAAGGTATCTTTTCTGTGACAACAAAAATCAGCCATTCGGAGATCTCACACAGGTAAAAAATTAAGTTAATAAAGCAAGACGGTGCTCGTTCGATCAAAGACTAACTTAGTTTCAAGTCAATATCATTATGGAATTTCGGATCCAGAGCACTTTCTATTTAATTCATAGCCTTTTTCATCATTGTATCTTCTTTTATTTACTCTTAATGAGCCAAGCGATAGTAACAGCTATTAAAAATGATCCTTTTATTTATATTAATGAGGAAGCTCGGACATGCAGACCAGTAATTATTATAGTAATAATTAATGTAATCAGCGAATAAAACGAAGGCAAATCAAAAGAAATCGAAGCATAAAGAGAAAAGTAAGTAGAGGATAGTAAATAAAAAGGGAACACTTTAAATCCTGTTAATTGCCTCTTTGTCATCATTAATATCGCGCAGACCATTAACAAAAGCAATATAAATAATGGAATAACCCAAAATGACACCAATGAGAGAGAGAGAGAGAGAGAGAGAGAGAGAGAGAGAGAGAGAGAGAGAGAGAGAGAGGGGAAGAAGGGAACCATTTTCGAAATGTAATATTTTGGAGTACCAGGATATCATCTCCGTGGATATTATCCAGCCGAAAAAAGGATTAATGCGAGAGACAAATATCAGAGACCGGGCCAAGACGTAAGGAAAATGGATGAGAATGGATGAGGGAGAAGATTATTACGTTCCATGACGAGGGCGACAGTGTATTGGGAGAAGAGGAAGTGGAAGAAATGAAAAAAGGGGAAGAGGAAAAGACACGAGCAAATACAAATGTCTGAATTATGCGTATGCCAAAAGGAGGGGAAAGGGAAGGAAGGGGCAAAATGGGTTTTCTCGTGAGCAAACTGGCTTTTTTTTTTTTTTTTTTTTTTTTTTTTTGGGGGGGGGACAAGGTAAGTAAAATACTTCTAAAATATAACCTGACGAGGAGTTTAGGGTATGCATATTTTTTTGTTTTAATTTTGTGGTGACAGACATGCAATCTATGTTTATCATCTAATTTAACAGGATGTTCCAATTTTCTAATACTTTCATACACACTCGGTACCTGAAAGTACCCTCTCTCATCACCATCATCATCGGCTTTATCTTACACAAATCTCCAAACATCTGCAGCCTCCCTTCTCACAGTTCTCAACCAGGTGGGTCTGGGTCTTTCAATTCTACTAGTGTCTTCGGCGGCCACCTGACATTGCTTCGTACTATTCTCCAACGGGTTGCATGAATCGCCTGCTTCCTTTCATTATCACCTCATTATGGAACTACCATAATTTCCCTTATGTATCCCTTAGATCTCTATCTTGGCATATCTGAATCCTCATATTCTTTTTAGAGCTTTATATTCTAATATATAATCATACTTTCGCATCCAATTTCAGTCCTCGGCCAAATGTTTTTCACCATACCCACTGCTTCTTTTAGCCTCTCACTGAATTTCAAGTTAAGAGAACCTTTACGAGATATCATTTTTCACAATTATTTGAAATCTTCTGCCTCATTAATCCTTTCTCTGGCTCATGTTATTTCATCACTTTGTGCATTCCTTGTTAACATCACTTCTGTTTTTCTCAGATTTATTTTGAGTCCCAGACCTCTAAATATATGATAAATTGTATTTAGCAACCTTTGTGAATCTCGTGGTATCTTGCTGCTTAAAACAGCATCACCTGCTGTCAAGTTCTACGTTACTCCAGTTGAACCCATCTCTTCCATCCCCAACCAGGTAAAATCTACGGGAATTACAAACATTAAAAGTGAAATAACATTCCTTTGTAGTACTCGGCTATTTACAGCAAATTCGCTTGACAAGAACCAGTCATTATTAACTTCATATCTACTACGTTCATGATCATTTTAATTACCTTTACATATCTAACAGGAATGTCTTGGTAACGTAACACCTTCCACGATATTATGTGGGAGCTGAAAACGCTTTCTCATGATCAATAAAGCCAACCGAAGTGATTTTAACATTCCGTTCACTACTGCACAATATGTTTTCAACATCTGATCTGTGCAACTCTTGCACAGATTACAAAACCACCTAGTCCTCCTTTAAGCATTTTACCCGACGCAAATCCAATGAAATATGGTTAGCACATTCAGTCAGGTCACCTTTCCTCGGCACTTCTGCTTTAACTTACTTTTCCCAATCCTCATGGTCTGCTTCCTATTCACATTTCAGGTAAAATCATCTCTGCAGTGATCCCTCCAAAACCATGTGTTTTTCTATTTCCTAAATTTCTTTATTATTAAATGTGCCTAAAAAAACTGGAATTTTACTTATAAGCACATTCACGTCTAAGCTTCTGGCATAACAATCAACTGATACCATCCTATCTCAAAAATTTCAGTTCCAAACAAAAGAGATACAAGGTTTAATATATTCTTCTAATTATATTTATAAAGCACTTCCAAGTTTACTTGGGAACCATACCAAGGTGATGGAACGAGATGCTCTCTGGTAACCACGGTAGTTTTGGTGGTATCCCGGGAAAAGGTAAGCTGCATATAGTTAATGATTCTTTCTGTCTCCTAAATAGATAAGGTAACGTAAGGTAAAGTAAAGTAAGCAATATAAGTCTAATCCTCTATGCTTTATATGTTATATTTACAGGAATATCAAGTCAGTCTAAGATGGAACGTTACCACATGGCAGCAAAGAGCTGTACTGTCGCTAGGAGAGTCACTAGCCTGGAACAATGATTTGTTGTATACCAAGCTGCAAACAGCACTGACTAAATTACTATGGATCCATATGACACAGTAGCAATAATAGCAGTTTAGCCACTCTGTGGACGTTCAAGTTGCTTATACTGTATAATGCTTTTGTAAAAACACTGGGCACTAGTAGGGGATCGACATGCTGACGATAATAATTTCGTCAACTCTGAGATTTTAAATATATATATTATATATATATATATATATATATATATATATATATATATATATATATATATATATATATATACCCACCACAATTTCATAACAAGACTCATGCGTGGAAAGAGGCTCTCACAATACCTTTGAAATCGAGCATGTAAAGACAGATGAAAGGAAGTCTATTCGGCATGCCATAAAATTTGGCAAAATTTTGCCGTGAAACAATACACAAATTCGTTGCAGAGGAGGTGAATAGTATGGATCGCCCTGTGGGTGGTCTTAAAATCAAGTTAGCTGGAGTTACCAGGGACGCTATTCGATGGACAACTAAGATATGCAAACGAGGCACAAACATTTCAACAACCAGTCAAGAGATTATGGAGATTAGAGGTCACCTTTTTTTGTCGCTAAATCTTGAAAACTTGAAAGATCTTGTCTATGATTCGATAGAAATGCTCACTTCGGATCATGTAAAAAAAAATTCCGTGACTGCACAAAGAAAGAAAAACAACGAAAACAGCGACCTAAAACGTACACTTGCAAAATATTCCACTCCAAGAATACCAAAACCTGCTGAAAACACGCCAACAGGCTTACAAACACTGACAACCATTACTGAACGTTGTCAATTGAAGCGTAAACCTTTATGGCCGGTTTCATACCAAAATTCCAAAATTTACTCAATTCAGAAAATATTTATCAAACATAAGAAAACAGCAATACTTTCTCAACTATATCTCAAAGAAACATACACATATAACAGGAAGTAAAATGGAAGATTTAAAAGGTAAACACTTGCTGTCAGTTCCATGGAGAAAATATACAACTCATTTTGAAACTTATTATTGGCCCAGTGAAATAATGACAATTGCTTTATAAAACAAAGTAACATACTTCCAGGAAATGAAAAGAGCACCAAACATCGCGTCTGGCGTCGAGGAAGTCTCCAATATAAATGAGTAAACAGACTGACAGATACCAAACATCGCATCCGATACGATATCTCACAAATACCGCTCAAACAATCATGCAAACACAAACATATCAGTAGTAATGGAAAGAAATACCAGCCACCGTATCTGGCTTGTTGTTGCAAAGCGAAGAGAGCGCGATTCTCTTATTGATGGTGATGACGTACCTTTCCAGTCATCCCGTGCACACCCCCGGCAACTTCCAGTTTTCACTTTTTTCCTTTACTTTTTTTTTTCTCTCATTACTCTTCCACGGGAAATACCAGTTTACTTTTTTTCATTTTCGTATTCTGCTGAAACCTGATTTTGGTACTAGATACTAGACCTATCAGCGAACACTGGACTTTGGTTAGAATCATGGTGTAAAATTTATATTATTAGGACTGTACATAAAGATGGAGTACAGTTCTCCAGAACAGCTTCATCCATTTTCTCTTAAAATGACAGTGTTCTCTGAAAAAATCCTTTTGTTACCTGGTTTTTTCAGGCTTTTTCTCATCTAATGGAAATGAATAGCCTACTGCAACTTTTCTAATTTCATTATTTTCCATGGCATGGTCTGTTCCTCCAACATCATATACTGTGAAAATTTTCTTCACTAAAAGATTTTCGTTCTATTATCATTCTCGTTGGGAACATTCCTATGGACAATAACAACTAGGTCATTAACATGCCTTACAACGTTTTAATAATTAATGGCTGTATTTGTAGTGTAAGAAAAAGAGGTGAAAAGAAGCATGTGCTAATAATAACACCAAAAATAGTAACGAAAACTTTATATTTATCTATATAAAATAAACTAAGAAAATCAAACGAATATATTTTATTGGCTTCTAAATAATAAACAATCATTGTCCGTGCGGTTTCTTTAGTCGTTTAATAATAATAATAATAATAATAATAATAATAATAATAATAATAATAATAATAATAATAATAATAACAGTGATTGTGATTATATCTAACATTATCACTGTATTCGTCCAAATCTCTGGCTTTGCCATTATTACGGTTGCTATTTCAGCCCCACGGACCTTAGCAACTAACTTGCTAGCATGTGACAAGATGGCTTACCGTTGCGCTCAGAATAACATCCGGATAAAATTAACGAAAGCGGTTTTGCGTTAAAATTTATGCTATTTTTTCCACACAAAAATTGAACTAACGCTCACGAGCTATCCGAGTAATACTGTAATTATTATGAGTAACCCTCAATTAGTTATATTATTATAACTATTTCCATTATCCAATACGTCCCAAAACGAGATAAGCAAATGCGATAAATTATATATAAAAAAAAAGTAATCCATACGCCCAAAAAGCAGAATGAAAACAAAGGAAAAAAACGTACATAATAGGAAGCAGCTGAGAAATGGAGGAAAAAGGCAAACGCACCTGGTAGTCAGTCACGTAAGGAAAACGAAAGGGACTCAGTTACTAAAACGTAATAAAAGGAATCCTAGCGTGACATCAGATGAAGATTCCTCAGCGGCAATAATCCCTTCCATCACTTTGCACTTTCATTACACCGCTGCACATGACTTCTCTTGGCCGGATGTACCAGCCTCCGAGATGATGTCATGTCTTACTTTGTTCGCAGACGACGTTAGTTCGCGAATGAACTTAAAGATTTCCCTTTTTACCTCTGTGAATAGGAAACAGCAGATCGCAATGATTATGGGTAACTGAAGACAAAAGTATAAATTCCGTTATGTTATCTCCTCTTATCTTCAACGGACAGCTGAAAGATCTCAAAAATAAGTGTGGTGAGTCAAACAATATTTTGCTTCACGTTAATCTAATCACCAATAATATGGGTCTGAAAATTACTTAAGAACTTGAAAGCTGTCTTCTGCCAAAGGAGGATTCAAAATGAAGGAGTGAAATTAAAGCTATTGGGATCTAACAATGATAAAAAGAACATAAATACATCTAGAAAAACTGAGTGTGTTAGATTTGCAGTGCATACAGACCCATGCACACACAGAGACATAAACGAACAATCGAATAAGCGAACACATCCCGTTGTTTATAAATCGCTTTAAGGCAATCACAAAGTCTGAACTCCCTCCACGGCGAGAATTCGAAATCAGCCCTTGATATTTTTCTCGTTCAAGATTTCATTTTATCCTAACGTAGCAATGAATTTCTTTATTATTTCGAGTGCAGTACCATGAATCCTTTCCGGAGACTTTATTTTCTTCATTTGGTTACCAGACCAGATTAACGTAACCTAATAGGACCTCACGATCACAAATCATAAATCACTGGGGTAACTTGAGTCAAGTCTCAGTCCAACATTTACCGACGAAAAGATAAGAACGGTGATTGAGGTCAGAACATTCTCCTAAACCTGTTTTTCTCTCTCTCTCTCTCTCTCTCTCTCTCTCTCTCTCTCTCCTCCTCTCTCTCCTTATCATTCAATTACACTGAAACGTCGTTTCGTTAAGTTTCTAAATTCAATTCTATTCAGTTGTTGATGAAACTCTAGCAGAGTAGGTTTCGTGGAAATAAATAGAATATAAAATTTACGAGTCAGGCCAAACGCCAGGACCTATGAGGTCATTCAGCGTTGAAAGGGAAATTGACAATAAGATGGTTTGAAAGGTGTAAAATGAGGAAAACTTCGCAGTTGCACTATGAAATCTCTTAGAAGAGGGTGGAAAATAAGACGGAAGGAAGAGAATATGAACTGAGGCACAGTGAAAGTAATGGAAGGAGTTGCATCTAAGGGCCGAAGGTGCAATGATGGCACTAGGCCCCCCGCCCCCCCATACGGCGGCTTCAATGGGAAGCTCCTGACGAGCGAATCTTCCATACTGCAAAATCGTGTTAAAGAAATTTTCAAAATAAAACTCTCCAATCACTAATAGCAAGAGCTAAAAGTCGACCAAAAAGTCAATGTTTAATCATTCTAAAAAGTATACATCCACGTCACTGGAAGCAAAGGTAAAAATTCTTCGGAAAAATACCCAAACAACATATCGCTCCACAATACGCCGAAGAAGATTAGGCATTAGCGTGCTTTGTTAGCCATAATTCTCAACTAATGAGTTTGCACAAGCGGCGTGAAAAGACGCAGCGCCCACGTTGCGGATGATCAAAGATCTAACTGTTTGTTACGAAGGAAAAGATGCCAGTACTTCAGTGATACTTTTGATATATCGTCACACGCTTACTGCTCAAAAATCTTAATAACGCGCCCTCGTACAAGCCTATTATACTGATAATTAGGTCCATCTATAAAGCATCTTTCTTGCGCACACAGACATACATAATTAGTAACCCCACACTCATACATACGCAAATATACATTTATACACACACATTATATATATATATATATATATATATATATATATATATATATATATATATATCGAGCTACAAATGTCCTTTAATATCTAATTCGCTCTACCTCGGATTTAATATATTTTCCCCTATATGTTTAACCGAGGGGTATATCGATTATAGAATTGGCGGCCGACAGGCGCGAACCATCGACCTCTCAATTCCAGGACTGGCAGTGAAGCCTTAAACATCCCCGCCACCGCATTGAAGGTCGATGGTTCGCGCCTGTCGGCCGCCAATTCTATTATCGATTAATAAATTCCCCCTCGGTTAAACATATATGAAAATATATTAATTCCGAGGTAGAGCGAATTAGATATTAAAGGACATTTGTAGCTCGATATATATATATAATATATATATATATATATATATATATATATATATATGTATATGAATCACGGTAATGTGAGAGACTTTTTATATATATATATATATATATATATATATATATATATATATATATATATATATAATATATATACAACAATGTATTGTTGCTTATTATCTAATCCATTCATGTAACACTAACGTGACTTTCTGCCCTTCAGATTTTTACCCTTATTCTTTAGTTATATACGAGTATAAATGCTAATGCAACGCTAATGGTGTTTATAACACAAGACAATGGGAAATATGATCCTAAAAGAAGGCCAAAGAAGATCATTGAAATTCTAGGTTAATAAGAGGATGAAAAAGAAGAGAAAGTATAATTTCAACTATATATTCTAGAGCTTCCGTATTCCTCATGAGAGGACTTTCATGCGCCCCGTGGACGACGAAGAGTAGAGGGACCGAATATCAAGTAGTCCTTAAGAGCATTCTCTGAAGTAGTTATCGAGGAAAGAAAGAATAGGGTGACCTTTCGGAGTAGAGGTACCTCGAAGATAAAACGACGACAAACTTTTTACGTTAACAGTCACGGTAAAAAGAGAAAGAAGCAGCTCCTAAGGCTGATATCAACGACTTGGTGAATGATGATCAATTCTACTCTTAGAAACTCAGCTCACAAAAAAAAGAAAAAAAAAACACACACACACACACACACACACACAACAACAACAACAACAACAACAACGTTCCATTCTTAAAGGATAGTCTCCCTACTTTTACGGAAGTTGTATTCAAAGATATGTTTCATTTAAAGGGGACTTTAAGCGGACAGTGAGACGAGTTTGGTAAAAAAAAAAATTTTATACAATCAAGGAAAAATGGGAAATATGAGAAACTAACAGAAATAAGATTAGAGAACAAACTCTGAAACAGTCCAAGAATTCTATTATAATTCCTGTGTCATATAAGGAGTCATAAATTAGGAATGTGTGATATACAGTCTTCGTGCTTTAGCAGTTCCAATCTTTCCTTATCAAAGAGCAATCACATGGGATGAAATGATTTGTCCATACTTCCCTAAAATGTATTGTGACTCTGCTAACCTACGTGGAGTATTAGGTAGTACCACCGTTTAGCCAAATCATGTACATATGTGTATATATACATATGTACATGATTCTGTGGTAGGGGTGTAAGAATACTACCGCCGTAGGTCCTGCGTGTCGTAAAAGGCGACTGTAAGGACAGCTGCAGCCTTGCAGTCTCACTGTTTAGTAGTAGGCTAGGTCTACCGCCAATAACTGTGCTTGATGACAGCAAGGGCATGCGGTCGTAATAACTCCCTTTGCTAAACAATAAACCATGCCTTATGATACCTTTCATGGAAGGGAGTGGAGAAGGCGCATCAGGCAACCGACCCCTTAATGTAGTTGGGAAAGAAGATATGTACATACCATTAGCATTCAAAATATCTTATACAGCATATATTCATACACGCACAAACACACACACACAAATATATATATATATATATATATATATATATATAATATATATATATATATATATATATATATACAGCTTATATTCATACACGCCACAAACACACACACACTCACACACAGAATATATATTATGTATATATATATATATATATATATATATATATATATATATATATATATATATATTATAAATTTGGGTGTGTGAGTGTATGTGTGTGTGTGCGTGTATGAATATATGCTGTATAAAATATTTTGAATGCTAATGCAAAAATGGTTTCCCGTCACTTTAATTAAACACTTCTCCGGTCTGCTACATTTCAGGCTGAAGTTCAGAAAGAAATATAAAAACTGCTACTTTGTTCATTCACTGTATTTATTATTATGCCAACAGCTGTTTAAGGCATTAACTTATAAAGGGAACAAAATGGCATGGAAATGCCCTCCACATCCCTGGGGAGAATAAAACGTAATAAGTGTCAGATAGGCTCCTTTGGGCATCAGAATAGTTTGAAGACCTGGACCCCCTTAGAAAACTATGAGAGAGAGAGAGAGAGAGAGAGAGAGAGAGAGAATGGAAAATATGTGGAAACATGGAAGTAGCATCAAAGGATAGAAGTAAGTGGCACAATTTTACAGAGGCCCTGTGCGTTAAGCAAGCCAAACACGTAAAGGCCTGACACGCTGATTTTACAGAGACTGGCATGAACCGGCCAATCTTTATGGGGGTAAAAATGACAAATCCAGAGAGACTAGCCAGTCCTCTCATCTTCTCAACATGTTCAACCTGTGGGGATGGACTAGCAGGACGACTGGGTTGACCTACCCATTTTGACACGTATTTTATTGCTTACCTTTCAGTAGCCTGCAGTTTTGCCACCGCGGTAGTAGTTCTGCAGTTTTGTCCAGTAACCCCCCCCCCCCCTCTGCGTCTTGACCGCCCCAACCTCGGGGTAGCATTTGCAGTTTTATCCTGTAGTCTGCAAGCTGTCGTCAACCCACCCCACGTCCCCCCCCCAGTAGTCTGCAGTGCGCAGTACTCCCCCCCCTCGTGCTAGTCTGCAGTTTTTGCCACCGTGGTAGGTTTGGAATTTTGCCAGTCTCGCGTTGCGGTAGTAGTCTGCAGTTTTACCTTATGTACTATATGTGCCCAAGTTGTAGTATTTTGATTTATTGCTCTTTACAGCAGACCAAGAAACGATGTTAGAAACCTTAATGTTGCAATTAACCTTTCTTCAGGAGGTACAGACTTCCTCATTGCTGTCTTTGTTATTTTTGGAGACGAGGAATATAAGGTCTCCGAAGACATCGTCAGTCATTCTTCAATCATTTCTATCATTTTCCAGGTTATTTTTCTTTAATTCTTTCAATAAAGTCATATGATAAAACCTCTCTTTCTTAGCCATGGTTTCACCCATACTTTACGATTTTTCTTGCATATTTCATGCTCGTATTCGTCTTGAAGGAGTGCTATTTAAAAACACTCACTATATCAGGACACTACAGGACTGAAAGGAACACGGCCATGGCCTATTAACTCTGTCCTCTCAGGATGTGCAGTTAAAGCATTTATAAATTGCGTTGAAGTGCATAGCTTAGTAGAGTACAAGATTCCTGCAGTTATCAATGATATAAAATCTCTCGAAGAACTTTAATTAAGCCACCTTAAAAACACTGATTTACAGGAGCAAGCAACTGATCCCTCTAGAATAATTTTTTTGCTACAGTTTGCTATTACTGTGTTGTCACTTTTGAAGAATGAGTCATACAAGTTTTTCAGTACAGTAACAATGATATGTGAACAACTTCACTTGATGACTCTGAAAAGACCTGAGTATTCACGAGACTTTCTGATATTTTCGCACCTCCTATATAACTGTTCCCCCAAAGGCTATAACTTTTTGAGGAGTACTAATTATATGATCTTACCTTGTTATTCTACTGTAAGAAGACTGACCATATCACAAAATTTAAGTCCTGCAGTTGAACAAAATGCTACAACTTTTCTTTTGTATGTCAAGCATAAATTCAAATATCTCGTCAAAAAGTGACATAACAGTGACCTTGATGATAGATGAAATTCATATTAAGCCTTATGACTACAAAGGTGGTAGTATCGTTGGGTCAGCTTACGACAGAACTGAGGCAGCTACCAGCGCATTTGTGTTCATGATTAATAATTTGTTTTCTGGATTTAAAGATGTCGTTCACATATTGCCAGCAAAATCTATGACAGTAGGAAATTTGTTTACTTTCATAAAGCAGATAATCATTGGCTTGGAAAACATTGGCTTCAGAGTAATTTGTGTATTAACAGACAATAATGCCCTAAATCAGGAAGCTGTGTCACACTTCTCTTTACCACCGAAACCTTCAGTTATGGATGAACACCCTGCAGATAACTCCCGCCCTCTTTTTTTCATGTTTGACTCTGTGCATTTGCTGAAGAGCATCAGAAATAACTGGATCAATCAAAGAGATACTGCGCCCAAAATATGTAATGCTCCATTTGCCACTTTGCATAAATTACACAATTTAGAAGCAGATTCTCTCCTCAGATATGCATACAAACTTACATCAAAGGCATTAAATTCGAGTCTAGAAAGGCAAAACGTCAGCCTTGCCCTACAAATTTTCAATGAATATGTCATAGAAGCACTTTTGACAACGGGAAAAGAACACTGTTTGCCAAATTCTGAAGATGTAGCTAATTATATTAAAGTCATTTAGCTCTGGTAGACCATAATGAATGTAAAGCATCCACATAAAGGTACTCGGCTTCATAATAAATATGCTACTCCACAAACATATAATGCAAATGACGAGAAGTATATTTTCCTACAGAAATTCCATTTCTGGTTAGATCTCTGGAATAACATTACTAAAACTGGTGGAAAGCTGAGTAGGGAAACATTCACTTAAAACACACAACTAGTGCAATGATAGAAATAACAAAATACTGTGTAGAAAAATTAAAAATGAAATATGTCTTACCAGGAAAATTTCAAACTGATCAACTTGAAAATAGATTTAGTAAATATCGTCGACTTGCTGGCAGTAATTACATTTTCTTACGACAAGTGTTCGAATGTGAAAAAAAAACTGAGGTTAATGTCTGTTCTCAGAATAACTTTTAATAATAAAAACATCGAACTGAAGATCTTCGAAGAAACAACTGGGAGTGCATGAATAATCAGGAGTACGGAAATAACGATTTTTAAAAAAAAATTGATGTCAGTCAAGATGATATTGATAAATGTATGGATCTTTTCCCGGTTATAACATACCTTGCTGGCTATTTAAGTGTAGCTCCTGTAAAAATTTAAGTGTAGCTCCTGTATAGACTTACTTACTTGCCAAGAAACAAAAGATAGTTTCTTTATCCGCATGAATCTGTGTAAACGCAATTCTGTTTAACTATATAACCATTGATAAACTGTCACAGTGTCCTGATTTTATCAAATCAATGTATCAAAGGAATTTGGCCACGGACATTTCACTCACTGTCCTTTCTGATAATGATGCCTTCTTACCTTTAAATAATTGAGATGCTGGGCATAGCATAGAAAATATTTAAAAAATGCTGATATTTGCTTCCTCCAATGCCCTACTAAACAATTATTGTAAGAAAAGTAATAAAAACATTCAAAATTGCAAAATTAAAAAAAAAAGAGAAAGCTGAATACACTGAAGAAATAAGATTCTGAGGAACAATTGCTGTAAATTATAGAGAATATTTATTTTGTATATAGCTCTTATACCTTTTCCTAAAGAGAGAGGCATCTTTTGTCACCATTTTTGTGCTCTTGTCCTCCTTTCTAAGTATAAAAATGTATTATATAGTCATTTCTGTGAATAAACTTTTTTGTTCTCATTACTGTTTCTGCACTGATTTCCCTTTATATTTAATCAAATTAACCAGGTCCAGAGGATACTGATGATGCAAAAGACTGTAAAACATAATTAACTTACACAAAAATTATACATTCTGCAAATAACTGATAAATGCCACCAAAAATACAAAGTTGTGAATGGAAATGCATGGCCAGACTCGGACAATTGGTGATGACTCATGCTTGAGTCTCTCATGCCTTATCAAATCAAGATGGCGTTGCGTGCGGACTGTAGAGCGCGCTAATCCCGGCAAGAAAAACCATATAGCGCGCGCACTCAATTACAGTCTTGTGCTTGCGTACTTCTTATCAGTAGAATCTGAGGTCCCGTTCCAATATGGAATATTGATAATAGCCCAATAGAAATGCTAGGAACATTCTCTAGTCTCATAAATGTAGGCATAGATAAAAAGTTCATGTCTCTATCTTTCTTGATTGCAGAGTTATCAAGCAAAATGTTTCATGTCAGCAACTTTGTATAACATCTTTATCACAATGTTAAGTAGTAGATGCTCCAGTGATATTTTCAATTCCTCTTCTACCCAGAAAGACATTATCTGAATAATGATTGATGTATTTATTTCAACAATGGTTTAATCAAAGTGTCAGAAATCGAAACAACTAGCGGCCATCTTGAAAAGTGGCGGCTAAATTGAAATTTTGCGTGGACACCCAGGTTTTTCAAAAGAGGGGGTTAAATTGAGCGGTTGTGCCAAATTTCAAGCTTGTCACA
>NC_061089.1:36040848-36075848 GCF_015104395.2 Macrobrachium nipponense
GTGTGCATGTACATTAAATTTTGTATACAGCCACCTAACACACTTATGTGTATGCCTGTTTATATATTTATATGAAGGCAATAATCACACACACACACACACGCACACACACACACACACACATATATATATTATATATATAAGCGAATTTCCCCTGGTACGAGAACATGTCATCAGTATCTTGCAAAAGATTACACCCGCTCGGGTGAGGACCCGCTATGACCCACAGCTGTTGACTAACAACTAGGTACATAATTCACTGCTTAGGTCAACAGACGCACGATTTATTTTATGGAACGCGCCAATATCACCCCTTCTTGTCCGGTTAGAGAACTGAACACTGGTCTTACAGTTTATGAACTAAATGCCCCATCACTCTGCAATGAAGGTTACGAGGAATTACAGACTAAACTGCTTAAAAGACTTACTAGTCAATCAGATCAGACATCTGCAAAGTATTTAAAAATATATATATCACATGAGTGAGCTGATCTCTGTAGCTAATAATACTTGTAATGAAATTCCCACAATGGCTGGCAGTAAACCTTTTCTAGTTCCAGTTCCAACAAATGGATATATTTTGGTTTCTAGTAAAGCTAATAGATTCTTGTGCTCTGCTATTTATGCATTTATATATGTTAAATGCTTTTATAAGTGACCTATTCCTGCATGCTTTTTCTAAAGAGTGCAAATTGTATGTGAGAGAGAGAGAGAGAGAGAGAGAGAGAGAGAGAGAGAGAGAGAGAGAGAGAGCACCATTAATGTAAATGTGTAAATGAGACATCCAGTACATATCAATACAGATTGACAATAGCTCAAGAATAAATTATTATGACACAAAAAATTGCAAATGGAGATTAAAGAGATGTCAATCTATAAAAGGACTGCCTCATCTGCAAGCGGAGAGCGAGAAACAAAATAAAACTCGACAGAGATGCCCAATATAGATATTATATGGAAGACCAAAAGGAATGGGAGAAATTGTAAGAGGGGACCCCAACGATGTGACAATAAATAAAAAAAATATTTATAAAAAATATATACATCAGAGTTTTCTTTGGGCTTGGGCATGAAAGGGCATTAAGTTGGCCGTCCCTTTTTTACTTTTCTTCTAGGGGAATCTATATTATAATAAAATCTGTAAAAAATGTAATTAAAGGATAACGTAAGAGGATACATGAATAATCAACTGATTAAAAACAAAAAAACGGAATATATATACATAAAAAAATTAAAACCCTTATAAAGAATTAAAGTGTACTGTGGAAAAATATATTAACAATATTATGATAAGACTGGGCGAAAGGGAGGGAATTACATAAAGAAAGAACTATAATTATCAAATACCCAAGATGTAAGCAGAAAAAAATCCTGTGGCAGAAGTATCAGAACTGATTCCGTGCAACTTTCTTAAAAATATTCGGTTTATATACCAACATCGAAATGGAACTCTTGACAATTTCGCAGCAAACGACAGAAATTCATTCTTTCTGATAAACAACCCCGGGAGATACGTGTGCTTTTTGAGATATGTAATATATGAGTCATAACCTTGAAAATCTTTTCGGCTATGATTTTGGAGTTAATAAAAAAAAAAAGACAAAAACCCCATCTTCCATTATATGCAGAGAGAGAGAGAGAGAGAGAGAGAGAGAGAGAGAGAGAGAGAGAGAGAGGTTGTAAAATAGAAATTGGGAGGAAGAAAAAGCAAGCTCGTGCGCGCGCACAAACACACATACACATGCACACATATACAGATGCACGCACACACATACACATGCACACACCTTCAAATTTCCGCGAACCTTATACGAAGCCATAAAGCTCCAGATAGGGTACCGAACCATTCTCGCTTTGGTCACCCTCTACCTGACAACGCTGTCGCGACCAATAACAGGAATCAAGTCACATTAACCACAACCTCTGGTGCTGGATATCCCATCATGCTGGTGATATCTGGTGGAAATAGAGAGAGAGAGAGAGAGAGAGCCAAATTCTTTTCACAAGAGCCGCATCACATGACTACGTCAGAGCATCTTCTGTTTTTGACGTTTCCTCAAGTTGACAGAGAGAGAGAGAGAGAGAGAGAGAGAGAGAGAGAGAGAGAGAGAGAGAGAGAGAGAGAGCTTGTTTTAAATACCTAAAAGAAATGTTGATAGAGGGGTTATCCGATACCTTCCAAATGCCTTTGAGAGTAGATTTGCCTTTGAAGTGACCGCTGATGTTGAAAAACAGATAAACGAGAAATAGTCTTGGAGCCATAAAAGAGAAGCAAATAAATAAAGACAAATATTTAGATGGTTACTTCTTTTGCGGTTAACATATTCGGCGTTATAGTGCAAAACATAAAGGTGACTAGCCTATATTTGTCAGTGAAAATTGAAAATAAATGCTTGTGACTTATTTCGGCTGTCCTCAATTATATAGGGAAACTTTCAGTCTTGTCATCATTTTCAGCAAAGAATGGAAGAGGTCGGTTAAACTATAAACCCACTCTTCTGGAACCAGGCGAGGATGATGAACGCTCACAGGGTTCAAATTTCCAATTTGTTTCTTTGACTACTTTTAGATCCTTTCCGGCAAAAGTTCCTCTGTGTCGAGTTAATCATACATTTATAACATTACAGGTACGAGATGAGTAAAAAAAAATATAACCAACACACACTGACTAATCATATATGGAATGCTTCATACATAAATATGATTAATTATTCAAAAATGTTCCGGAAAAGCAAAATGATATCAGATCTCTCTGAGAGGTAAGAAACACGTAGAATTCTACGTCATAAGCGATGCTGCCAAATCCCGGGGTAATTATCTTTACAGCTAATTGCTGACTCTTCAAGTAGACCATAGTAGCCAGGACTGCCAGGGTGAACATTTTGTGAATTAAATGCTTTATTTTCAAGCGCTTATATATCAAAAAGCCATGTTATTTAATTTCGGTAAGCAATTCCAGTGACTCCTTACCAGTTTATTTTTCATTGTGTAGGTTCCTCAACAGACGAGACTGAAAGACAAGCAGCTTTGGATTGTTAGGAAAGAATTATAACTAGTTGGAAAAGAACAATGAAAAACACTGATTAGTTAAACGCGTTGATTTATCAGTACTGCACTTGTTTTAGTTACAAGTTTACACGTTATATAACCTGAATTGGAACCCAGCCCATTCTTAGATGCAATAATCAAAGAACTCCAAGGAAGTTAGTCCCTTAAAAAAAAATTCTTAAGTAATACCTTTCGAATTTGTAAACACTGTTCGTTTGTTGAGGTTTAGAGTTCGATTTTTAAATTCAATATACTGAACTCCTTGCTTACTCATTTATTCCAAGATTACTGATAGCGGTAAAAATTTTGTGCTTGGCATACTATACCTGGAGCAAAGGAAGGGTTTTGTGTGTGTGTGTGTGTGTGTGTGTGTGTGTGTGATGTTGCAGGGGGGGGGGGGGGGGGGGGGGGGGGGGGGGGAGGGGGGGGGGGGGGGTTGGACAAATGTAGGGAACCCCAGATATTACTGGCCTTAGAGACAACGAGTTGAGACCGAGGTGAAGAAGAGGTCGTTTGTGGTTGTGGCCTTGGAGAAGGTATGTTTGAGCAGTAATGAGAGAGGTGGAGGTTGGGGGATTATGGTGGTGTTGTGGATGTATATTTGTGGCGACGTCCGGTGGTAGGGAGACTGTATTGGTGGGATTGTTGGGGAGGGTAATTAGCGAGCCGTAGCCAGGAACATCGTTCAGGTGAAATCAAGGAGCCCCCGGGAACTCGACCAGACGCAGTACAAACAACGTTGATGATTCAGCAGAAAAGGCCGGTCATAGGATACCAGAAGTCCAAAGTCATCTATGTGTAATGATTCCACGCACAAACACTTGCTGTGTTTGGATTTCCAAGCAAATGAGATTTCCATTTTGCTCAGTTGGATAACAAAAAAACCTTGGTGCGGAAATGAACAAACAATAATGTCTTGCCGTACTATGTGCTTATATTCAGAAATTTACATTTCGCTGTTGGGTCAAAAAACCTAACTCGGAAACTCCGATAAATGTGATGACTATAATGGACGATACCTTTATAGAAGATGAAGGTCACCAGTGGTTGTTGTTACAAGGTAAAGGGCCTTGGCATTTTTACTGACACGTGAACAGTTTTGGAAAAATCCCAAAAACAGAAACAATCTTTGATATTCCTCTGGGAAGTAAGTCTGGAAATGATGCAAAATTCCCGGCTGTCAAATGACCTAGTCAGCCAACATCATCAACGACAAATCCAATGAACCGTCCTCGCTGGAGAGCTTAACAATCTGAAAATGATGAGGTGCATTTTAAGTTCGTCGAATTAGTCATTCCTGAGTGTGGTAGGTATATTTGCGTTAATGATGAACTTAATAAAATGTGAATCATTACAGACATGATAAGGGGACGCACTCTCTCTCTCTCTCTCTCTCTCTCTCTCTCTCTCTCTCTCTCTCTCTCTCTCTTTTGTTAAAAAAATGTATGTCTCTTGGTGAGATTTCAAATGACGATTTTATGCGAATAAATCAAGCCTAATTCTAGTAGCAACATCTTTGTCACAAGAACAAAGAGATTTTTAAAAATTCTGATTTTACCCAGACCTCAATTTTACCGCAGTTTTAAGAGGTTCTTGTGTGTGTGTGTGTGTGTGTGTGTGTGTTGTTACCGACCGACCAATCGGCGGGCTTTTCCACGTCTTCGAACCGACCACTGGAGGCTCTTCGTATAAAAATTTATTTCCATACATTCCAACGATTACTCAAGAGTATCATTTACAAGACCGTACCAGAGGTGTCCTGAGGCTCATCAAAATCATTTGCTGAAATTTTATTAGAATTCCCACGTACTGATACTACTAGATGGGGAAGATTAATTGACAAATAGATTAAAAGTTTCTTCAAGTCCATTCTATAAACAAACTTTATATATTTAATGTGTGTTCATTACAACACCGAGTAAACTAACAAAACAATGTGCTAAATGAAAAAGGAAAGGCACATCATAAAGAAAAAGTTTAAAAATACACGCAACACGACCAAGCGTAATAAAAGTAGAACATGGAAACTTTGAATAATCATTAAAATAAAAGTCATGAAACAAAAGTTACACATTTTTTGTTCTTTTTGTAGAGAACAGTAGAGAGGGGATGAAACACCCTAAAAGACAATCGGGATAAAAGAAAAAAAAACTCAGCATCAAAGACATCCAATTACAATGAGAGAAACCAATCAAATGTGAGCATCTAACATGAAATAAAAATTTAGAGTATTATCATCACCTCTCCTTGGGTCATCAGGTATGTGTCCTTGTCTTACTCCTTGTAACTGCTTCGTCATCTCCGGCTTCCAGGCCCTCGCTCCTAAATGGAGGCAGGAGTCTCCGGCCTCCAGGCAATGACGGGGCGATCCAGACATGGAGGTCCTTCAGCAATTCAGTATTAATTCAATCTAAATATTAACTCAGCTACAACAAACCATATACAGAATATTCTTCTATATTCTTGCCAAAGAATGATGACGCTTTCTCCCCTTCTACCCGACAACTTCCCCTATCCCCCTCCCCCCCCAAACACACACACAAACAAACACACACACGGACACACCACGACGAGAGGAAGAGAGAGATAAAAATGTGACGAATATATTTCCCATTGATTTATTTTCAAATGATCTTTGTTTTGTTTTGTATAAGGTGCAGATGACCCGGAAGAAAATAATAAATAAAAGGCATTCAAAGGATGCCATAAACATTGCTTGGGACAAATATAAAACTGAAAGTAAAATAAAAACAAAAATATATTCGGCAACTCATTTTCTGTGTGTGTGTGTGTGTGTGTGTGTGTGTGTGTGCTGCATTTTTCCTTTCTCCCTCCAACTACGAGTCCCTTCCGCAGCAACAGAAGCTCTCAGAGAGATTGCAGGCAAAAGGCTCTATGGTGCCCTAACGAGATTACATGACTTTTAGTGAGGCTCAAACGGACATGTAGACATTTTCATTCTCTTCACTACCATCGTATAAATCAATGCCCACGCGGTCTCTTCCGAGAGAGAGAGAGAGAGAGAGAGAGAGAGAGAGAGAGAGAGAGAGAGAGAGAGAGAGAGAGAGAGAGAGAGAGAGAGAGTTAGTAAGCATTGGAACATTTTGAGTTGATCGAATCATTACAGAAATTCTTTCGACAGAAAATCCAGGTGAATGCACCTTGGTTTACTTTGATCTTCATCAATTAAAATAGGTACGAAGCTCTAAACATACTAAATACGATGTACATAGATCAAGAAAAATCACCACTAGACATGAAATATGAAACACTTCACATTGCATATCGAAACAGAAATTAAGGAAAAAAAAGAAAAAAAAAAACCTTAGGCAAAAAGTCTATTTTGTCGGCTTCTACTGAAAACACTGAATTAAGGTTCACTTTGGTTTAACGGTGTACACTAGGGACACAAGTAATTAAACCTCGCTTTGTCATTGCCTCTAAAATAGAAAGAGAGGAGAGAGAAACGCAGTGAGATAACATACAACTGCAGGAAAAAACTGAAGGCCTACTGCCACAAATTTCAAACCATCATACAATTACACACACGTATATATATGTATGTATGTATATATATATATATATTATATATATATATATATATATATATATATATATATAGATAGAGAGAGAGAGAGAGAGAGAGAGAGAGAGAGAGAGAGAGAGAGAGAGAGAGCAGCGGAATACCAAATGTACAAGACCGATGGATGATCTTCCAAATAACTACTAAGGAAGATGTGATAAACATAGCAAAGACTAAAGCAAAAAGAGATGAAGAGGGCCAGCAGGTTTAGAACAACAACACAGCCAGCAAGTACACAGGAGCCAGGGGCGATGAATGCCAGAGTGCCATAAACGACCTGGAAGGGGTTTGCGGCATCTGGAGGAGAATTTACTAGATCCTTATGCATCCCTCGGGTGCTGCTGGATTAGATGAAGGATCTAATCCTTCTCTCTCTCTCTCTCTCTCTCTCTCTCTCTCTCTCTCTCTCTCTCCGTATTTCAAGTATTCTTCTGGGAGATGGTCCAGTTTCTCTGTATCAACAGGTCTTCGTCCTTCCACAGCATGCCGTTCTCAGTTAGCGCTAAATGAATGTAAAGCACCAAACAACAACGTCACAATGCACAAGGTGTATGATTCCCCCTCTACATCCTAAGTTTCATTTTCGCAAAAGATATTCGATGAGTTTACAGTTTAAATCGTTCATTTATTACATTTCTCTCTAAATACGATCACACGCAATCATTGAAGAAAATTATCAAAGCAAATGTCGTGCAATATTAAGTATTTCTATCTTAGACTTTCCATATTCTGTGAATTTCTCCTATTCCTTTCCCATCAAGTTTGATTTTTATGTTAACTTGCACAGCTGATAATTATCTGTGATAATATCAAACGTACTCGCGCGCGCGCACACAACCTCTCTCGGGGGTGGTTCTCAAATGAAATTTCTAGTGACTTCAGCCCTTTGGCAGTATTCAAATAAGTCATAAAAATGTTCCCTTCCAAGCTTTCCCTAACTTTTCATTATTCACCTCAAACCAGTGGTTTCCAACCTGTAGGGCGCCCCCCCGCCCCCCTGGGGGGGCTCGAAGGGGTGCCGGGGGTGGGGGTGGGGGGGGGGGGGGTTGCGCCAATGCTTGATGAAGGGGATAATTTATATCTGAAAACTATTATGATGGAATTCAGAATTTAAAATTACTGAGAAAATATTTCAGATATTAAATATGAATTTAGTTGTCTAAATACATAAACTATTCAAATTCTATATTAAGGAACTAATATATAATAGATATTATATTAATAAATTATATAATATATTATATATATAATAATATATATATATATGTATATATATATATATGTGTGTGCGTGTGTGTGTGTGTGTGTGTATAATATTGTGAATTATTGACATGTGCCGATTATGCCAGTAAATTACAGTGTTTAAGGAAAGGGGGGGGGGGGGGCGCTGATAATGTCCACTAGATGAAGAGGGGCGAGAATTAGAAACGGTTGGAAACCACTCCCTCAAGCGATTCGATGCAACTGAGAAAATTTCACCTTAAACTTCACTTCTACATAAACCTGGAAGTACTCTAATTTGTTAAGACATCAGAATCCAGATTCTGACTTCCAAATTCTGAGAAGTGAACTAATTTACGAGAGAGAAGGAACAATGAGCAGAATGGTTTAGGCCTACTACGTCTACAAGTTTAAGAGACCGACGTCGAAGCAACTCGCGGCTTGCTTTGAAGACACATTTGGAGGGTGTTTACCCTATAATACGGGTGCCACATCTAAGAGAGAATTAAGATTTAGGTTGACGTATTTAAACATTTCAGTTTCATTCGATTAGGCCTCATTCTGTCCTATACTAGCGAAATGTCATTATATACCAACCGTAGAAGCAGTTCTGGCGACAAAGCTACTATAAAAGGGATCATTTTCTTTCGTTAAATCAGTATCACATACACTTTAGAATACTGTAGATTTGTTAAAATCTCACATAAAATCACTCACGATACACATATCTAGGTAAATGTATTCTGCGCCTGAATGTAGACAAAAAGAATACATAGCCTTAGTACTTGTTCGGTGTTAATCCCCACTTGAAGATTAAACCTAGATTCAACAACTGCACGAGTTGGTAATTAAACAACTAATTACAATAATTATTCTATTCGTATTGTAAAGCGCGAGGAGAAAAAAAAGAAAGTACGCAAATAATGACTCAAATGAAAGCAAGAAAAAATCCTTTGTTGCATAATTCAGTTTAGCTTTAAAAATATCGTCTATTTATCAAACGGGTTTCACCCAACCACCATCTGAATATAACATTGTTTGACTTTTGAAAAGAAAAATTTCGTTACTCATTGCATTAAAAATGTTTTCCACTGATCGGAAAAATTCCCTATCTATGGTAAACAACATATCAGCCTTTGTTATGTTTCAATGGAAACTGAATTTTTCTCAAAAAATATCACTGATAAAAGAATAAAAACGAAAATTTATATTTTTCAACCAGCTTTTTCATCACTGAAAAATACATCAGCTTACTGTGAAAACCTACTGATGCCATGTTTTTTCTCAAGTTCAAAAACCTGACTTCTGAATCGGCCATGAAGCATAAAATTTTATTTATAAAAAATGTAAAAGAAAAATATATAATATATGATCCTATGTGTTAGATCGTTCATGATCGCGGTGGTAGTGGAAACAATTCAGCATTTTGTACAGAAATCTTTGGTAACATTCACTAGCTACCTCCTCCCACAAAGTTGGAAAAGGCAACGTTTTTGGCCATGTCTGTGTGTGCGTACAAAAGATATGTATAGAGAACGGATGACCGGATTCGTTTTTCATGCAAGTTGGTGAAAATATGGATTGGTGATCATCGTTTGATCATTTGTTTCAATGATAAAGTAAATCACCTACTGCAATGTGTAGCGATTTTGGGGGAGCCTTTCTCTCTACCGATTTCCAGAGCTTAAACTGTAGCCATTCTTGAAGAAAATCAGAGGGCTCGTGGTAATGGCAGAACTTCAGGAGGTCCACTACTCATGGCAACAATATTTCTGAAATGCATTTTCTCTGAACAATCTGAAAACCAGGAGTGCGCTGTTCTGAATGTTCATCCTTCCATCCACAAGCCATTTGAACGAGAATAACAATGCTTGGATTGTGACAAGGGAATGTAGGTTCGTAGCATCAATAGCACCACCAGTACTGAGAACTCATCTACTTTGTTTTAAAAGTCAGTGGGTGAGAATGTGGTAAGAAAATGAAGACTGGAAATAAGATGGCCAGGAACTACTGCCATAATGAATGCTACTATAGGCAATGCTAAGATTCTCTGCAACGTCCTTAGAGCCAATGCTGCAGTACTTTCTGTCTTTTACTTTTCCTCCGTTCCCTTTGGTCTCTTCTTAACTTCGCCCACCAATTTCTTTAATGTGTTTTGCTCCCATTTTTCACTTTCCTTTTTTTGCGAATAAATCCTTGTGTCTATCTCCTTTAATGGAAGCCTCCGGGTTACTCGTTTAGTTGAATCCTTAATAATAATTTGATGCGTTTACTTTGGAAAAATTCCAAATACATCTATCGATTAACGTCTGCTAATATGTAATAACCGAATCTTTAGGTTTCTTGCTATTCACCAATGCGACATTTCTTCCATTCGCCTTGTGACCACATCTTCCTCTCCACTAACGATTTGTACTTTTGGCTATAATATTTTCTAGTCCTCGATCAAGTAATTTCGGCAACTGTCGAGCTTGTTTGCATATGACGTCGGACATCAAAGATGGTCAAATCTGTAAGTGTCAACCTCACCCAGTATTGCTTAATTCCGTTGATATAATCCCAATGGAAACGAAAGACCACAAAAATGAGTCATGAAACAAAAGAAAGAGGGTGATGCAATGAATAAGATTTTACGATGTATCAATTAAACTCCAGAGACGTAACACTGTTCCTTACCTACAGCCATTAAACGGGGTCATGATAGGAGCAGGAACAGAACTTCCTTACCATTCCCGCAAGTCTTGCCAGTTACCTTGACAGTATCTTCCCACATTCCACTGAGAGCATCAACCTGACTTACGCATGGATAACACTAATTTTAGGGTATTATAGCGAGTTATGACGAAAGAAGTATTAAGCACATTTTTTATTTTTTTACCGACTCGTTTATATGAAGATGTTTTCATGCGTATTTTGATAAAGCAATTATCTTAAATTGGTCAATATTTATCTTTCGCAAAGATCCTCTCTGTGCTGTAAAACTGTTTCTCAACATGCCAGTGGAAGTTTTGGGTTGTTCAAAGTATGCGTGCACATCAATAATAATCCTAATGCTGGTAACAATTTTGTCATATAAACTAAACATCAGAGAAGTAAACTTCTTCACGCTACATATTAAACAATACCTAAACCACGCTTATGACAATCTCTGAGTTCGGTGATACACTGCCAAAATTCGTTGTGAATATAAACTACAAATCACTGTGACTCATCTCCATGATATGGCAAATTCAACAAGACATAAATCATGCGTACGCACGTCATGCTTGAGCGAGAGTAAATATGCACAGAGTTAAATGCCATGATATTTTTGTCACCATTTAACGGGAACTTGGCTAACGATGTTGATCAAAACATTGAGCTCTGATGAAAAGAGGAGTCTCGACTATGAAAAAAAGAAGAAAAAAAAACATGGGCACGTCAAAATACGTCATTGTTTAGAATCAAACACAGGCCCAGCATTGTACATTTTCCTATAATTGACAAATCGGAGTAACAATTGCAAAACAATTATTTTGTCCAATTTGCGCAGCGTTTACATTATCTAATGAAAGGTCATTGCTATTACTAGATAACATAACTCTGGCGTATAATTCGTTTTCCCTCCTGCCATTACATATCTAATGATTTCAAATTGGACTTCACACTGTCAACACTGTTCCGGATTCCGCCATTTCGTGCTTCCCTCTCTTCAGAGGAAGAGCAAAGGGAGAGAGAAGGGAGTATTAGAAGCTTTACTGAGGATGAGATAAAATGAAATTTTATTCAACTAGAATTATATTCGAATGATTAAATTTGATACACTTTACTTGTTATATAGATCGTCCTGGAATTACATTGCATTGATTTATACAATGAAATTTATTCGAGATCCTGAGTCTTCCGCTGTTTGATAATTTACTTATTAACTGCTAACAACAATGACAATAAGAGCACCATACAGCTGAACTTCAAATATCCAAGTCCGGCATAAAGCTGCGTTCACCCGGAAAGCGATTCGGCAGACGCAAGCAAGAGCTAGCTCACGTTACGTTTCTTAAGGCTCAAGATGTTGACACTCGAGCTTATCTATGATACACTTAACTATTGTAGATTTTTCTAATTACCGTTCAAATGTGATGTTCTAAAGTATAACAATTTCTTAAAGAAATTTGTATTTTTCCTGGGTATACATACAAAAGCTTTTATACGTGAGTCTCTTCAGCGCACGCACTGGCAGTACTCCCATATAAAAGGGGATGCTTGGTATCCCTGCAGGAACAAATGGTATTTACCTACAGTTTCTCTACCATTTTCCAAAATGTAGTGATTAATGAATACACATGTTTCTGGGAAGTAGTTTAGTCCTATTATTATTTTTTCTTAGTACAATGTTTCCCTGATAATAGTTACCCAACCAATTTGGTCTTTAAACATATAAGTTTGTTTCTGGAGAATGTTTACAGTCCTGAAGTACCAGTTGTTACAGTTCCTAAACTAGTTTTGTTTCTTACGGCAAATTCCCTTACATTTATAAATCAATCATGCAAATTGAGAGGGAACTGAAATACTGTAGTGATAATTTCATCCACAGATTAGTTTTGAATTCATTTTTACTAATAATTTTACAGTGAAAAGCCTACTAAATATCAAAGATAAGCTGTCTGATTTATTGCGTTCTGTACAGTGTACGCATTTACCTTGTCAAAAGGAGAAGCAACTAGACCAGCAAGGAGCGCAGATTACCTGTAAAGAAAAATACCTTTTAAGAGAGAATTAGGTTTAAGAAAAATTATATATTAAAATATTCTTCACCTGAAAACGGTAAATTAATGTGATTTAAAACTATAGCATTCAGCCTACAAGTCTACAAGTCTCTCTCTCTATGTTATTATATACATATATATACATATTATATATATATATATATATTAAATATATATGTATATATATATACATATAATACAATTTATATATATAGTATCATATATATATATATATAATATATATATATATAATAATATATAAACTATTCTCTTTTGAAAAGATAGTACCAACACAGACTGAGCTTTACGGTTCTCAACAATGCAGAAATGTCTAATTAACTTCACCTTATCCCTTCCACTTTCTTGCTATCGTTTTCTTCGCACCTATTCTGCATGGAGGAATTTAGCAGGCCGTCACATGAGGCACTGCATCTACTACTGCAGGCAAAATTTCGTGAATAAGTCATCATATGTCCATAAGATATAAATGCGCTGCGGTGAAGGACACAGTAATAAGCTTCTTCAGCAAAAAGTTATATTTTACATATAAAATTATCAAAAGGTCTCAAATTTCGTGTGATATAGTGGAAAAAAAAAATCAAATTGGTAATTTTCCAGATGAACGTACTGAAGGGTTTAAAGCCAGGTCTCGGTTTAGCCCCAGTCTAAATATCCACACCACCAAGCCTCTTAGTCCATTTAACACCTTCCCTCACTCTCGGGCAGCCTTTGGTTATCAGCCCATAATGGAATGCGAACTGCTTTATGCAAAGTTCTGATTCAACTGGCTAAGCAAGCTAGAGCGTGAGCTATTCACAAAAATTTTAGAAGCAGCGTCTCTGTTATGCTTTAAAGAAAGATGGCCTACAATTTCGCATAATTCGCAGTACAACCGAAGCCCTCAAATAACCCACATTCGTAGTAGTCATCAAAAAAAGGGACGAAAAATTAAAAAATAGCTAGGTCATAATTTTAAAATTTTAAATAGAGCGATCCATTTCAAGGGACGGAAAAGCAAGGACAGGCTTACCTAGGATAGAATTAAGTCAATAAGTAATTAATAGATGCTCACATAAAAGCAGGTAAAAAATAAAACTGAAATAAAAACGCACAAAGCTTTTAAGCTTCTCCAAAACTTACCTAGTTAGCAAATCTTTAGAAATTCTACTCCACGCCATAAGAGCTCAACTAAAAGCTTACAGGCATTAGGAAAGAGGCAATGAGTGTAATACGCTTCTTAGGAGATTATAATGCTATTCTGTACTGATCCCACAGCTTTACAATGTATTTATGCTGACCGGCTAAGAGGAATGTCATGATGTCAAGGTAGAATCTCCTCGTTAAGTAAACGTCTAAACAGACATGTTCATTAGCAAGTACGCAGGTAAAAAGATACAGAAATATATACATGAACGGATGCGTATTTGAAAAACATACAGTAATATATATAAGTATATATGTGTGTATGTGAGTGCGTATATGTATATAATATATGTGTGTGTGTGTGTGTGTATGTGTATGTATGTGGCAAAATGAATGCAAGGAGCATCTTGGGAATCAAGAATACTCGAGTTTAATAACAATAAATACTCATTTCTCCTCTGCTAATAATGCCGAATATTGTTCTCGGTCTCAATATTATTTCAGGGCCAGACAACGAAAATACAAGTCTATATGAGAAACATAATTATAGTAGCTAACTTTTCTTTCTCATTCCCTCTCTCCCTCTCTCTTCTAATTTTCCTTTCACTTTTCTGTCTACATTCTCGAACACAAAAATCCCCCTCCGCCTTTTGAAACAAACTTCGAAGACAAAGGTTTATTCTATTAAGACTGATATTAATACAAGTGGTAGGAGTCCAAGGCCTTCGTGGGTTACTGAGTGGCTGGGGTAGCGCTGTTGTGGGAGACATTACGAACATCTTTCCTACAACAAGATGAAAAAGTTTATATTGTGGGTTCCTGTACTATGTACCCGAGCTGATGTATGCGCACTTGCTTAACATATATTTGCATACATAAACCGGCCTCATTTGCATCAAGCTTTCCATGTCCCTCTCCCAAACCCCTTCCATAAAGATCACGAC
The DNA here is from genome assembly GCF_015104395.2 of Macrobrachium nipponense. Classification (NCBI taxonomy): domain Eukaryota; kingdom Metazoa; phylum Arthropoda; class Malacostraca; order Decapoda; family Palaemonidae; genus Macrobrachium; species Macrobrachium nipponense. Next base: position 36,055,533 of record NC_061089.1, read on the forward strand.
CGAAATTTTAAAATGTCTGAGAACACAGCCCCTTAATATCATTATTGTACCTTATAATAACGATGCATCGTTGACATAAGAGGTTCCCCGAATTTGGTGGCAAATACACAAAGAACTCAATCTGTACTTCAGCTGAATAAATTGTTTTTTTATCTAATATACTGAATTCATGATTGTTGAATAACCATATAATTTATGACCTGACAGTTTCAATAATTGTGACAGAAAGGGTCATATATAAAAAAGTAAAAATTTGAACGATATTATTGTTATTATATTATCATTCAAATTGGGACCGACTTGCATAACCAGCACCCACGATACAGAATGCCTATAGGCAAGAAAAATTGGAAAACCAAGTCACAGAAACGAATTGGAGAGAATACTGATGAAATTAAGCAACAATTAATAATAAACGGCCATAATCAAATAAATACACGTAGAAAAATACACAAAACCTGAGAAACATATAACCAAACTTCAAAATGGCATTAAAGCCTCCCTTAAACTTACGTCCACCAACTATAATAATAATGCTACATATAATGATTTCTAAATCAATTATTCAAGACGACTCAAGTCACAGCTATATAGATCAAGAAAATAATAGACGAGTTGGAAGCACAATGGGTGACCTTTGATCATTTTTTAATAGGTTGCATATTCACATTTTCTGCTATCTGCACTGCACTTATTTTATCACTGTTTTGGTTTAGTAACATACTGAACGTCATGGAATTTTCATTTTTCCACAAAAAAAATTAACAATTTTTCAGTAGATGGAAATATGGAGGAAAAAGGCAATTCTGTTCCATTACCCTTGTGCACATTAATGTGTCTCTCCCGTCCATAAACGGTACATACATACACGCACACACACACACACACACACACACTCAATGTTGTATGCATATACTAATATACTACATATATAGGCTATATACATATGTATATATAAGTAAACAAACACACATTCATTATATATATATGAAATATGTATGAATATATATATATATATTATATATATATATATATTATATATATATATATATATATATATATATATATATATATATATACTATATATATATACACGTATATAATATCCGTAAATTAACAATAATGGAGCATCGTTGAAAAGATCGAAATAAAATTGTGAGAAATGAGTGAAAAACATGGCATGAACAGAGAGCGAGAATTTCCTTTAAAAATGATTGGCAATTGGAGAACGCCAAGAGTGACTATTTACGAAGTGCTGCGATGAAAAAATATTTTCCTTTTTTTATGCTCTGAAAGTTCAAGGGTGAGACCTGAAAGCTAGAACTTAATTGCCAGTCTGAATTTCATCAGAGAAAATAGAACGGGGTGAAAAAAGAATATAAAGAACAGAAATACTTTAATAACAATGCCGCAACAGCACGTTGCCACGGCGTCGTTTCCTCTCCTAAACGGCGGGCAAACACAAACATTAACATTGATTTTCCGATACCTAACGGAATAAACCTGGTATTACCTATTCCGCGCTGGTAATTATGAACTTCAGCTGTACTTACGAGCGAAACTCTCTCTCTCTCTCTCTCTCTCTCTCTCTCTCTCTCTCTCTCTCTCTCTCTCTCTCTCTCGCTTTCGTAGACTCTTTTCAATATTCAAGTATCTAAATCTCAGTGATAACTTTTGTTTATGTAAGGTTTGATTTTATAACTTCTCAGATTCAACGATCTTATTCATACTTGGAATCTCTTCATGTAGTTTGTCTGTCCATACTTACTAATTTTTTCCCCATAGCTAAGTTGAGCTACTGTTTTTTTTTTCCTATACCCACCACTGGATTTTTATTCGTCATTAATAACACTGGTTAGCAAAATCCACCATTCATTAGATTCAACATTATGTTGTCTCTGTTTACGACTCTGCATAAAGAATAAATCTTATCAATGGCTTATCTATCGATACTGTTCTTCCTTTTCATAACAAACGTAATTTACGAAATTAAAAGGCTCTTCTATTTTCCTATATTAACCAATTCACTATACTTCATTTCATTTTCACATCTTTCTTCCGCCGGAATGGTTCTTACTTAATTTTATTTCATATCTTTCTTCCGCCGGAATGATTCTTACTTAATTTTATTTTCGCATCTTTCTTCCGCCGGAATGGTTCTTACTTCATTTCATCTTCACATCTTTCTTCCACCGGAATGATTCTTACTTCATTTCATTTTCGCATCTTTTTTCCACCAGAATGATTCTTACCTCATTTTATTTCATCTTTCTTCCGCCGGAATGATTCTTACTTCATTTCATTTTCGCATCTTTTTTCCGCCAGAATGATTATTACCTCATTTTATTTCATCTTTCTTCCGCCGGAATGATTCTTACTTCATTTCACTTCCACATTGTTTTCCCCCCGGAATGGTTCTTACTTCATTTCATTTTCACATGTTTCTTCCACCGGAATGATTCTTACCTCATTGCATTTTCATATCTTTCTTCCACCGGAATGATTCTTACTTCATTTCATTTCCACATCTTTTTTCCCCCGGAATGGTCCTTACTTCTTTGAGTTTCCATTTTCATATCTTTTTTTCATTCGGCGGGCATTCATTTCTTTTTGTTTACGGAAATGATTCTTGACCTCATTGGAATTTTTGTTCAATTTCTTTCCTTCCCACCGGAATGATTCCTTCTTACTTTCCATTTCTTTCCAACCATTTCTTTTATTCCCCCGGAATGGTTCCCTACTTTTTCATTTCATTTTCATTCTTTTATTTCCATTCGGGCCCCCGGCCAATTATTCTTATTTAATAATACAATCGGTAATTATTCATTAGTTCACTATTTTTTCCTTCGTTCAAGTTCAAGAATATTTCATATTCTGAATGAGAAAAGTTGTCGGAGGCAGAAGAGAAGGTTCAAATCGGAGTAATCATAAAAATTTGACATGGTTAGAGCATGCAGATGACGCTGATTATCCTTGCTTATGGAAACACATCATACATCTACACAGATGCGGCTCAAAATAAATGAAAAGTAATGAGGACAGAGCGTGCACGAAGGGATGAAATAGGATTAGCTGAATGAAGGATTAATGAGGTTCAACTTTTTAAATATCTAGGAACAACGGTATCCAGTACAAGTTATCTTAAGTTGGAATTTAGTGGCACTGTAAAAAAGATAATTCAAATAATGGGCATGCTGAAAAAGATGGTGAAATTGAATGGACTGAAACTGCATTTGAAAATAAATTCATATGCATGTTTATACGATCAGTATTGCTATACGGACATGAATCATGACATGATAATGCCTATTTAAGAACAAAGCTTGAAGAATAATAGGAGTCAGATGGTAGGCGAGACTTATATACATATAATATCATAAGGGAAAATACGAAAGTTCCTGATGTGTTTGAGATAATGATTTCTGAAAGGGAGATTGAAATACTGGGACATATCCTTAGCACAATCCCTGGGAAAATAGTACATTAGAAGACCCAGACCTGCACTGATAAGAACTATGAAAAACGATGATGGAGACGCGTGAAGATATAAGGAAGGCAAAGCACACAAAGGACATAAGTGGTGGAATTTCACACAGTACCTTTGTGACTCGAGGTGATGGTGATAATGATGACGAAATCAATTTCATCATTACTTCACTCCTTACGCATTTCTTTTTTCTTCCCCTTTTCGTACTGTTCTTATTTCATATTTTCACTCTCATAACATCAATGTGAACGTTGTTTCATTTCCTTATTTACTTTTTCATTACTAGTTCTTTAACCCTAATTCCTTCTTTCGTCTTCAAAGGGAACCTGCATTTCATTACGTTTTGCTTTCTTCAAGTTCCTCGTCCACATTCCTCATCCATTTTCTTCATTTGGGTTTTTATTACAAGGTTTTTTTTTTTTTTATCAATTTTACTTACCACACTTTTCACTTCAAAGAGCTCTCTTATTCTTTTTTCTCAGTAAAGAATTTGTTGTAACTTTACTCGATATATAACTACAGATTCTTTGTCGTTTTCTTACACGCCTTCATCAGTCTTTTGTCATTATTTATTTCATTATTACCGTTTCTCTTTCTCCTTTCCTCTGCCAAGAAGATCCCTCTTCTCCTCGCTTTTCACTTCCTCAAATTCCCCGCCGCCGTTCCTACCCAACTTGGTCGGTTGCCGGCAAGAAATCGTTCTGGGGGCTTGTCAAATTAAGAAAAACAAGCCGAAGGAGGGAAGAGGAAGAGGGAGAGGAGGAAGCTGGGCGGGGGGAGGGGTGGCTTTGAAGACAGTGACATGAAGGAAAACAGGAAGAACGTACGAATGGAGATGGTAAAAATATTGCAAAGACGGGAGAGAGAAAGAGAGAGAGAGTGCCATTGCCCTCCTGGAGAAGAGAGAGAGAGAGAGAGAGAGAGAGAGAGAGAGAGAGAGAGAGAGAGACTTCCCTGAATAAAAGTACTCTTGTGTATTTTACACTAATATCCAAAGAAGGCACAGTACGAATCAGATCGTCAGCATCCGAGGCCCTCCCTCGTACTCCCCGTAATTTCTCTAGTGAACATCAAGGGGGATAGAAAGAACGGCCGAATCGTATCTGATTTGAAGGGATGGAAAGCAAACACTGGGAAGCAAACATTAATAGACAGGTCCTAATTTCTGAAGGGTAGGCACAAAAGAGGCTTGTTATACATAAAAAGAAAGACGCAAGATTTGTAACATGCGCGCGCACACTCACAATCACAGAGCACTTCTACTCTGGTCGAGAAGGAGAACAGAGAAATATGTAAAATCGATGGATACCCGGCTTCACAACGAGGCTGTTCACGAAAACAAAATATTCCTTTTAGTGACGACTGTTTTTCCTTTACTTTTCTTATATAAGTACCTGTCAAGTTTACCAGACTAAGAAAGTCTAAGAGAAATGAATGTATCGAAAGAAGATGAAATATAGAATTTACTAAATAAATGTGAATAAAAATAGTCTGCTTCAAAGCAATGGCATCTCCATATTATTATTATTTGTGACATCAACACTAAAATAAAACTGAAAAGAAACATCCCAAAAAACCCAAAGCCCTATCGCCAATCTTCTATCACTAAGAGGGTTCTATATGGATTAACTTTCAAAAATATTTCTGGTAGAGAGAGAGAGAGAGAGAGAGAGAGAGAGAGAGAGAGAGAGAGAGAGAGAGAATACAACAGCTAAAAACTAAAACTTATAGAGGAATACTTATTCTATCTTCATATTCTAGGAACAAGTAAAAAGTTTTTAGTTTACAACGTGCAAAGAAACTCATTGAAGAGTGTTAGAAATGGAAATAACTTAGCTGGTGACAGGAAAGGTAGTTACTTATATTAATAAATAATAAAATCAATAATATACTTTGTATATATAAGAGAGTAAAGACCCACTTTAAGCCTATCTAAAAATAAAAATAAAACACTAACTTGGTAAACCAAATCTGCGAATTTAGCAAAATTTCACAGTTAAGAAAACTCTTTTACTCTAAAATAGTCGCTGGACGGATGGAGAGCACCGTTGATACTTACCAAGAACAACAACAACGAGGTAAGAATCTCCTTCACATAATACGTCTTTTCCAAGTCAGTTGGACATAATATGGAAAATAACAAATGTCAACTATACAATTATTTGAATGCAATCATATTTCAAAATACATGCCTTAGTATATGATATAGTTTCTTTGTTTAAGCAATAATAAAGAAAAAAAAAAAATTTAAAGCACGTTTAGACATTATTATGCCACAAGTGAATCAGATAATTTATGTAAAGAAATACAAAATTAACCATGTGATAAAAAGAAAACTATTAATAGCAAGGTTCCTGGTTGACTTAAAGCTAACTGAGTCAATTCTTAGAAACCAGATAATTTCCTTACAGATCAAAAGTCAAGTAACCATTTATATGACCAATATATAACGAGAGGAGGAATTAACGAAAAGGAGCTCAGAGGAAGCAAGTGAGCCTATTCCGACACTTTCCAGTGCAAGAAGAGGGGGACGCTGGACTGCATCCATTCGGTGGACAGCGACATCTCAGCACCGCAGTGCATGAAGGAATAAAAAGAAAGAAGAAAGAGAGAGAGAGAGAGAGAGAGAGAGAGAGAGAGAGAGAGAGAGAGGAATGCAATGGGAATAGGAGAGGAAAAGAGAGGAAGAGAAACAATTCAATTGCTGCGTCGAAAGAGGGCGATAGGAAATAACACGGCTACCTGGTGAAAGACCACACTTCCACGCCATGAAGCAAAACAAATAAAATGCGCAGTATAAATGGGGGAAGGGCCGGGAACACCTATCAAAGAGAGACAGAAATCTTTCATGTACGAATGAGATTATTCTTATTGATTGGTATACCGGGACGAGCCGTTACAAAGGACACGACCGCCGTTCTTGATATCAGAGGAAGAGAGAGCTCAAAAGGGAGGCGAGTCTATTTATGTCTATCTAGATGTATGGATTCTCAAAGGCTTCAGTCGACGACAAAGATTTTAAATGCAATTCAATTTGTGTCCCCGCCTCTCCTTGTCTGTTTTTTGAACGCCGTCGAATTTCAACGTTTGAACCAAGCCTCGCAATTTCAGCGGACACGACTACGTTCAGCTAACACCACATACTGTAGTAATCGTGCTCGCTCTAAGACGATAATAAGCTTACACATAAACCTTCTCAGTCATAAAGGAAACAAAAGTAAGAGAATAGAAAAATATCATTGTTGAAATTCCAGTCAGAGTAGAACTAGTCCTCCAACCACTGAAATAAATTGTCATGACATCTCTAGCAATACGTAAAATGAAAGCATCAATAATTGGTCCTCTGAGTAATATATATATATATATATATATATATATATATATATATAGTTATTATATATATATATATATATATATATATATATACACACACCACTGATTGCTAACAGGTTTCAAGCTGCGCAAATTCATTGTTCAGAAAATGATCTAAAACATTTCCTTGACAGCCGGTGTGACGAAACCGTCGCCCTCAGCATGCCACAAACGTACAATCTCTGACGGCGAGGTACCTCAGCCAAGGTTATCACCCACAGGTGTCCTCAATCGCCCATCTATCATCCCATCAATTAGGTGAAAATTTAAGCCACTTAAGGTGTGGAGATTTAAGTGGCCTCCCGCCACGATTTCAGCCTTAGCCCCTATGGAGGGTCAGAAGCCCCTAGAACAGGGAATTTATTGACCATTTCACCACCGAATATAAGTCAATGGTTGCTCTCCCCTCTTCAAAGATCCAACCCACCAGGGGTCTTAGACCCCCTACCGGTATATTGCCTTCATCATGACGAGGGGTCAGACTATTCCCACCACTCCTGCAGGATTCTCCTCCTCCTCCTCCTCCTCCTCCTCCACTAAAGAAATAATCTAGATGGAATGTAATTTAAACAAGAAAATATACATCATATACAAGTCACCATACAAAGTTTTTGAAGAAGCATTTCTTATTCGTTAAATGAATAATACATGACCAAAGAACTATACCTGAAGTGCTCTCCATACCTTATAACAGCCAGAGACGCCTCTGGGAGTGGGTCTTAAACACCGATTTTATATCCAAGCAGCAGCATAGAATTAATGCGGGTAATGTGTATTACAAAGAACAGGAAAGTTAACAAATCCTCGTCTATTTGATACTTGTGTCATTCCTAAAATATCAAACCCATCACCACCATGATACCGGATTGTTAAGTTTGAAGCACTTGACAAAATACGAATTTTTGTCACGCCACAAATTTCGTTTTAATATCTAATTCACTATACCTGGGCAATAACTATACGTATACTTAAAAAGAGGAATTAAAATTGAGATGTGTTTTGCCCACCAGAATTCGAACCGCTGCCTGGGTTAGAAATAATAATCAGCCTAGTGTCACAAACTTACCAATCGGCTATCATGGTGGAGATGGGTTGATATCGATTCTAAGTACCGAATATAAATTAGACATATGGACAGCAGAATCGATAATAACTTATTTCAATCTTGATAGTAATCGGTTCGAATCCTGCCGGGAAAAAACGCTTATCACTTATAACTCCCCTTAGGTGTAAGTTATAGTGAAAAGGATATGAAACGCTATTTTTGGCTTAATATTTGTGAATATATATATATATATATATATCTATATACATATATATATATATATATATAGTATATATATGAATATATATATATATATATATATACATATATATATATATATATATATATGTATATATATGTATATATGTACATATATATAAATATACATATAACCTGAGTATTTATAATGAACACATCAACAACAATTTTGCTTTTGGCCACTGTTCATCATACACTTTCAAATGCATGTATGTGTGTATATATATATATATATATATATATATATATATATATATATATATATATACACACACACACACCACATACATACATACATACAAAGTATAAATATCACAAGTAACAATAATCATAATATGAATAATGAGCAAAAACTAACTCATAAAATTGTTCTATTCATATAATAACAACATTAAATGTAAATACAAATCAAGTAAATAAAGAAAACGCAGAGTAAGCGAATACACGACGAATCCCTCGGCACCTAACTGCTATGACTCTCCCCCTACCAGTCACAGGCCACCATAATTATTCATTTCAAAGGACAATTCATATGGAGATGAGGCAGAACGCAGAAGCAGAGGCTCAATTTTTACCATCGCCTCTGCCTCGCAGCTTTGAACTATCCAATAAGTGACAACTTCTGCTTTTATCTAACCGTACATATTCTTTATGGAATTTCCTAAATTTTATCTATACCAATCATTCGGGTTTAATAGTGATGAACATATAGATTTTGATATAATGGACCTTGGAATAAAACTCTTTGTGCGAAATATAATAATAAGATAGATACAAAGCTATGTGCAAAATATAAAATGATAATGGGAATATAAGGTATTGTGCAAAATATAATAATGGAAATATAAAGCTATGAGCAACGTATAATCATAATGGGAATTTAAAGCTGTGTACAAAATATAATGGGAATATGAAACTACGTGAAAAGTATAAAACTATGTGCTAAATGTAATTACACTCAAATACAAAATAGAGCACCACAAAATCCAAATATTGCACGGTCTTTGACAATTCCCCCACCCTCACCCCCACCCCCACCCCCATCCCCCAAACTAAAGACTGCCAAAAAACCTTGGACCATCTATAACTCATCCATAAATGCAAGACCTGTACAAAATATAATGGAAATTGCTTAATACCCGTGTGGCCAAGAGAGGCAATTTCCAAAATTCCAGGTTTAAGTGCTAAACCTGGATTATCTTACAGCTCATGAAGGCTCATGTTAAATGTAAACAACACAGATAACAAGTGATCATAAAACCGACCAGCTTTCAGCTTCGAAACAGTTCAAGAAATTATCGTATAAAAGTTAAAAAAAAAAAAAAAATAACTATCAATATACCAACATGTCGGAATAGAAGGAATAAATACTCACTAACCATTAAACTACAAGAAAATAATGACAACAAAATCGCAAAGACTGCGAACCTCGGTAAAACATGATAGTGGAAGGAGGCAGAGAGATTAACGATAATCAGTTAATTAAATAAAAATTGGATATATCCTATACAATCAAGTCTTGCTCTTCTTTAATTATTTTTTTCCTTTTTTTTAGGTTTGCTAAGGACATCTTGTTCTTTTTGTGGTAGATGAATTTTCGTCGTTTATCAGTTTTCTTCAGGCCATCGGGGGGGGGGGGGTTAAAACTTCATTCGAAATTTTATAAAACTTCATTCGAAATTTTAAGCAGGTCTAAGTTATCTGAAAAACGGAAAATCACAGAGGATGCAAACGAACCTTGAGCTTCTGATGGCGAAGACTAAGAACAGTTTTACAAGGATGGAAATGGATAACGTTCTTCTCTTATATTTTCCCAGAAAAATACAAGAGGATCTTTAAATTTTAGAATATAAAAGACTTAACCCGACTGAGAAAAACATGTGCTGAGTAATACATTATTCAATAGTTGATTAATTTTTCAGCATCTTATTCCAAAAAAAATTTACAAGTCATCATTTGAATTATTCACGAATTATTACGAATGTGACACTTTTTTTCATGATCTTTTCTAACGAAGCCCAATAACTACTCAAAAACCAAAGTTACCTAAAACTTATGGTTTTAAGGACACTTTGCAGGAGATATTTGAAAACATCTTTATCAGTTCAAAGCACAACATAGTAGAGCACATTTTACCACGTAATTTAAAAGAGACATTACATAGAAATAAATGAAATAATTCTGCATATCTTAAGACACTTTCCTAATATTCGTTGAAGCCTCGTAAATGTCGTATTTCATATATTTTGCGTCACTTATAGCTATATTTGGCCAACCAGCCTATCATTACTCGTTAAGTATGTATGGATTTGACCTTGATTATCAATTTCATAATTTTTTAATTACTTTTATATAAATTTCTGATGAATTTATTATGACTTCGCAGACTTGGTTAAAAACTCGCATATATTTACGTAAGTGAATGTGTACGTATGCATGTATGAAAAAGGAGTGTAAAAAAATTCTGTCATTATTATCAAGAACTCAAAATAAATACATATGACACTCCAAGTGAAAATAAATTATGCAATATCAGATCATAATTTTCGAGGAAGGAGAGAGAGAGAGAGAGAGAGAGAGAGAGAGAGAGAGAGAGAGAGAGAGGTAACAAAGTTCTCGTCCTTCTATTACCTTGTCTGAAGACTCACGAGTCCTAAAGTTGCCTTTCCTGCTCTTAAACTTATTTTCCAGAATGTCCATTTCCTTCTTCAAACAAATCTCCCCCATCTCTCTCTCTCTCTCTCTCTCTCTCTCTCTCTCTCTCTCTCTCTCTCTCTCTCGTATCCCCCAACTCCCTCTAATTCGAACCGGATTTTAACAGATATTCTCGATGAAATATCCTCTTCTTTTCCAGCGCGTTTTACACTACATGTACCTTCAAAGGTATAGCAATAATATTAGTGATGATTCCTACGATCCCATTCGCTCTAGGCCTCGTACAAGACTTTCTTTAATTAAGAAAATCCCATCTAAGAAAAGCAGATTATTTTCTAACCCTGTTTCTATTTGAGAAGAACAAAAACACCACGAAAACAAATGATCGACAGCATGCAAGTTTCCCCGGTCGTTCAAGAAGAATCTCAACAAGGAATTTTACCTCGTTGTTTTACTGCAAACCCCATTACTACCTTCGTCTCTCTCTCTCTCTCTCTCTCTCTCTCTCTCTCTCTCTCTCCACAGGGAACTGCTGACCTCTGCGATTCGAATCGAGTTCCTAGTTTGTTTCATCTCCCCAAGTGCCATTAGAGGAAGTAATGCTCCAAACTTCAATAGTGACAACTAATTTCTTCAATGGTCAAAATCAATCTTGTGGAAAGAGAAAAGTCTCTTTTTCTCAGGTAACAATAGCCGGGCTGGCGAGTGTTTTCCTCTTTGCAAGACTTTTTTTTTATTTAATGGTGGAGTTTTATAAGGAGGTTTCAGGTATACAGGATTTCTATTTTGATTTTGTGGTGACACGTAAACATATATACAACGTACGTACGTATACCGACACACACGCAAATAGACACAGTCATATCTATATATATATATATATATATGGATATATATATATATATATATATATATTGAGAGAGAGAGAGAGAGAGCTTGAAAAAGCAGTGTTGGGCGAAATCTCATTATTTTTACCAAATTTTCCATCTACAAACGTAAATATCACTGTGTGTTTGTATTAGTATATAAATATTGGCAATGGGAGCATATCAAAATTATTATATAAAATTCAAGTTTTTACTCAACCGTCGTAAATAAATTAATTAATTAATATACAAGAAGACATACAAACTTCATACTTCGTACACTGATTATTTTACCCTTTCATTAGTTTATGTAGAATTAGTGGTATACTGTCCAATTATATGACAAAAATATTTTACCTAAAAGTCTTTTAAAAATGCTAAAACCTAATAAACAATAAGGTAAAAATGTATCAGGTACAACAATATTTAATAACATAGCATCCTTTATGCTAAAAACTGCAAAGAACATAACTAAGTTATCTTAACATAGAAAAAACTTGTTACTATCTCCACTATAGAAATGACTTTTATACAAAAAATCTATATGACTGCTGCTGAAAAACAACTACGCAAATATTTCTGCATAAGAATAACATAAAAGTTTGTGATGGGTCAGCAAAATATAATTCGCACCAAGACGCAATGCAAAGGTGTAATACGTATAATATTAAGGTTCCTAAGACTTTTAAAAGTTCAGATAGCGAAGACTTTACGAAAATTAAACTTGATTTTCACCTCATACTATCAATGCAAATACTTATCTAAAAACAGAACTTGATGTGTGTGAGAGAGAGAGAGACCTTACCTTACCTTACAGACCTTACATCTTGTTCGGGTTGCCCCAGGTCCCTCAGTGTGATGGCACCTCTAATGTCTACCAAGATAGTTGCTAAGTACAATCTTGTCCGGTATATTTTGCATCTTCCAATCTTGGATGGTCTTGGGATGCAGTTTGAGATTTGTCGAGCTTATTCTTAAACACATCTACGCTCACTCCTGATATATTCCTCAGATGAGCTGGCAACGCATTGAATAGACGCTGCATTATCGATGCTGGTGCGTAGTGGATTAATGTCCTGTGTGCTTTCCTTATTTTTCCTGGTATAGTTTTGGGCACAATTAATCTACCTCTGCTTGCTCTTTCTGATATTTTTAGTTCCATGATATTTTCTGCTATTCCTTCTATCTGTTTCCATGCCTGAATTATCATGTAGCGTTCTCTCTCCTTTGCTAGACTATATAATTTTAAGAATTGTAGTCTTTCCAGTAGTCTAGGTCCTTAACTTCTTCTATCTAGCTGTAAAGGACCTTTGTACACTCTCTATTTGTGCAATATCCTTTTGATAGTGTGGGTACCATATCATATTGCAATATTCAAGTGGACTACGAACATATGTTTTATAAAGCATAATCATGTGTTCAGCTTTTCTTGTTTTGAAGTGCCGTAACAACATTCCCCAATTTTTGCTTACATTTTGTTCCAACAGAGTTGCTATTTGATCATTGCATAACATGTTCCTATTCATCATCACACCAGGTCTTTAACTGCTTCCTTATTTGTGATGGTCTCATTATTAGGTCCCTTATATGCATATAGCTTTCTTTCTCTGTCTCCATAATTTATTGATTCAAATTTATCAGAGTTAAATACCATCCTATTTACCTCTGCCCAATCATATACTTTGTTAAGGTCTCTTTGTAGAGCGTTCCTATCTTCATCACAAGTAATTTCTCTACTTATTCTAGTGTCATCTGCGAAACTACTCACTACCGAATCCTTAACATTATTGTCTATGTCTTCAATCATAATAACAAACAGTATTGCAGCTAAACACCGTACCTTGCGGCACACCGGATATTACCTTGGCTTCATCCGATTTCTCGTCGTTTGCAATAACTATCTGTTTTCTGTTGTGTAAAAATTCTTTTAACCATCTTCCTACTTTCCCGATATTGTGTTTTTTTTCTAATTTTCTTCGCTAATATATTATGGTCTACTTTATCAAAAGCTTTTGCAAAGTCTAAATAAACCACATCTGTTTCATTTCCGCTTTTTCATATTTTTTTTTTGAATATGTTCTCACGGTGGACTAACAGTTGGGTTTGTTGTACTTTTTCCGGGTACGAAACCATGTTGTCCTTTTTATAAACAAATTATTTTTTATTAAATGTTTTCATAATATTTTTCTTCATTACCTTTCATACACTTTCATAATATGTGATTTTGTTAGACTCACAGGCCTATAATTACTTGCCTCTAGTCTTGATCCACTTTTGAAAGTAGGGGTAATATATGCTAATTTGTGCTCATCATAAATCTTGCCTGTATCTACACTTTGTCTTAATAATATTGCAAGTGGCTTTGCGATAGAATGAACTACTTTCTTTAACAAAATAGCAGGAATTCCATCAGGCCCTGCAGCAGCTCCATTTTTAATTTCATTAATAGCCTGCCACAATATCAGCTTCATTCAATATCTATGTCAGCTAAATATTCACTATTTTCATCCCTTACTTCTATATCATTATCTTCATTATATTCTAGGGGTGAAATCTCTCTTATATCGTTCTGCCAGTATGTTCAAATTTCCTTTTTTTCATTCGTTAATCTCCCTTCAATTCTCAGAGGGCCTATTTCTATTCTTCTTTTATTCATCTTCTTCGCATATGAGTATAATAGTTTGGGGTTTTGCTTGATATTTAATAGGGTTTTTTTCTTCCAAGTCCCGTTTTTCATTTTCTTTTGATTGTATAAATCTTTTTGTTCTGCATTTTCTATCTTACTTTTTAGTTCTATAACTTTCCATGCATTTTTTTCTTTTGCAAGACCTTTTTTCCACTTTCTGATTTTCTGGAACAAGATCCTTCTGTCTCTTGGTATGCATGAAATGATGTTTACTTTCTTCTTCGGTATATATTTTTCCACTATTTTCTCCATATTTTTATATAATATCTCCGTATTTACCCTTATGTCATCACTTACGAAAATGTTATCCCAATCTTTTGTTAATTCTTCATTAATTTCTGACCATTTTATATTTTTACTGTAGAAGTTGTATTTTCCATATCCTTCCCACTTTTTCATTTCTTGCTTATCTCTATTTTCACTTGCTTTGGAATGAACTGTTAATCTATGACATTATGGTCTGAAATACTCGCATTATAAACTATTATTTCTTTAAACATAATTCATCTCGTTCACAAAATACTAGGTCTAAAGTATTTTCCTTTCTTGTTGGCAGGTGATTTATTTGTTGAATGTTGTATTCTAGTAGCATATCTAATAGCTTTTCAAATTGCCTCTTATCTTCTGCACTACTATTACTCTCTTTTTTATATGTATAAGTACAACCACAATCTCCTATTCGTTCTTTCCATTCTACGAAAGGAAAGTTGAAGTCACCAGGATAGGAGAATAGTCCAGTCCTTGTGATTTCTACATATATCATCCAATTTTTCAATTATTAAGTCAAACTCTTTAGTATTAGGAGGTCTATATATTACTATGTTCATCATTTTTCAGATTCAAATTCTACCGCTATTAGTTCACATTTCTGAGTTACTATATTTCTCATATATTTTTCCTTGTTTTTTGTCTTTCCCATATATTGCGGTTCCCCCTTGATTCCTATTTTTTCTATCTGATCTATAAGTTTGGAACCCTTTTATTTGATCATCATTCCACGTCTCTTGGGAATACCAGGTTTCACTTATATTCATATATCTATTTTCTTTTCATTTTGGGTTAGTTCTTCTAAGTACTCTATTTTTCTTTTTGAGTTACTCGTAACTAAACCCTGCGCATTCATCACTATGATGGTTTGCGTGTTTTCTCTTCATTTAATACTGGTAGTAATAAGGATTTTCCCATGTCTCTTTCCGTTCTGGTATTTGTTGTTTTTCTTTTTTTTTCATTTCCAGAAATTCTGACATTAAAAAATCCAACTTTTCCCATAATATTTGATCTTCTTCATCATTAATTATTCTTTTGTGTCTGAATCTGCAAATTTTCTCCGTTTCTGCAATATCCTCTTGCATAATAAATACAGTTATTATCTCTTGAGTAGAATTTCGGAGCTGATGCTTTGAAATTTTTTGCTGACACCTCTGCATATCTCATTGGTGGTTTGCTTTTCTCTTTTACCTGATATTCTTGATTTCTCTCTTTATTTGTTTCTTTCTTATTTTGGATTTTATTACTTGGTTGGTTATTTATTTGATTATGATTCATGGCTACAGGGTGCATATATTTGCATTTTTTGTCGAACTTACATCCTTTTCCTTCTTTTAGGTTTTTACATATTTTTGGATGCAGATCTCTGCAATCATCCCCATATCCATCTATGTATGCACATTTACCATATATTTCATAGTTTTGACATATCTTAGGATGTTTGTAGTAACATCTTTCTCCAAATCTGCAATTCCCTCTTTTCAAAAGGTTGCAGATTTTGTCTTTCTTGGTCTATTTTTTCCTCTTTCCCGTCATTGTATAGATCTGGGTAAAGCCTCTTCGGATTTGCTTTTCTGTTGTCATATCGTAATTTATTTCTTCGTAGGTATGCTGCTTTATTGCCTCATATGTAGTATCAATGAGTATCTCTGCATCCATACTTTTATCTTGTTCTTTGTTTTCCTTATTTTTTTCTGTCATTTCATTTTTGTTTACTTCTCTTCCGTTTTCCTCTTCTTCTTTTTCTTCTTCTTCTTCCTCTTCCTCTTCTTCTTCATCCTCAACTATTTGTACAATTCAATCTTGATTTAATAACATTGTCTATCATGATAGACATGTTGAACAAAAAATTCTTGTATCTTTTCTCAAATCTTGTATTACCTCAGCACACTGTGGATGGGTCGGAATGTTGCATGCAGCACATTTTCTGATTAGGTTTTGTGGATTGACTATGCTATACCAAACCTTACACAGTTTGCATGCTTTTGGCATTCTTTTTCCTAATGCATCAATTAGGATATTCACAAGATTCACCTTATTCATTTTCTTTGTCGGAATATGTTGGTTTATGTATATTTTCTTTATGAGTCTCTTGACCACTTGGATTTTATTTGGAACTTCTTCAATTATTTTCAAGATGTTTTCATTAGATTTGTTCCAGTTTGAAGGATTATATCCTTCTAATATATCTATGAATGCTTTTGTATCTTTTTTGGTTAGGACTGTTGCTGATTTCATAGATGAGAAATGCCAGTTCCCTTCCTGCTACCTCATCGTATTGCGAATCCTGCTAAACAACGCCAAAATTACGCCACCTCTTCCCGCAGTTGGAACTTACTGCCATCTTGTTCTGATTTATAGTATTACACTTGATAAACTAACTTAGAAGACGCTTATCCTACTATTTTCACACTAATCTTATCACCGATAGTTCACGAACACTTCTAGAATTTATTTTCTCAAATTCTAGTCGTATGTTAAACTTGTGATAATCTGTTGATTAATCTGACTTCACGCGGGTACGTCTCACCAAGCAAGATGGCTACTACTGAGAGAGAGAGAGAGAGAGAGAGAGAGAGAGAGAGGTTTTCCTTCGTGAAGCATGGATTAAAAGTCACTGTAGTCAGAGAAAATCGCCTAGGATATAGGTATAATGTGGTCTACGAGCGAGAAAATTAATGAAACCAATGCATTCTTCCGGTTACGAAAAAATGAAGAGCAGTCTCATTACTTAGTATATTAAATGATAGTTCAAAACACTTTTCTCTGAAGGGCTTACTGTCTGCTCATTTTTGTATTTAATTAAAGGTTCAAAATTATAGTATATGAAACTTAATTATTCTTTTCTAAACTAATTAAAGATAACGAGAGAGAGAGAGAGAGAGAGAGAGAGAACTTTGTCTCCATGTCAAAAAGAGACTACTCTTTCATTTAAAAGATAAAGGTAATGAATAGTCAGGGGAAACGGAAGAAAGAACAGGAAGCAGTCTCCAAATCGCCTGCAGACCCTATAGTACCGAGCAATAAGAAAAAGCCCGGAGTCTAATATTCAAGTGGCGCATTATAAACACACACAACAAAAAAATCAACAACAAACATACAACGTTGGGAATACCATAATAATGTTGTCCCTCAACTGAAGACATGTGATGACACCATGGAAGACAGATTGCATGATATGAAAGAAAAAGGGGATTAATGACTTGTAACATGAGAAAATGGCAAATGCTCTCTCTCTCTCTCCTTTAGCCAAAGTACTGCAAGTCGTTCTTAACTTGGTCGCTTTAAGTCGTCTTCGGCAGCAGGCGCTTCCAGCTCTACCATAACTCATGGGGTTCCTCTACCATCCTGGCATCCCTGTGACTTAGCTCGGCGATCGGGGGAGGGAGGGAGGGAAGGGGGGGGGGGGGGGGGTCATAAATTACGACAATGAAGCCAACATTCTCCGCTTTGCTACATTATAAAACACCGGTGAACTATTATGAAAAGAAGAGAGAACAGACGATAAAAAGTAAAAATATAGAGGTCGCTGGCAACAGTTGGTCGGTAGCCAGGTCGGGCCACGGGACAGGGGATTCAAATTTTATACCCTGCGGTCGGTGATCTTAATGTGCATATATACTACCGCATAAGACATACTGGCCACAATGGGAGACTGCTTAGGTCGTTAAACAAAAGATTCATGGAATGGATTCTATCTAGAACGCGGCTGTAGAGCTCAAAATGGTAAACTCTGAGAGTCGAGACATTTTCTTTTTAACATTGCCGCTGTAATAGCTATTTTCCTTTTTAACAGCATTACATTCACACTTGGATTTCGTTTTTAAAACAATATTATTGTTTTTCAACAAGATAGCATTCATAACTCGAGTTTCGTCTTTTCACCAAACTCGCATACAGAGTTTGAATTTTCTATATTAACATTACTGAATTCGTATCCTATTTTTCCTCTCCTAAATATTATTACAACAATACCTTATATATTGTCTTTGGTCTCGTCACTTCAGTATAATTCGCATTTCGAAGTAAAGCTTTATTGATTGAGGATGTAGCTAGTTCTTACCTGGGATTTTATCTGTGAGAAGTATCCGTAGCAAAGCTGGTTTTCTCAGATGAAACTATGTATTTCTGAAGACCAGAAGCTAAGTTTGTAGACGGTTCCAAGTTGTTTATGTAACACCCAAAAAAGTGATAATAGTAGGGTCTACTGCTACCACCCAATTATTTTCGTATCATTTCCATATACAATTCCATTCCCCATTGATAGATAAGGCTACCTACTAATTTGTCACTCTCTGAGAGAGAGAGAGAGAGAGAGAGAGAGAGAGACTGGGGGGAGAGGGAGATATCACTAGAATAAAGACGAGCAACGAAACCAATACACGACGAACTGCTCAAATCAATGTCATAAAAAATGCATAGCATAAAGTAAGGTTCGAAATCCACTGTAAATAAAGGGAACTGGAAAAGAAAGCGTCCATAGCGTAAAGAACACATGCAAAGGTGACGCTTGAAAGTAGCCTCCATTGCCTGAATGCAGAAAATAGGTCTCACATTTAAAACAACATTTATAAAAAGAAAAAAGTTGATAATCTAATATCATCTTGTTCTGAGCTCAAAGGTTCAAGCACAACTAGATTTGTCATGTAAAAAACAAGGACTGAGAATAAATCATGACTCTAAAAGAGAACTTTATAAAGGGCAGCTCAAAATGAATAATTCATTTTTTGCATACGACATCAAAGCTATGCCATATCAGGGGGATATTATACAAGATCAGAGAGCGTAAGTAATTAGCCCCAAAAATACATCACATTCACTCTGACGAGATTGCAGCCGATAAAGAGTAAATAAAAAGCTCTGGCTTTTTTTTTTTTCAAGGGGAAAGAACAGATCAAGTGGACAACTACAAACAGACACGCAGATACGCATTTTAACATAAAACAAACATCAGCTATCCAGACTTTCACAAAACGACTTTTGATGTCCGGTGCAGTTTTGCTGACCCTGAGTTCATAAAATAACAAGGAAACAAGCCAACAATATTCAAGAGGGAATCTCCGTTCAGCTCTCTGCTGCAACACCTTTCAGTACATATTCTATGCCTTCGTTCATATTTTCTTTCTCCCTTCTTGCTTTCCGCCCCCTCCTAAAAACATTGTTTTCAGCGCTGAACGACCTCATAGTTCCCAGTGCTTGGCCTTTGATCTAAATTTTATACGCCAATTTCAATTCAAGAGGGAAGTGCGAGAACTGAGGGAATAAATGTTGCGTACATCGAAACGAATGTCATAAAAGAAAAATAAAATATGTAGTGAATAGCACCATATATATATATATATATAATATATATATATATATATATATATATATATATATATATATAATATATATATATATAATATATATATATATATATATGTGTGTGTGTGTGTGTGTGTGTGTGTGTGTGTGTGTGAGACCTCTTCTCTCTATTTTTTTCCTTTACTTTCTCTTACTTCATAATGAGCACCATTTTCTTTGGAAGCTTGCTTTTAAATCAATGGCTACCGTTGTCTTGTTCGACATGAATAGGGTTCATCTTCTAAATAATAATAATAATAATAATAATAATAATAATAATAATAATAATAATAATAATAACATCTCTCCCATATGCAGGAAGTGCAATACGAAAAAT
>NC_061089.1:36080848-36110848 GCF_015104395.2 Macrobrachium nipponense
AATGTTATTTTCCCTTATATCTACTATCAAGAGATCAGTGCCAAATCCACTATTGACGCAGTAACTAAATTCTACTCCCACTTGGGGAAATTCTCTCCTATAGTGCACTATGTTTGCCACTATATGGACTGCATGATATACACGAGCTTAGTAACTGATTAATTTAGTCTATTTCCAGTGCAATTCGTACACGCGAGAGAGAGAGAGAGAGAGAGAGAAGACCCATTTTTTTAATACGACCCATAGGCAACAAAGTTCTATACCACCTACTTTCAGGAAAATCAGGAAAAGAAGTCGTCTTCAAAATGAATTCACACTTTCCCGGAGGCATGGATAGACTCAGGTAGGAAACACCCACGGTCTCTTGGGTTGAAACGGCACAGATCAATAAACATATTGCTCAGCAAGATGAAATTTCAACATAACTGATTTCGCTGAGCACACAGTCAAGTCAAACAACACAAGCCCCCCAAAAATGTAGAACAATGTACGAGATAAATTTGAGTAAGAAAAACAAACACGAAGCTTGTTAACTGGCGAAAAGACCCAAGACGGGAAAAAGAGCAGTTTGAAAAATATACACTAACAAAGTCTAGAGCAGACCCAAAAACATTCGGATGAAAAAGAAACTAAGACATCAAAAAGACGCGAAAGGAGCACCAATTCATCCTGGGAGATAAAACTAGCAACATTATACAAATAATGATCTCTCTCTCTCTCTCTCTCTCTCTCTCTCTCTCTCTCTCTCTCTCTCTCTCTCTCTCTCTTATACAGGCAAGATGATTGCTTAAGGCGCACGAAAATGGCGCAGATTATTGCATTGCAACAGCAATATATAAATAAAAGACCAATATTTCAAAATATGCTATTTTTCTACACATCACTCTTAATGCCTCAACGCAGCTGTAAAAGCGCTTGCGAACTCAATAAAAATTCATTCAAGACCACACCCAGACAAAAATAACATAAGAGAGAGAGAGAGAGAGAGAGAGAGAGAGAGAGAGAGAGAGAGAGAGAGAGCACTGGCGATTACAAAATGGATGACCTGGATTGATATATTTTTGGCTTCTTTGTTTGCAACTTCAGAAGCAAAACCTCTGTTTCAATTGCCCGATCGCAGCTTTCTGTTAAATGCAAAAGGTGAAAACATGATTAAATCAACGATCGAGAGACTTGCAGAATTCGTTCTCGCGAAGCTGAAGGAAAATGAATCGAACGGTGAGCAGCCACTGCGACTACGCAAGCAGGAGAGGCACGATTCCAAGGGTAGTTGTTCCAGCCTCCCTCAGGACTCGGGATATGTCTCTGCCAATATTGGGAGTTGTTGCAGTCCCTCGGTTGGGGGAGGTTGAGACAGGGTCGGGGGAGGAAGAGACTCAACCTGCTGTAACTACAGAATAGCGATAATAATCGTTTGAAGGGAAATATAATTGTAAGAGAAAGGATGATACGGATCTTTACGTAGTCTCATTTCATTATCGTAGTTCCTGAAAAAAATTACCTTTAAATGAAAAACTAGACAATTTATTTTCAATATCACACATGTTTCTTTACTCAACACTTCTTCAATAAATATCAAAGTGATTATTCAAACTAAGACTTACCCCTCATTAAAGTATTACTTCAGAAAATATAGTACTCAAGTTCAACTCAATCATTATATATGACGCAGACTGGAAGCCTCCATATTTCAGAGGTCTAGGATGGAATTTCTTGATTCAGAGCTAAAACAAAGAGTCAATGCTATGCTAGTCAACCGAAATCTCTGAGCACAAAATCTCTTATTCTTTCAATAAATTTTGGAAGTATCTTTAAGCTGCAGTTTGAACAACCTTTAAAACCAAAGGTCGATTTATATTTACTCATCCTGGAACTGGCTTAAAAACCAGGACCAAACTGTAAAAAAAGATCCAATTAATCAAAAATGAGATCGCATGGTCTTTAATTTCAGAACGATTATTCACGATCAAGATCTAATACTAAGAGGAAATTTCGCAAATTGGAAGAATGATTTGTATTTAAACCAAAGGCCGAAATTCCCAATAACCACCAGCCCAGCGTATACCCGTATGTACTTCATCCAAGTTCACCGAGATACATTCAAATGCAAGATTAACCAATCTGCAGATCCACAATCAAATTACCCACATTAAAGACCGAACCATTTTAAGTAGGCAAAGTCGGGTTGCAGTCAAATATCGATCATTATTCAGATTAGGATTAAATTATATGAAGAATTTATTTTTTCACTATGAAAAAGAAGGCTTCATTGCATAAGAATACATAAATGTACGTAAACCACGAGATGTATGAAACCAGAAAATATCAGATATCTTTATATAAATATATATATATATATATATATATATTATATATATATATATAATTATATATATATGTATATATATAAATATATGTATGTAGTATGTATGTATGTATGTATACGTATAGTATATACATACATATATATATATATATATATATATATATATATATATTATAATATATAATATATATAATAATATACACGTATATTTATATGTGTGCGCACTATAAGCATAATGACCAACCTGCACTGAATTCTTACTCTCTCGATTCACTAATAGTTTATTTGAATAAGTTTCAACAGAACTGAAAGCGAAATTACGCGAAATGAGGGTATTCTTCCTCCATGTCAGGATTCGAACTTAGATTAGAGGTAACTGCGGCCTGTAACTTGACCATTTTCGTAACAGCATGGGTAATTTAACGCTGGATCGCCCTTTCTTCCTATGACAAAATCGGATCCTCACATTGCAAAAGTGTCTTCTTTCTCACAAACTCACATCCATGATTTGCACTGAAAAATATAAAAATAAAAATAGAGTATATATGGATACACACACACACATATATCACACACACACACACACACACACACACACACATATATATATATATATATATATATATATATATATATATATATGATATATATATATATATATATATATATATGCATACAGAGCAGAATACACATATACATACAGAACCGAGAAGTTAAAAGCCCATGGCAATCAGCCCGTTTAATTTATATATTCCGGCGAATGTGACCAGTAGATTCTAATCATATGTATCTGTAACTGTATCCAAAATTTGATAGCTCTAAACAGAATAAAGAAAAATAACCACTGAAATCTTCAATTGACTCCAGATTCGAAAACCACAACAGATTCTGCAAAAGTCACTCACACACACACACACAGACACACGCACACACCTCGACTGTACAAAAGTACACATAAAGCTCTCAATTGATGGTGAGATACAACCTTTGATGATTTAACCAAACGGGGATAACCCGATATAAAACAGACTAATGTTTTCTTCCTTGCAGTAGCATACTATTAATAACGTAACTGATGACTGATGTGCAAAGAATTGTTGTTTCTTATCTACTGACGGAACTGGTCAATTCATACATATACATAAATGGCCATGACTACTTGTAACGTAAAAACAATAGAGTTATTTACATCAAAGCAGAATGATTTCGTTAATGGTATTTTTCAGACTTCCAGGCAGCTCCGTTTTCAGTTCACTCATAAGATAAAAGAAGCAACAAATCCTTAAGAAATAGCACGGACTTAGGAAAATTAAAATTTAAGTAAAATTAAAAGGATTGTCTCCAAGCACTCGATGACCTTTCATATTCTGAATCTTATAAAAAAAATATATGACGGCAACGAAATATATCAAAGATTTCCCAAGGTCTCTTTCGTCATCACTTACAGTCTTCCTGAAGTGTCTGGAATGTGTTCGCTGTTACATTGTTAAACGTTGATCAAGAGTACAACTTCCATTGTGGCCGAGAATAAAGAGACCGGAATTTTGAATGCAAATGCTAGCTCAACAGAGGATAAGAGCAAGAATCTTGCAGGGGTGCAAGCGTTGTGTAAAGTGGCGAAAATGAAAAGCAGCAGAGTGAAGGGTGCCGAAGAAGGCCGAAGGCAGCGAACAGAACCATGGGAGGGAGAGTGGGTCATTTTTATTCAGTCTCCTCTCCAGATGATTCTTAAGACGAGTATCCGTGTGACGACTGATGAACTATTGTTTTATTGTGTACGATAATGTCTAAAACAAAAAGCAAAAAATGTGCCAGGGTTTCTTCGCCGCAATCGAGTTTTTTGTACAGCGTATAATGCTGTATGAAACTTCCAGACGCAGACCGGGGGCGGCCTGTGTTGTTGGCACAATAGCAGTGCCACACGAACGATCATGACAAACTTTAACCTTAAATAAAATGAAAACGACTGAGGCTAGAGGGCTGCAATTTGGTATGTTTGAAGATTGGAGGGTGGATGATTAATATACCTTTGCGGCCCTCCAGCCTCAGTAGTTTATATGATATGAGGGCATACAGAAATAGTGCGGACCTACAGACAAATAACATCTCAACACTTTTCTTTTGCAGAAAACTAAAAGCTAGATTACGCAGCAGTGATGTTTTATATTACTCTGCCATGTGATAATCTGGGTAAATTTTGAAACAAAACTCTCCATCTAATGCTAACAAAATAAAGCTGCACTTTTAAAGGGGGAGAAATGGTCACATTCCAGCGGCAAGTGATCCAGATCTCGTACCACAATGAAACAGATCCTTGATTTTAAGAGCGTAGAAAATCTCAGCAGCAGCAACGGCTATTAGATTTTAAATATTCACTCACCGCTGATTTTCTAATGTCTTCCAACTAGAAAAAAAATTACAGCATTCAGAACCATCTCGTCTTCCTTTCATATGCAAGTAAACTTAATTCGCGTTAAAATGCGAAGGATAACGTTAAGCTTAAAACTGAACTAATAACTACGCAAATTTTTCTTTAAAATTTCAGGCGTGATAAACTCCCATTCAATAATTAATTTCAGTCTCTCTGACCTTCTGTTCTACTAAGCATTTCATGAAATCATTTACCTTCACTCATACATTATTAAATTCCATCACCGAGCGCCAGATTCAAGAAGATCGAGCGTTCTTATCGTCTTTTATTCTGCTCTAGCTAAAAATTCATTACCCACTAGCCAGATGTAATTGCAAGTAAGTCTCAGCGAAGCAGTAAATGAAATATATTCCAACTTGAAATCAATGAAATTATTTAACTAAACACTTGCAAAAACGAGTTAGAATTTTAAGACAGTGCTTCGCTCAACAGAAGTTTCGGAAAAAGCTAGGAACCACACCGCCATTATGCTTTACGATACGAAATTCCTTTTCAGTTAGAATCCTTGTCATGTCAGTCCACAAAAACAACGAAGCACCAAAAGTGCGATGTTCTGAAAATTGACAAAAGGAAAATGTCAATATTTTACGCGGCAAAATAATACATTTTTTCCCCTCGAGCTTCCCCATAACATATTCAAGTCAGAGACCCAGGAGACAGGGGCAATAATACCTAAATACGGATAAGTTTGACAATCACAAATAAATATATCAATATATAAATACAATACAAAAATCAAGACATGTAAAATAACGATAATAACAATGAAGTAAATAATACATAAGTAGCGAAATAATAACGGAACAGAGGGAGTGGTTAGTCGACACCAGATAGCAACTTTAAAATACCCTGCAGAAATATAACTTAACACCGTTCAAGGCAGAATAATTATACGTTAAGTGGGTGAAAATGATTTAGTCACAATAATGAATCTGTGCCAAATATTACTCCAAGGAAATGCTCCATCAATAACGGTCTTGGGTTTGCATAAAACGCACAAAACCCATACGACTTCGGGGGATGGGGGGAGCAAGGAAGGAAATGGCATTGCTTTTTCTAGAGTATGATCATAAACCCATAAGACCGAGACGGAGATTTGGGTTAACTTTTTTCCACCTGGCCAAGCCCTGATACAAAGAGTAAGAAAATTTATATCCCGGAAACTGTCCTACCTGTATACGAGACATGAGATTCAAGTGCATCCGTTTGTGCACTGATACATAATCACTTCTCCCGACATTCCAGGGGGAAAGGAAGAGGAGATTACAGTTGGCTAAGAGGCTTAAAGGTCACCAGGACTACATGCTCTAAGTATGTGCCAGATTACACTTGCGAAGGCAACGTCCTAACCATCTACTAGACGTTGCAATAACTTCTAACAGCAGTGATTAAATATTACCAAGGCGTTCTGTGTCTATTGACTATAATTGTTCATAACATTGTAGTATATTGTGGCGATGGAAATGTCATAAATAGAGAATAATGTCTTCATTGGTTGTTCGATTCTGTAACTCGGAATTCAATCTCAAGTTTGTAGCTAAAATAATATCTTGTTTTAATTATTTCAATGGCTGTTGAGTTTATTTATATCAATAACAATTCCTGGAAATCGTTTAGCCGCTATTCATGTTTGAACTCTTTTTAGAAAGCATATCTAAAAAATGTAAATGGCTTAATTAATAACATGGTATGATAAAAAGCAACATGATTTCTTTGCATGAATAGGTACAAGTGCACTAGAAATTTCCGAATGAAAGACCTTAGTACTTCATATAATGGCTTTTTTAACTTTAAACTACTGGGAAATAACGAAATTTTGCAGAGTAAATCGAATAAAAGACGTTTTAACATATAAATGTATGTACATTATATATATATATATATATATATATATATATATATATATATATATATATATATATATATAATAGCAATTCAATTTGGTGTGAAGGGGAAGGACAATTCTTCATTCCTTTCAAAGTACTTTATTTAGCTGCGACGTTTCAAGACGTTTAGTCCCATTTTCAAAGCTATATAATAAAAGAAACATACATTAAAAAAACAGACTCGGAATAAATGTAAGAATAAAAATTTTTTTGTTTTTTTACATACAACATAAAATCATCAGTACAATAAAAAGGAAGAGAGTTTACCAAATGGTGCCGAGTATATATATGTATATAGTTAGGTATGTATGTATGTATGTATAATATATATATATATATATATATATATATATATATATATATATGTGTGTGTGTGTGTGTGTGTGTGTGT
This sequence comes from Macrobrachium nipponense, assembly GCF_015104395.2. NCBI lineage: Eukaryota > Metazoa > Arthropoda > Malacostraca > Decapoda > Palaemonidae > Macrobrachium > Macrobrachium nipponense. The sequence goes on from NC_061089.1 coordinate 36,087,883, forward strand.
GTGTGTGTGCGTATGTATATAAAATCTTCTATAGGCCCTTCCCTTACTTCCCGGAAGGGCGATTTTCAGCTGGTAAATCTGAGGATGGCTGGGCAACATCATACCAATCTCTAATGTACTTATAAACCACTAAAGCAAAAGTAAACTTTAACACAATAACTTAGCATTTACTTTCGTCTGATCATAGGTACTAATTTAGCACTATCAGTCCATCAAGGAATTTTTTATCGGAAGGTGCCCAAACCACCATCCACGTCTTGGAATCGAACCCTGGTTTCTATCAAGTGATACGAGTGGCATGACCACAGACTGTGCTCTTGGATAAATGGGCACCGCGGCTGAGTGGCGTAGCAAGATATGGTTACCAGTATCTGGTGGGATCAAAGAAAGACAAGGGCGTTGGGCTAGCAACCTCACCACTGCAGACTTGCTTTGAAACCAGATGGTTACTCGCTGTTGTCATTGCCTATACAATACGGAAGAAGGTGTATGTGTGTGTACTATATATAATATATATATATATATATAATATATATATAAATGTATATATATACATATATATAATGTGTATATGTATTCACTTGTTAAGCTAAAATTAACCAATTAATATTGAGTATAACATTTCCTTGCGAAAAATATAAGTGAAAACAGCCCTTAGCCTGATCAGGATTCGAACTCACGCTTTCTCGCGTTTGAACTAAGATGAGAAGAGATTTACTGTACAACCAACTCAGTAGGATACTGTCATCTGCATCTTTTCTAATTTACCTTGGGTTCAACTTATTTTCAACGTAGACTTAATAATACAGTATCAAAACTTTATTTGCAGCTTTTTACGAGTATGTGTAAGTATAAATGCGATGCATAAAGCTAGTGTGAAACTCAGACACACAAACACACATCTATAAACTCATAAAGGATATATAAAATCATGAATGTGAAACCAGATCTAAATTTTTTGGTTTCTTATGCCGAAGCTGGAGACAAAATTCGGCGGCGGGCAGAGCCGAGAGCATTATAAAGTTTTTCCTGCTTCAACTCGGTGGATGGTCAATGCATAACCAAATTGCCAAAATGTTAGAGTGTGGCAATTTAGGCCCGAACGAAACATTAAATGCATTATTCATAAATGCTATCCTCGACACAGCCACAACAAAGGAGCGTCCGAAAACAAACATCACTTCAACTTCATATATAAAAATGAAGAAGAAGAATTCACTGCCAAACGGATTGCAGAAGAGAGAGAGAGAGAGAGAGAGAGAGAGAGAGAGAGAGAGAGAGAGAGAGAGAGAGAGAGAGGCAATTGACAGGAATGCACTGGACTTTTTCCGACAAGAATTTAGGTTGATAAATGTAACTTTAGATAAAAAAAAGAAGAGGAAGAGGAGTTCGGTATATATCGGATTGTGCTTCGTCCATGGGTGGGATTGTGGGGGGGTGGGGGGTGTTAAAGGTACTTACTGGAATGTTTCAGGCTTGAACTGGAATTTATAAAAGTAACTTTAAAGATACACAGAAGAGGTCACTACTATGTGGACTGCATTTTGAGGAGGTGTGCGGGAAGGGGGTTATTTAGATGTCAGGCAATTTACAACAATGCACTGAATTTTTCAGGCGTGAATTTAGGCAGACAAAACCAATTTCAAATTCAAAACGAAAAGAAGAAGAGTTCACTATAAGGTAGCTTTTTGAATGGACGATAGGAGGGGTGGGGCGGAGGAGAAAAGGAAGAAGAGAGAGGAGAGAAGAGAGAGGGGGAGATAGAGAGAGAGAGCAGAGAGAGAGAGAGCGAGAGAGAGAGAGAGGGGGGGGGGGGGGGCAATTTAGAGGAATGTACCGGACTTTTTCAGGCGTGAATTTAGGTTGATAAAAGCGCACTTATCTGAAATAATGAAGAAAGTTCATGCAGTCCTTTTGCATATATATGGCTAAAAGAGAAAAAAGAAAGAAAAAGAAAAAAAAAGAGGAGCGAAAGAAAACTTTGGGGATTCTCTCAGATAATCCTTAAACACTTTGCTAAGTTTAAATAAGGCAATTTCTTTGCAAAGCTACTTTGAATTTCACCTTCTTCCTCTTTTAGGAAAAGGCGAAACGAAGAACAGAAGGTAGCAGTGGAACACAAAAGAAATAAATAATAAAAACATAAGTAAATATTAATAAACAGACACAGGTAATAAGTTTTAAAATTAAGTAAGCACAAAAATTTTAAACACTTACATACTGTTAAGTATTTTTGTAATGATAACAATAAATATGAAACATTTCCAGTTCTAAAATTCCTTTCTCGTTCTGAGAAATTTTTTCATAAAATCAATTATACTCAGAAGCATAAAAAGAAACATTTGACTTCATATGAGAATTAAATGAGCAAGAAATAAGAAGGCACGAAGATATTCCTTATATTTCCAAATATCCCTGATTATGATAATGTTAGCTAGATGGAAAAGGCGGATTAAACAGTGACAAAATAAGACTAGCAATTTCTTTCATGGCATTACAGCTTTGCGCTCTGTTTTAAAGGAGAGAGAGAGAGAGAGAGAGAGAGAGAGAGAGAGAGAGAGAGAGAGAGAGAGAGAGAGAGAGATTCAAATTCCATCTATTCTAAGGATTACGAAACAGTAGTTGGGTACAGGTTACTTCGTTTTTATTTAAAAATGTATAACTTTTCAACCCCATCACCCCCAGAGGATTCAATAGTGAAGGATAATGTCGTAGATTACATTCATTTATACAAGATTTTCAGTAACCTTAAAAAAAAAAGATCGTACCCATCGCAATAAAGTTAATTCTGTACTAAATGAAAGAAAGAGCTTATAAAACTGATTTGAATGATGCTGATTGCTGTTGATATTAGATAAAGCTGATCTTATGGAAGCCTGGGCTTCTGCTCTTCAGAGTGAGTAGCCTGTAATGATGCAACTGGTATACTGACATTACGCAATCAGAGTCGTCTGGCTGAAAAAAATGGATCACTTACACGGGAGATATTTGACTATCGGGGCTCTTTAGGTCTGAGAATAAAAAAGTTTTCTCAAAACCTGTCAGAATCTGACTGTTTCTACGGAATATATGAAGAAACAAAGTTCAAAGGAAGCTACTAATCAACTACATCGAGGGCACCTGGGGTCGCCACATCTCTTGAAATTGGCCAGTATTTTCCATCAACAGATAACAATTCAAACGTGTAGCCAGTTCGACTCCTGATTACCGACAAATCTGTGTACGATAACAATCTCATTTTTCTATGTAGACGAGGATGAATATCCCAAGCTATTTTATATGGAATAATCTCTAACAGCAAATTATATCATATGAGCAATGAAATACTGTGGCGCAAACTAACTTGCATATCGTAAAAAACACATTATGAGAAGTCATTACATATTAGATGTAAGCTTTTAAACTGAGGAATTTTTTTGCAAAAGAATTTATTTTGCTACTGAATAATGACTGCAGTAAAGAAACGGTTAATTAAGAAACAAGGCATCTACTTAAGTAATTATGCACATATTTTCTAGACTGAAACTGATGCTCTAAATTTGGTGGTAATGGGCTGAAATAATCTAAGAAATCGAAATCAGTTTACCAATTATCTACTAAATATTCAAAATTAATCATTAAAACTTGAATCAAAACGCCATGAAGAAAATGCCACTAAAATAGGAAAATAAGTGTAAGCTCAATGGCCAATTGTTTCCACATCAAATTGCAAATCGAGGATCCAACCGCTTGTTCTGCAAGGAACATGAATATGTAGATATAATTGTCATATGTAACGATTACACGGAGAAGATGATGTATACACATACACATATCACTATTTGTTTCCAGGAGCGTCTTTATGCCGTGTGGCCCCGAAATGAGTGTTTGATTTGGCCAAAACGAGAATTCAGAATCATGGATGCCATTAACAAGAAAGACCCATGAAGCGGGGGGGAACAATTAAGGTAAACTTCGATTAAACTCTTTCGAAACAAAGTTCCCTCAGTGTCGATAACTTCCACGGGTATATCATATTCCGGTTCATTCTCTCTCCAACTTCATGCCAACAAGCAATTACAACTAAACTTCGGCGAAAACATTATGAAAACCGAGTTTCTCGTCTGACTTCTGTTTCCGATAATGAAACCAAAAAAGTTTCGGGTGAATATGTATGTTTTCACTTGAGGTCATTTGGACGGGCTGTCCTCACTCAGGGGAAAATATATAAAAGTAAAATAAGTAATATTACAGTCGACTGTAAGGTGACATATTTTGTTTTGTAAGTACTTTAAATTCATCTACCCATATCGACTTTCTTATAAACATTAAATTATATAAAAACAAACAACACTGCTACGTAATCGACAAAGGGATATTTGTCTTTAGTTAATCGTAATACATATGTACCTGATCCATAAAGACCAATTTAATTACACATTTTTAATCACAAATTCCCGACCGCAATTCCGTCTGACGACTCAAAACCTACGAATCATTGCATCATGTCTTCAGATATTTATCTATCCCGTGTTCAGCAATCCGATATCCGTCGGAAAGAAATGTGAAGAGAGAGTTAAAGGGGGAGTAATCTTATCCAGAGGTATTTGATTTCAATCCATCCCCTTTCTGTGAGTCCTCCTAGCAACTGACCCCTACCAGGACCCAGCTATCCCCGACAGGCAAACCGCCGTGAAAAAAAAAAAATAAATAAAAAAAGGCGCCAAACAAGATAAAGGTAGCTTATCATCACCTCGTTCCTGCATGCATCTTCGCAAAGGATATCTTTCCATCGCTTTCCTCTCTCTATTTTGGGACTTCCTGGATGACGGCTACCCACTCTATACACGGTTCGAAGATTAACTCTGTTTTATGGAAAATTACGACTCTAGACAGAGAGAGAGAGAGAGAGAGAGAGAGAGATTCTCAGTAAATGCAATAAAAATGAAAAAGAGCGAACCTATTTCTGTCCAAGTTCCTGTTATCTTATTAGAAGATCACTTGGAACTAAATACAAGACATGAAAATAGCTTGAAAAAGCCAAAATTTGGCCACTTTGTACAAAAATATTCAAATTCTACACGAAAGGCTTTCAAGACTTAATACTATTTCTAGGAATATAAGATTTGTTGTTCTTTTAAGTTTTAAAATAATGTAAAAAAAATATACGTTATTAATATTATCATTCATTCAGAAGATGAACCATATTCAAATGGAACGAAACCACGGTGGCCATTGACTTATAATACAAGTTTCCAAAACAATATGGCGCTCATTAGGAAAAAAGAGAAGGTAAAGGGAAATACCAAGTGAAGATATATCACTCACTAAAAAGAAAAAATAAATTAATAAATGGATAAAAAGTGCTAAAATGGAAGGAGAATAGCAATAGGGTAGTAATGCAATGCATCTTCACTTGAACTTTTTAATTGCATAACATCCGCAGGAATATAAACCAAACTTATCTTAAGACTGGTTAAAAACCAAAATGTTTAAGAATGAAAAGGAAAATTATTTGTTAAAAAATTTAGCAAAAGTGATATTCATTTGGGAACTAAATGCCTTAAAATCGGCTATAAAATAATTTTGAAGGTTGTTGAAAAAAATTCAGAAATAAAGCATATATATATATATATATATAATATATGTATATATATATATATATATATATATATATATATATATATACACACATATATATATATTATATTTATATATATATATATATATATATATATATATATATATATAATATATATATATATACACTAGCTGCCAAGTTCGGCACTGCCCAGGAAGACAACGCATGACAATCAGTAAACGCTCTCGCTCTTTCTCTCTCTGTGTGTGTGCGTGTGTGTTTCATGGAAAAATAAAGTCTTAATTTTCCAGTGCGATATTTTTACTAGTCCCCACCTTCCCAACCCCCTTCCTATAAGACTGAACTCAGACTTAAAGGACATTGGGAGTGTTAATATTGATCTTTGTGACCTTGAAAACTATACATTAGACACTAATTTCTGTCGTTTTTGGTTGTTTTTGCATCATCCCCTTCCCAACCCTTCTCACACCACTTGAAGAACATTGGGAGTGTTAATATTGATCTTTGTGACCTTGAAAACTATACATTAGACACTAATTCTGTCGTTTTTGTTTGGTTGTTTTTGCATCATCCCCGTTCCCACCCTTCTTCTCACCCCCTTCCTATTGGGGTGAACTTTGACTTGAAGAACATTTGGAGTGTCACTATTCATCTCAGCAACTTCAAAACCTATGGATTACACACTAATATCTGTCGTTTTTGGTTATTTTTACACCAACCCCTTCCCACACCCCCTTTCCTATCGGGGCTGAGCTTACACATCGTGAGTGCCACATTTCATATCAGGGACCTTGAAAACTATAAATTAGACACTACTATCTGTTGTTTTTTATTATTTTAATGAGTCACCCCCTTCCCATTCTCACACTCTCCTTCCCATCAGGGATGCACTTGGACTTAAAAGAGAATTGGGAGCGTCGCTATTCATGTCAGTGACCTCAAAAACTGTAAATTAGACATTACTATATGTCGTTTCCAGTTATTTTTACATTTCACTCGTTTCACAACCCCTTCCTGCACAGCCCCCTTTGGTGCTAGCAATGTCTTACTATCCCCCCAGTTTTCTTTTCCAGATGGTAAGTCATATGTATACCAAGTTTGATTTAAATAGGTCAATGCATTTCAAAGTGTATGTAGTACATACATACATACATACACTGTGGCTATTAATAATACATATTACTATATATATATATATATATATATATATATATATATATATATATATATATATATATATATATATATATAAATATATATATATATATGTATAATATATATATATATATATATATATATATATATATATATCAATACATGTATGCAAGCATCGAAAAAAAATTTCCTACTTGACACCTCATTACCCGATTTTCGTTCCTTTATGTCGCCTTTTAATTTTCAGCTGGATAAAGCAATTGGAGCATCGTCCCAGGGATTCGACAAAATGAGGACTTATAATTTCGCAGGCAATGGAGGTACCTCTTTAACATTATATTTAAGCCAAAAGACACGAAAAGAAAAACATACAGAGACAAAAGACTTTATACGAACAGGATGAAATAAAAAAAAGGGATTGTATATATGTTTAGCTGCTGTGTATAGAATAAACTCATAAACCTTACGCTACTATTACTATTAGCATTATTACTAATTGTTTGGACCTTGTTGAATAAAGGCGTAGATTAAATGACTGATAAGATTCAATTCGTCTCAAAACAAATCCACTAAGCCTAGGATAAAAACAAAGCGAGAATCAGTCAACAGAATACAGTCATTCGATCCACAACTTTTCCCCAATAACGGGCAAATAGAAGATTTAGCCTGTGCCCAATGTCTAATAACTCGAAGCATAAAGAGATCCAGAAACTGGAAATACCTTCATCATTATGCTGAAGAAGTTTTGGAAGTCTCCTCTTGAACTGGCGCCAGTTTCATCTCGTTTTCTGTTAAGTGAGGAATTTCTCCATTGGGAAGGTGGGCGGTGAGGGATGGCTAAAGGGGAGGGGGGGGGGGGGGAGTGGAAACCCCCCACAACCCCACCTCGGACGAAGAACGGGTGGAATAGGGTTGGATGATTCTGGGAGGGGGGTTGGTTACCGTACCATCTAAGTAATGTATCTTGGACCCAAGTCCTGGAATTTCGCATCACTTTTACCTAGAGGAGAGGATTGGAAACGGAGGGGGATTGGGAGGGGGGGGGGGTGTTACAGGCTCCTCACCGGATGGAAGTTCTGAGGAGGATGTAAAGGAGGCAAAGTGTGGCGGGGACGGAGGGAGGGGAGACACACAGGGGTAAAAGAGAAATTTTGGCAACTCGTTAAGAAAACTCTCAGCTGCTCCATCGTCTCAAGAAATAAAAAAATTTGGTAAAAGAATGAAAGAAAGAAAAAATTAGTTACGTTTACAAATAAGACACTATTAAAATATTATTTAAGAGCATCATATATATTCTGGCAACGACAGAGGAGGACGTTAACGCACGAGGTTCAGACAAGGAAATGGAAAAAGAAACAGAAATTACGACTGAGAGGAAACAAGAAAGATTATGGAAGAGTTGTGGAGGCTGTTATGGGTGTCTTCTGGGAAAAAAGACAACTTTTACTCTAGTCATTATTTTTAATTTATTCTCTTAGTCACTTCCTTTCCAATTGGCTACAGGTGCAACGAAATGGACGCAGAAGTGAGCAAAGATTAGGAGTAGGTCATATGGAACGAATCTCTTCGTGGGGAAAAATGTCTAATTTAAAGGAATTAAGATCTGGCTGGTTTAATACAACTGAAAACTTTTGGGGCATCGCTGAACTGGTTGAAAAGGATGGTACGCACAATACATATGCACATACACATGCACACGCATGTATAAAAATGTTTGTGTATGTGCATATATATATATATATATATTATATATATATATATATATATATATGTATATATATATATATATAATATATATATTATCTATATATATATATATATATTAGATATGTACAGACATACAATCATAAATTATTGTAAATGATGGATTAGCCAACAAAAGGAAAAGAAACATATCGAAGAAAGCATGACAGCCTTAAAACAATTAAGAAAAGTAAATTCGGCTAATTTAATTAAGGGAACAAGAATACCTAAGTCAAAGAACTGAACAAAGTGGAAAGGATATAATTATTAACAAATTCGGCCGAATTGCGTCACAACGAAAGAGGATACTTGCGTTATATTTCGTATCAGGGCAACTTACCTCGTAGGTAATCATACAGTATTTTACAGAAGTGACCAAACGAAACTATATTGTTTTTTTTTTTTTTTCAGAAGTGATCACAGTAAAAATTAATCACAAATTTAGCTAACAAATCAAGTAACAGATAAATAAAGTGCACTTAATAGTACAGCAGAGAGCAATATTATCGAGTATGATAACAACAGATGATACTGTACTTTTATTTGCAAAACAACAACGCACTCGATGCTCTTTTTCTCGCCTTCTGTTGCCAATAGCACAAATAAACAAAGAACGCACGCGAAAACGTACACGCGCGTCATGTCTCCCCACTTGACTGTGATTCATCACGATATAAACTCTTGACATACCTTGCCAAGAGGGCCACTTTATGGTACCAGAGGGGCCATAAGCTTATAATATAGTTTGCAAGCAGGCTCTCGAGACAAGCAAAATGACTGACGCATCCCAAGCATAAAGACACAAGCCTTTACGGCCTAAACTCATGAGTATGCGTAGCAGGAACACCTCACGCTTGATTCCACTCCCTGCTAAGTTTGCTTGCTTGCTTGCTTGTGATCGCGAGCTTTCAGATTCACCTTCATGAATGGAGCGCCCTGAATGAAATATGTCCCGCTGTAATCTGTTGTTGCCTGTCTCTGGGGAGACAGACAAGCGTCAAGGGATCAATAGCAGATCTCTTATGTTGTATTTAGAAGCATTATTCGATTGTCTATAATCTGGTCATTTCCATTTTTGATGACCATATTTACAGTTCTATGCTATGCAATCGGCTGCCAGGAGTTGCTCACATCGAAAGAAGGAAAGACGTTGCACAACAGTCAATTGATTATCATCAACTGTTAAATGTAACCTTCATATTCGGTAGAAAGTGTGCGTTCTAAAAGATATTAATGTTAATCACATAGACAGTTCTCTTGATGCAAATGAAAGTTCTGTCTTTTTTCTAAGGTTATCGAATGACTAAGCATATGCTAATAAAATACATTAAATTCGCTATTTTTCCCAGGTAACAGAATATTTTTCACGAAATTCCACAGAATCCCGCTTTTAGTTTTAGAAAAATATATTTTCAGTTAATCTGATTATAAATGTACTAGGAAATTGAATCTGATGTATGAAACACGTCGATGTAAAACTGATCATAGCTATAGGAAACTAGGATACATTTTCAAGGAAACTAAAAATGTCCCCATGCACGTGGTATACAACATCGATGATAGTTTATTATCATTTATAAGAAAAACTCACTTATTCCAATTAAAATTTTCTAATTGCAATACAAAATTTTCGATATTCTTTTTTACGTGTTGGTGATAACTCTAAAAGCTTTCTTTTCAACAGCTACGATAACAACAATTCCCTTGTTTGAAGAGTATAAGAAGACTCAGACAATAACACTGGTTTATAGAGAAATTGAGGTAAGCATAAAAAATGTTGTCATAGCCTCATTTTGGGGTGCTGATTTCCGATTCGAAACCAGTTTTCACTCATCACCTCTAGTTTTTGAGATATACATGTATTCAGGTACATAAATGTGTGCATGCGTTCATGGCTACCAGATGTGTCCTATATAGGACACTGAGTGTTTTTTTAATTAGAAATTTCAAGAATCATGGTCTTTTTAGAAAACTTACATGCCCTTTTTTACTAAAAGCATCTGGCAACCCTGATATGTAATGCGGCTGGGTACACCAGTAGCCAACTGGCGGTGGAAGCAGATGTTTAGTGCTGCTCGACATTCATGCTACACAACCGTAAAGCCGTTGGTCCCGTTGCTGAATAACCATACAAACAAACAAACAACCGTTTTATATGTTGGATACATGCTTATATTGGGATTTTGCGACAATTCACATTACCATATATAATAATATATATATGTATATATATATATAAATATTATATATATATATATATGTATGTATGAAGAATTTCGTGAAGACCATGGACAAAAATGGCGCTGCCTTCCAACACATGTGTCCCCTGTTTCTAGCTCTGAGTTCTGCTAAGCTCAAGGGGGACATCTTCGTCGGACCTCAGATCCGAGAGGTGCTGAAGGATTATGGACTTTGAGGAGCTTCTTCCCTTAAAGGAACTGGCAGCATGGGGAGCATTTAATTCAGTCTGCAATGGCTTACTTGGTAACACACGGTTACCAGATCACCAAGAGTGTATCGAAAAGTTTTTACAGTCTTATGAGGATATGGGATGTCGAGTTGTCACTCAAAATTCACTTTCTCCACTCCCACCTCAAATTCTTCCTTCCGAACCTCGGGGCAGTAAGTGATGGGCATGGAGAAAGGTTCCATCAAGATATTACCAAGATGGAGAGCGACTACCAAGGCAAGCGGAAACCCAGCTTGATGGGGACTTCTGCTGGATGCTCTTGCGTGACAACCCAGAGGCAAAGTACACAAGATCATCCAAAAAACTCACTTCTAACTGTCTGCTGTAATGTATTATGATTAGTTCCATCAATGTTCTGTATCTATGTTATTTTCTGTAATATGCCTTTGTAACAATGTAATAAGCACATTATATTTTGAATTTATATGCAGTATAATTAAAAGGATATATGTGAAAGCAAAAATACTAGAGGTGATAGAGCAGAGCTGTTCAGAAATTTGAATTCACCACATCAATATTAGTAAAAAAAACATATTCACATCCTTGCCTCGGAGAAAAAAAATTATATTTTGAATTTATATGCAGTATAATTAAAAGGAGATATGTGAAAGCAAAAAACTAGAGGTGAGAGAGCAAAACTGTACAGAAATCTGAATTCACCGCATCACAATTAGTAAAAAACACCTATTCACATCCAAACAAAAAAGAAAAAAAATTGTAAACCAGTGTAATTCAAGATAACAAGCAGACCGCAGTGAAAATTCTTACCTTCTTTCGATATGAGCAACTGTTGGCAGTCGCGGGCAAAGTACAATACAGAAAATATGTACTCCATAACAACTGAAATTATCAGATTATAGACAACAAGATAATGCCGCTAAATCTAACATAATCCGTCGGAGGCTGTCATCCCTCAAACATGGAACGAACAGATGACTTCAGGACAAATTTCATTCATGGCGTTCCATTCACGAAGTTCAATCTGAATGCCTGCGATCACAAGCAAGCAAACTTAGCAGGGGATGGAATCAAGCTCCGAGGAGTTCCTGCGATGCATACTCATGAGTTTAGGCCATACGGGCTTGTGTCTGTATGCTTGGGATGCGTCAGTCATTTTAAATGAGAATATAGTTCTCATTCTAGAGAGAGAGAGATACTGGCTTCCTCAGTTCTTAAATTTAAGTGAAATTCTGCCGTCGTATTTTTAATAGGCCGCTGTGCTTCATCAGCAAGAAAAAATAATACGCGGAGCGCAAGGATACCAACTAGTACAACGCATTAAAGGCAAAGGGAGAATCCCCATAATCATACAATAAGTGTATCTATACCGTCAAAAGTGACGTATACTTCGAATTATGCTTCTCGTACCAAAACATCATCATTCCTAATTCATGCTTTATGCGCATGCCAGTGGCAAGAGAGGGAAAAGTAAGTATACAAATATATGGATAAATTACGTTTTATATCATTGGATTATTACAAAAAGATCATTTTCGTTGCACTGTAAGCCACAACATCAGAAAAAATGGCACATGGAAGAAACGAGAGAGAGAGAGAGATACATTACGACCGAGTTGACAGGGTGTCAATATTAAGTCAGTCAAAGGGCAAAAAACTGCACCACAAAAATGGTCATTGGAAAGGCCAACGGAAAAGAATTCGACACTATTGGCGATATTTTTTCTCATAAAAACCAATACGAGTAACTGGTACGAGCTTCTGACGTCGTACAGGGGAATTTATGATGGTGCGTTCTCCCTCTCGCTCACACAATATATATATATATATATATATATATATATATATATATATATATATATATATATATATATATGTATAGTTCTTTAGTAATAATGTAATTTTCTCAGATGTTCACTGTAGGTTTTGTGTTAATATTCAGTTTTTAATTTTTTTCTCTCTCTCCTGAAACTGTCATTATGCTTGGTAAGTTTGAATGTCACTGATGTTATATAATAATTAATCTATCTATATAATCTTTTTAAAGTATAATTTACTACTGTGCCCCATTTTAGTCTGATTCCTGATGAATAGAATTTTAATTTTTCCCCGTTTTTAGCCCTTAAGATGGGATTTGTATCCCGAAAACGTAGGTGATTGATAAAAAATAAAGTTTTAACTAGAGCAATGCTGGAAGGTTCTGCTGGCCACACTCTGTCTATTAAAGATCCGACTTTTTAGAAGCAACAATACCATTCATTAAATATATATATATATATATATATATATATATATATATATATATAATATATATATATATATATATATATATATATATATATATATATATATGAATTTAGGTAAAATTGCCCAGGAAGAAATGGCACGGTAAAAATGGCACAAGAAGAAATGGCACAAGTTAAAAAATAGGAAAAAATGGCACAGGAAATAATGTGACAAGTTAAAAAATAGAAACAAAAGGCAAAACTTGAAAAAATCAAAGTTTCCCAATTTAGAAAAATTAATAAAAGAACAAACTCTCACTTCATGCTTCTTTTGTCCATTGCTTATAAGTAAACTAACTCTCACTTCATGCTTCTTTTGGCCTTTGCTTATAAACTAACTCTCACTTTGGTTATTACTTAACTGTTTCAGTAGTCTTTTAGCTATCCAGCATAACTTACTTCAGCTATTCAACAACCATCATGGAAATTATAAGATGTAATAAAGGAAAGGAGAAAATCTGCTTCCAAGGGCACATGTATACCAAGCAAATTGTAAGATCAACTGATCAGATGGAGATGTGTAAAGAGAACTTCTTTTTGTAAAGGTAGTATGACAACCAGCCTTGATATGACTGATCCTCAACCAGTTCATGACCATAACCACGCTACTGATTATGCAGCTATAGCTGCTGCAAAAAGCCTCAACAAAATGAAGGTAAAAGCAGCAGAGACGGAAGACAAACCTAGCCAGATATACAGTAGCAATATTGTTGAGTTACCAGCTGAGGCAAAGGCATTACTCCCAAGCGAAGATGTCATAATAAGAACATTACGCAACCAAATATACCTTATTTTATGTTTCAAATAAATTTAAAAACATCTTTTTTACGTCACATATACCTTATTTTATGTTTCAAATAAATTTTAAAAAATTATTTCCTGTGCCATTTTTTCCTATTTCCTGTGCCATTTTTTCTTATTTCTTAACTTGTGCCATTTTTTCCTGTGCTATTTTTACAGTGCCATTTTTTCCTGTGCCATTTTTTTTCTTACCTGTGCCATTATTACCATGCACCATATATATATATATATATATATATATATAGATAGAAGATAGATATATATATATATATATATATATATATATATGTATATATATAATATATATAGATATAGATATATATATAGATATATCTTATATATATATATATATATATATATATATATATTGTTCAAGATTTAAGCTAGAACCAAGGAAAAGTAAAGTCTTTTACCCAAATTTAATGCATCTATACAAGTGGCCCCTTCCACACACACACATATATATATATATATGTATAGTATATATATATATATATATATCTATATATATATATATATATATTATATTATATCGATATCTCTATATATATATATATATCCGTATATATATAGATAGATATATATATATATATATATTATATATATATATATATATATATGTATCTATATATTAGATAGCTATATATATATATAATTGCCTTAACAAGATTTAAGCTAGAACCAAGGAAAAGTAACAAAAGTCTTTTCCCAATTTTTTTCCCAAAATTTAATGCATCTATACAAGTGGCCCCTTCCACTTTGGAGGAATCCATTCTCCTTTCTTTTGAAAAAGCTATCTCTTCTCCCATTGGTTGTTAAAATTACCCCCACAGGGACTGGAGAAGGAGCTTACCAGGAGAAAGCTTCAAAAGGCTTTGAACCCAGGAGCGGAGTCCTCAGAAGAACACCAGACCTAAGCCAGGTCAAAGCCTGGCTCCTTACCAGCCGCCACTTCGCCCCCCTCCTGGGCCTGGCTTTCCCTTGCTTTGGGAAGCCCAAGTATATTTTAAAAGTCCATAGTGCCGAGACTTCAAGGAGAAGACGACCAGCCTCATTACTAAGGTACTGTAAGGGAAATCCCATCTCAACCAGGGAATTGTTTTTACCTTTGTCTGTATTTCATTTCCTTTTTCCAAGGCAACTTGTGCAGTGTTTCATTCCCCCTCGCCATCTGGGCTCAATTCTGTAATTACTCCCCTGTGATACTAGTAACATCCCCCTAGTGAATCTAAGCCACGAAATAGTGTTCTGCTGTGTAAATTTCCCAGTCATTTCATTCTCCCATGAGTGGCCTTTTGATTGAAAGAAAGTAGTTAGTAACGTTCGCCCTCGTGTGCTCCCCTGCCTTATGCCTGTGTCCTCTATTTGCGCAATTTTCCTAAAAGCCGTGGCCGGACTGCTCCCACCACATGTTCGGGTGGACTGAAAAGCAGTTCACCTGCCCCTTGTGTTCCTGGAACTCTGTAAATTCCTGTAAATATAGTGCTTTAAAACTAGAGTCCAGCTTTTATGTAAATTCCTACCTCCTCAGTTAGATCGGCCTTATGCCTGAAAAGTTAGTTTTTTTTCTTTGTTCAAACCCCTCGACCTCCAGTCAAGGCCTAAATTTTCAATGTAATTGTATTTCTGGGAGGAGGCTGAGGGTGGAATATAAATAATATATATATATATATACATATTATATATATATATATATATATATATATATATGATATATATATATATATATATATATATATAATAGAATCACTTGTGCACGCTTGTTTTTCTTATTCACATAAATTAAGCCCCACGTATCATTTAATAAAGAATTCACTATACCTTGGGAACAACTTACAGGAATTCAAACAATATTCAAAACAATGTTAACTCGAGTTATTATTATGACAATCAAATAACGTTCTTACGTATGGAAATTGATTCTAAAAATTACAATTTAATGAGCTAATCAGATCGGATAATTCCTCGTTATTCACTTCCACATTATGAATTTCATTTCATTAAGAGTTGCACTGTCCAACTTGGGAACTGAAATTAAATAAACGAGTTGCGGTAAATTTACAACCGTGATGTCAAAATGAGAAACATCACAGAATATAAGATAAGTGACTAACTTTTGAAAATCAAATAAATAATTTTTAAGGGGATAGTCAGGTAATACCTAACAGAAGATAATTAACAATATCACGTGTTCAGTTTACCATCTGACCTTTAATTCCTAGAGATGTTTATCTGCAGAGTCGCACCAAAGTGTTGTCTGCCTACCTGCAAAAGAGAAGAATGAAAAATTGGTCAAGTGTAAGTTTTTTTTTTTTATTATTCAGATAGTTTAACCAGACCACTGATTGTCAAGTGTAAGAATATATTCTGATCTTATGAAAAGGATAAAATATTTGTAAAATTTTATCAGGATTTGGAAGTCAGGTCATTTCTCTTAAGTATATTTACCTGCTAAGGCCTACACCTTACCTGGTCCCTTGTGGATTATGATCCACCTCCAGGATCTATCTCACTAACACACTCTTGGCTTGTCAGAACTTTCTATGCGTCAATAACGCTACCATCAAACTCCTAACGACAATTCTGAATGTCTAAACACTGAGTTTTGGGATGAGGTTGCCATTCCCAAGCCCATGACCTACAGATGGCCACAGAGCGTAAGTGCCGACAGCATATGCCATTCACCAGATTAGCGGCTCCAAACAACATTCAAACTATCTCGGTAGTAGTTTTCAATGCGAGTTTTTCTTACTTGGGACGCGTAACACAGAACTACGCTAAATCAGCTAGCTGACCATTTTAAATCATTGTTATTATGTGATAAAGTTCTACAAAAAGTGACCTTGCGTAGGTTATCTGTTACCTTTCAAAACTTAATGGTAATTTACAAATAAGTCTATAATAATAAAATCCGAGTGGATGTTTGTCCTCCCCTGGGTGACAATTGGGGAGACATAGCACACCCACCCACCCCTGTAAACAGGTTTCCGCCCTGGGAACGAGAGGGCAGGGGATACATCCACACTCCTGCAAACCTATTCTCCGCTCCAGGTGGGGGTGGAGTAGGTAGGGGATCGGGAGGGAAGGGGAGACAGTAGCGCCGGGTTCCAGCGCACGTAGAACGCCAACAAACTCATACATTAAATATTTGCGCGCATTAAAAATATATACAAGGACACGTGTGTATCATAGATACATGAATGTATGATTTGCTCACAATAAACACGCAAAATTAATGCTTGCTTAAATGTACCCCTGAATAACTCAATTACTGAGGGAAGTAATGCAAGGCAATTAACGGGTGCTTTCGACTCAAAAGCACGCATTCCTTTTAATGAAAACCTTTTCTCCATATCAAACAGACTGACCATGATAAAATGAAGATTACATCATATAACACGAGGTATTAAATGTTGAGCAAAATAACTTTCTCTAATTTTCTGGGTTTTTTTGCGTTGTACTTACGTAAATGCATTTAATTACATTACATGTTCAATTAAGAGAGAGAGAGAGAGAGAGAGAGAGAGAGAGAGAGAGAGAGAGAGAGAAATTTGTAGTTACAGAAGGAGATTATTAAAACAATAAATAAAAAATCGTGCAAAGATATAAAAATACTACTTTTAAACAAAGCCCTGCATAGAAAAAAAAACGCTTAAAGAGGGTTGAAATCCCAGGAATAAAAGGAGACACACCGAAATGGATAAGGCGAAGGGGGAATAAAATCCAATAGATATCTGTGCGTTGGGAATGAGACACATGGCGCTGCACAATCAAACAGGGTTTTGCATTGCATGAATGCAGGGCAAACTCCAAAAGAACCTAATTAATTAGGCTATTGAAATTATATCCACAATCTATAATACATATATACTACCGAATGCCAGCCACGATCTCGTTGAATCCAAGGGTTGAAACATCAGTTAATTGACTAGATCAATGACCTGGCTCTATGTTGGTGCCTTATCAACAGGATAACTAATTCAGTGACTGCGTAGGACCATCGAAAAACGGAGACAGCGAACGGAAAGTAGTCAGTTGAATAGTGTGAAAATATACTAGATGCCCAGAGATATTGGTTTTAAAGAAAACACTATGCGTCCATTGAAATTAAGTGTAATTTCACTAAGAATGCAAGGGATAATACAGGGATACACTTGAACCCCGTGGCAGTGTAGGCTACGTTACACAAGGTTACAAATACTGGCTAGTACCACACCAGGTATGAGGGTGATAACTAAATTAGCTAGACTCAGCCCGCTCGACTAATCCTATCAGTTAACACTTGGAGTAAAACGGGATTCCTTCAACGGGTCTGATACAGAGCAGCTACGAAAACACTCAAAATTAATAGCGTCTATGAGCACTGTTTTGGTACTTTTCGCTTGTAACTGTTTCTGTTTAAACACTGTTGAATGACACACAGGTAGACAAAACAGCACTGCCAATACAATCTGCAAAATATTCGGAGATGTAGCGACTGAACACTAGGGATATTGCAAAGATCTCGACTTTACTATTGAGGCGCAAGCTCAAAGCATAACTTCATTAAAGTCTGTAAGTGGATATTATTCGACAACTTGATGCCAAGAAAGCACAACTAGAATCACTCGCTAAAAATATTACTATTACTGCAAAAGAGATTTATGTCACTGCACTGGAAAACGTTTTCACTGGATTGGGAATTTGAGGAAACAAATCCAAAAGGGAGGTTTTGAGGATATAGGAATAAGGTTGGAGAATTAGGTTAAGGATGGGAGATGAGATTACAGACACAGGTTTCAAATCGACAATACAGTTCTCTCGGCACATTGGGGTGATGATTGATGAAGCTTGTATCTTCTCACTGTTGTGGTGGTGAGTGTGGGATTCACCTGGATTCTGAGTCCTTGTAAAAAAGGGCTCGAAGGTTTTAAGTGTAACCCAAGGTGGTGTGTCGGATGAGTCTTTCTCAACTCTAAAGTTGGAAAGCAGAGGCCCAAGTGATAGATACTGGCATAGGGCTATCATGGTAAAAGCCACCTTCCTCTGATATGGCTTCCTACTGTTCTGATTTGCAAGGGCGATCTTAGGCCTTTATACCCCTGTCTGCAGGCTGCCATCTTGGATGTTTTCGAAATGGTGATTCTTTTCTTCTGCCATCAAAAGGGATCCTTCAAATCCCCAGGACAATGCACAAGAATAGAAATGGGCATTGCTGCGGGGAGAAGGGAGAGAGGTTGAGAGTGGGCGGAGTTACTAGGTGTGAAAAGGGTTCAGGACAGGTCAAAGTCAAACGGCCCATACAGGGTTGTCATGGCAAACGCTTCATAGCGACGAAAGTTAAGCTAAAGGAAATGAAAACGCATCTTCTTTGAGAAGTTCTGCAGCATGGAGGCATTCGCGCATGCATTGGAGGCGCCTGTTCTCATGATTGTTTTGGAATTGTCAGGCGTGTTGGGGAACGCAACAGGCACCAAAGCGTCGTGAGAAAATGCAGCGAAATATGATGCAATACTTCGTCCAGATCCTTCTAAGAAGTTCCGGTAATCTCAGGAGCCTGTGACGTTTGCTGGTAGGCCACGCCCCTAGGTTGTTGTATAAATACGGCTGACGAAGTAGGAGAGATGAGATCATCAGTAAGAGTCATAGATCAGATTATCATTGAGAGCCCAGCAGCAGAGATCAGAGATCATCAGAGAGAGATAAGAGAAGAAGGAACAGACGAAGAATCAGAGAGAAAAAGGCGCTCGAGAGTTTAATCGGGATCTGGTCACGTCGTTCGGGAGTGGACGACCCAGGCATTTCGACGTAGAGCAAGACTTCAGGGAAGAAATGTTCTACAAGTGGTTTTGAGGAGTTCCTGCCCTTTGAGTATCAAGAATAGACATTGTTTTCTGCAATACGGAGTCAAGAAGACGTCTGCAATTTCAGTTCTCCTTTTGTGAAGCCACCGCTTTGAGCACAGATCTCCGAAGGCGCAAAATTGGCCAGCAAGTTTTTGCATTACCGCACTGTTTCCCCAGTTCACGCATTGTAAGATTTTACTTTTGGTATGTAAATAGGAGAAACCATTCTGCATTAATCTTTGTTAGTAAGTTTGTAAATAAACCTTTGTTGTGTTTGTGTTTCTTTCTATATTCGTATCCCCAGTTTCAACTGTTAGTGTTGAATTCTTTTTTGTTTATCATAATATTGAACTTGGAGCGGACCTCTACGGGGTTCGTAACATTGTGGTGACCTTGCTTAGGCTATTCAGCACTGTAACAGTTTGAAATAGGGAGAATATAGAAAGAACCAGAATGAGTGAGATGCTGAAAGAGTTTATTGAGTCGGGTAAGCTTTTAGGTCTAGAGGGGAATGATCTCCATGAGTATGTTGAAAAGAAAGAAAGAGAGAAGTATGAGAGAGATGAAAGAGTGGCTGAGAGAGAGGAAAGAGCAGCTGAGAGGAAAGAGCAGCAAGCGAGAGAAGCAATGAAAATGCAGCAAGAGAGAGAAATGTTGGTAATGCAGCAGGAAGAAAGAGAGAAAGAACGTATGCACGAGTTGGAAATTGCTAGGTTATGGCAAAGCACTCTTAACAGTCAGTCAGGCCAGAACGAAAATGAAACGGATAGGTTAGGTATGAGTGCAGTGTTGAAATTAGTACCAGAGTTTGATGAGGAAGATGTAACGAAATATTTCATGTGTTTTGAGAAGTTATTGGAAAGAGTAGGTTCTCTTTAAGAAATGTGAACTTTATATTTACAGTCAGTTTTGAGTGTATAGTTGCATGACTATGGAGGAATGTGATGATTATGATATTGTGAAAGAAACTGTTCTTAGCGCATACAGGTTAGTACCGGAGGCGTATCGTAAGAAATTTAGAAGTTTGAGAAAGGATGGGAATATTACGTATGTAGAATAAGGTAAGAAGTTAGAAAGGCTGTTTTTGATTGGTTAACTTCTGCTAAAGTTGATGATTTTGATAGTTTGAAGAACTTAGTGTTGCTAGAAAACTTCAAAGATAACGTATCCCCTGAGATTAAGCTTTATATAGACGATAGGCGAGAAGTATCTTTTGCAGGAGCATCTAGGTTAGCCAACGAATATAGTCTAACTCATAATTTGAGTGTTAGTAAGAAACGAAATGATCCTTCGTCTGGTAGAGTACAAAGCAGTAAAAGTTTCAGTTCTAGTAATAGCAATGTGAGTAAAAGTGACTATTTCTGTTATACATGCGGAAAACCTGGTCATACGTCTAAGGTTTGTAAAAGTAAAGTGGCATCTAGTGGCTCAGAATCAACTTGTTTCCGATGTAATGGGAAAGGGCATTTAGCGAGAAATTGTGCAGTAGAAAGGAAGGACATTAAGAAACCAGTGTCTCTAGTTAACCTTTCGTCAAGTAGGAATGATGTGATGAGAGAAACTAGGAACATTTTTGGTGAATTTCTGTCAGAAGGCGTAGTTTCCTCTCTTGGAGGAGTAGATTCGAGAGAGGTGGTCTTGCTTCGAGACACAGGAGCTGCTGTCTCACTGATTAGGAGAGAGAGTGTGCCGGACAAGGCAGAAATCAATATGGAAGAAAAAGTCATATTAGGTGGATTTCCTAACACTTGTGTTCTTTGTCCTTTGTTGAAGTTGAACTTAGAAAGTCAGGTAGTGTCAGAAGTCAAACTTGCAGTTGTTGACAGTTTGCCTGTTGATGGTGTTGACATTATTGTCGGTAATGACTTAGCTTTATCCAAGAATGTGAATCCTGTTGTGAGGGATATTCCAGTACCTGAAATGGTAGTAACTAGGTCAGGTTTAGATACAGACATAGACTATGGTCATAATTTTTTCGTGGATTCGAACGAGAGTGAGTTCGTGGATTCGAACGAGTGTGATAGAGGTGGCGAGGTTGATCTTGGCATGAGTGTGGCTGAGAGACTGGACTCTATCGATGTTGACAGTGATAGCCAAGGGAAAGGTGTAGCTGTCAAGAGTAACGTAGTAAATGTACTGGTATCTAGTACTAGTTACGGTGATGAATTAGGCACTAACGTTTTGGATAAGGATGAGCTACTCAAGTTGCAGAGAGAGGATGAGACACTAACCCAAATTTTTTAATGTGAGCTGGATGATGATCTCGATGATGTGTGTAAGGAAACTTTTTGTTTAAAGGACGAAGTTTTGTGTCATTTTGTTCATCCTAAGTCAGGTAGTAAAGGGGAAATCACCGAACAATTAGTGGTTCCTACGAAGCTTCGTGAGCTAGTTTTGAAGTTAGCACATGATGAGCAAGGACATTTAGGAGTAAATAAAACTTTCAGGTGTATTAGTAGGGCGTACTTTTAGCCTAAGATGAGGAGTGACGTAAAGAGATACGTTTTAAGCTGTCATGAATGCCAAATTGCCGGGAAACCGAATCAAGTAATTCCAGAGTTCCATTGTGTAATATTCCTTCAGTAGGCGAATCTTTTGAGAATGTATTTATCAATTTATCAATATGCTCAGACCTTTGTCAGTAAGTAAGGGTAGAGAAGATTGCACAACTAATCTAGAGTATTATAAAAACAATCTAAGAGATTTTGGCAACTAGCGGAGGAGAATGGAAGCGCGAGTGGAAGTCAAGGGGAAACTAAAGGGAAACATGATCTTAGAGCAAAAGAGAGAAGTTTGTGTGTAAGAAATAAAGTTTTAGTACTAGTCCAGAAAGAAGGTCCCTCTTTACCTTATTCGAAGGTCCTTTTTCAGTGTTAGAGGAGAGGGGAAATATACATTAGGGAATTAATATGGGTAAGAGTAGAGCAAAGTCAATGAATGTAACCTTGCTTCAGAATTATAAAGAACGCCCCGTACCATGGCCACCGCCTGTGCCCTTGGTAATTGTCACAAAGATAAATTAGTTTTGAGAAAGACGCAAGAGGTGTCTTAGTATTTCAAAGTTTTAAGCAGAGTTCAGAAAATGGAAAAAGTAAGAGAGAAGGATAATGTTACAGCAGGTAGCCTCTGGAGATTTTTCCAGAATGAG
>NC_061089.1:36115848-36140848 GCF_015104395.2 Macrobrachium nipponense
CTATTATTCGTTTTATTTTCTTTAAACATAAAATGAATAACAGCCTTGCCCACCCTTTTAACAGCTCGTGCTACTTCTTGCAATAAGCAGAGAATAATGGGATCCGCCTTGATTCCCGACGGTGTATAAAGGTTAATATGTTTGAGAGAGAGAGAGAGAGAGAGAGAGAGAGAGAGAGAGAGAGAGAGAGAGAGAGAGAGAGAGAGAGTTAAGGCTATACTGCATTAGAATGTATGTAAGAGCTGATGTATTTGGTAGTGTGACTGCTCAAAAATGTTTAAGATATACAAAATAAAGGATTTACATAAAAGTTCATTAGCGCCAGCCTCCCCATTTAATTTTCACAACTCAGCTGCATAATGAACCAATGCATCGTGAAAATTACATCTTATGATTAGATCTAAAAATGAGCATACATTCTACTCGTTCTTGCAACCAAAACTTCTGGCACCCGGATCCCTATTTAATACGAGTCGACTGTGTAACTCAAGAAGTAAAATACCGCAGATGGACAATATTTACGAAAGAGATGTCAGCGCAAAACTGTGAGATATTAAAAGGAATCTATGAGTAATAACTTAAGAGGCGGCTGCTGTTGTACTTTTCACCTCAAGAATAAATACGTAAGGATAACTGTCCTATCTTTTCTCAGGGGAAGATCTACGGGTCACTTTTTACCAAGTTACATATGTAATTGTAATAACCTCAATGCCCTCTGAACCCCTCGAATTCATCACACCTTTTGGATAAGCTTGACCCGTGACCTAGTTGTGATACTCTGGATGCGGGTTCGAATCCCGCTTCCGAACATCAAAACTACTTCATACTCTTGCACTTGGATCTAAAGCTTTGTAGTGAAAAGCGTCTCCAAAAAGTGTGAAGAATTCAAGAGGTTAAGACGGGATGGTAGCTATTACAATTATATATATAAATACACACACACACACACACACACGAAGCGTTCCAAATACCTGGTTATTATACTTACCAATCATGGACTTCAAAGTTACTTCACAACAACCAGATACTTGAACTTTCATAACAAATAAAATACGACTGAGCACTCTAAGGGCAACAGCGATCCGTTAACAAGCTTATTAGTCGTATGAGGTCTCAAAATGTAAATACATTGAATTATATCATGGGAGATATCAGACTAAATTTATCAAAACAAGTGTGAGATATTCATATAGGATTAAGCTAATTAAAGGGCATCACTTCATCAAACAACTTTAACTGTCTCCCCTGTTTTAAATCACTTCAAGATAATTGAAGGAACAGCACAACCTATCACCTTGGCATATACACAGATTTATTCCTACAACTGGTGGTCAATAAATGAAACACTGTTATGGAAATACAAAAACTTAATTTAAATTCAAAATTAATAAAACCAAATTCATAATTTAAAGAAAATTTACAATTACTTTGTATCAAAATTTAAACTATATATTCAGAAATGCTTAGGATTTGAAAAGAAAATCTAAGTAAATAAAAATTACCACAATTGTTAAAATGTGAAATTAAATCAAATGTGCAATGTTAAACTATTTAAAAAAACACACACAAAATTTAAAAGTACAAAATTCACACAATCACATCAAATGGAAAATTAAAAAGTGAAAAAATGAAAAAAATTCACAAGCTGCAGCACAGAAATACACACCTTCACTGGTCCTACCGAGGCGCCGTACCGTTACCACTCTTACACACACTACTACAAAGCTAAATGTTAGATTTCACAATATCAAAATGGTGTGACTGACAATTAATTACTATACGTTACCTGTGTGTGTGTGTGTGTGTGTGTGTGAGAGAGAGAGAGAGAGAGAGAGAGAGCCAAGGCAAAGGGTCTCTAAAGTAAGAATGAAAATGTTTTTAGGATTCCAGTTAAAAGCAAAAACACCTAGATGACGTCATCATTAAAGCAAAACGTTTTGGGGCCGATACCCTACAACTTACAACACATGACGCAATCGATCGAGGTACGTTCTAGAAACTATATGATGTAATAATCATGTGGTTTTGTGCAATAACTCGTACGTGACTAAAAATGGCTTTAACGCGTTCTATACATGCCCTGCTGGTGGCTAATTACAACTGACATGTTTTAAGAACAAAATGAAGAGAGTGAGGCTCTCTATCACTAACTGGCGACAAGTAACCTGCAACGAGGGTGAATGAGGCCAAAATCTTACGGCGGCGAAATGTCGGGCTGTCAACATGAGCTAATCCAGAGTCAGAGTAATAGGGTCTGCTCAACTCGGCAGTGGGGGCGGAGCTAATGCTGTGACGTCAGAAGAGTAACACTACTCGTGCTTATCCATTGAATTACTTAAAGAAGCTTTATTTTTTATACATTTAATCCATATTGCATGGTTTTTTTTTTTATAAAATCTGATAAAACCTGTAAAGAGGTCACATGCGTGATGTTTTTTAATAACCATTCAAAGTATATAGGGTCTGCTCAACTCGGCAGTGGGGGCGGAGCTAATACTGTGACGTCACAAGAGTAACACTCCATTGTTTCTCCACTGAATTACTTAAAGAACCATTAGTTTTTATACTTATAATCCATGTCGCGTGGTGTTTTTCATAAAATCTTGATGATAAAACCTGTATAAGTCACATGTTTGATTTTTTTTAATACCCATTCTCTCATTTAGTCAACAAACCTTGTTTTATTGCACAAAATATACCAGTTTGAACACACAGCTACTCCAGCTTTCTTCATATGTTTATTCTTTACTTATTTATTTACTTACCTATATACTGGTTTGCTGTATTCTCTTCAAGTCCATTTCTTTTAACATGACAACTCTCTCTCTCTCTCTCTCTCTCTCTCTCTCTCTCTCTCTCTCTCTCTCAGGTAGTAATATTATCAAGATTTTAAATAATTCTTAAGAAATGTATTTAGTTCTGTCACTGTGTTCATACCTCACTATGAAAAGCAACTTTTTTTATGATAAAGGTTAGAATGATAGATTAATTAAATTTTCCAAATCTTATTGTGAATACTTATTGTTATGCAATAAATACAAAGAAAATGTGGTACAGGCAGTGTAAAAAATGGCAGTTGCATTTCCACGACTTGGCCACAAAAAAGAAAACTATATCAAAAGTATAAGAATTACATCATATACGATATAAGGTATCAAAGGAATAAATGATGAAGAAAATGATACAGGGAACACATTTCCAGCAAATTTCTCATTAGCACATAAATATACTTCCGAACACATAAGTTTACATATAACACAAACTGTATACATAAAGGTATTAATTATGCATGCCTCAAACGATTATATTATTTTCGAAAAAAGTACAAAAAGTCATTCGTTAGTCTGGCTGGATGTATCTGATGACGTTTCACAAGGGGCGGGGCTAGATTTCAGATCTCCCACGAACGCTTAATTTTTTATAATTTTTGCGTGCGTAGATAATATTTTCTGTGCGCGATTATGGGTTTGAAAATAATTGTAATTGTAATGTGTCTATACCAATTGAAAGGGCATTCTTTGTACTTTTACATGGTATATGGCAAAACGTAATAAGATGAAAAATTATGTAAGAAAAATGTGGTAAATATTTACATAACATTTAAACATTTTGGTCCGTCTTTGATCTAGAATTCCTCGAAAATTTCGTAGAACACCTATCAATTTTGTTTATGCATTATATAATAAATTTTATCAGCTTTCTAATCCATTTTTCATTTTCTTTCTATCATCATCCCTTAGTCAGATACATACGCTACGAAACGTGAATGTCTGTAGGTTGACGGATGAAGTAATTGCACATTTTTGTGTGCGTAGATAATTTTTTCTGTGCGCGCTTGTGAGTTTGAAAGTAATCGTAATTGTAATGTGCTATACATCATTTGAAAGAGCATTCTTTGTACTTTAACATAGTATACGGCAACATGCAATAAAAGGAAAATTTATATAAAACAAACTCCATCGAAAACTAGTTATATGAAAATGTTATCGTAAATATAGTTTCATAAAGATATGGTCCTTTTGTAAACGATGACGTTTCACATGGGGCGGGGATAGGTTTTAGTACCGCCTCGTGAGCAGACACTGTATATTTTGACTCTGAGCTAATCCACTGACTGCGATGTAACAGCTCAAAATATCTGGTTCTGAACAAAAATCTCTCTTCTCATTTACTTTATTCTAATTTTGTGAAATCTTACATTACACAGGACACTTCAGTGACTATCACTGCAACTCTGAATACAGGATAACTAAAATGCTAAACATAACAATACTGGGAGGAATATAGATATTAAAGGCAATAATATATATATATATATATATATATATATATATAATATATATATTAATATATATATATTTCTGTATTTGAGTAATGTATATGTACATGAAAGCTCAGGACGGCAACTTTAGTATATAGCATGTATATAAAAATCGAATTGAATTCCTTCTACTTTCACATACAAGAAAAAAATAGTTTGCTAGGATTTGTCATTCATAGAGTTTAGATTTTTCGCTTCTGCACTATGTCCGCGTTCCTAAAAATAACAAAGTAATATACATTTTTGTTACACAGACCATGGGAAAGTGACATTCGCTTATAAAAAAGCAAACGGATTCGGTACAAAATACCCAATGGTAACAAAATATTTGTCTTAGTATACACATATGTTTTTGTCCATCTTATGCCCAGACTTTAGTAGATCATAATGGCATACATAGTGTGTGTATGTATGTATATATATATATATATATCATATTATATATATATATATATCTATATATATATAATATATATATATATATAATATATATATTATAAATATGTTTCTTCACCACTGGGATTTGAACTACCGAGTGGTTAAAAAAAAAATCATCAAGAAAGGTATACACTGATACTGATTCTGCTGCACTACTCAAGCCTGCCGAATTCAAATTTTGTGCTTAAAACTGATTCAATCAACCCACCTCCGTCATGATAGCTAAATGGTAAGCTTGTAACACGTGGCTAATCATCAGTTTTTGTCATACAAAATAACTCGGTGCATGTGACAAAGATAGGCTTTTTTGTTTTTTTCCCCGCCTTTTTATGGGCGGGCTCAGTTTTCAGAAATAAGCGCTAACCAAACCGAGGCTTGCTTAACTTTGCATATATGCACACACACAGATATATATATATATATATATATATATATATATATATATATATATATATATATATATATATATATATCTTTGTGTGTGTGTGTGTGTATAAATGCAGGTAGGTGTGCGTGTGTGCGTGTACTGTAGGGACACGCTTCTCACGATTAAAATTTCTCAATCAAATTAAAGCTGTTACAGCCATATGCAATTTTTTTTCTGCGCTCTGCTAGTTGAACTTTGCTAGTCAAGTGAGTCTAAATATGTGTTTGTTTGTTTGTTTTTATGGTGTTTTACGTTGCATGGAACCAGTGGTTATTCAGCATCGGGACCAACGGCTTTACGTGAATGAGATATTTTTTCAGTAAGCAATCTTTCTTTCAGGCAAGAACATTTTAACAAGATAAAGAACATTAGGATATATTTTCAACTATATGTGAGGTTCTGTCACGAAAAGTTTCCTCAAGTGAAATTGGCTAGAAATCAATGGATGAAACATTTAGAAGCAGCGTATGTGTTAGGAGATCATGAAGATATTCAGTGTACGAAATGTTATAAAATCTTTTTCTGCGAGAAAAATTAAAGGTTTAAGTATGCTGTATATACCACTCGGACAAAATGTGCTGACCGCTGAAATCAAGTGTTGTTTCTTTTACCCTTCAACGTCTCTCTCTCTCTCTCTCTCTCTCTCTCTCTCTCTCTCTCTCTCTCTCTCTCTCTCTCTCCTGTTTACTTATGAAATTCTTCATTACACTGAGCTGCAAAACTAACAATGTAACGAGTACCAATAGCTCCTCTTTAGGAATGATTTTTGAAGCATATCGGCTGAAGTATGTTACAAATACAAACAAATAAAGTGAAGCTGCGCTAAGCTCGGATAGAATAAACAACTGATGTACCTCCTGTGCATCGGGGGAAGGGGAAGAGGTGGTGAAGGATATAACCAATGAAGTATCTCGTGGAAAAGGAAAAATTATATCAGATCACGTCTCAAGATCAATGGCATTCGACGGGCCTCGATACTGGGAATTCTTTCCTTCTTAGCTATTTTTGCAGCTTATTAATGTTTTGAATTCGAAGATCATTCTTACACTTAGATTTCATAAAATCCGCTACACTTTCGTTTCTGGATCTGTTTTTTAGGGTATAACTACATGGCACAATATGTGGTAAAATAAGCAAAAACACATCGAAATATTTTTGGAAAGAAAAATCAAATTTTTTTTCATAAATTTGTGCCAACGACTATTGATTGATCCAGTCATAATATGCAGATGCCTTACAGCATACTGAGCAAGAAACGACGTGTGAGTACTCTGCGATTTTTCAAACAATTATGTAAAGTGATCACAAAAAAGCGAGTGGATGTACTCCCTTCTACTATCTCCTACTATTTCTCATCTCCATTGAGACTCAAACTTGCCTAACTGAGCAAATGGTTCTGTTCTTTCCAACCATATCAGGCAAAAACTACTGGTCTGCAACAAGGCAACTTGAAATAATAATAAAAATGATACGAAATAGACAACTTTGGGAAGAACAACATCTGCCATCAGATAATGCTGACAGACGTGTTAATTAAAATTCATATGACAGTATTGACAGCGTCGGGAATATGCGCGTGATGGCGCAATAAACAGCAACGTTTTGAAAATTGCTTTCAATAATGATGCTTTAGAAATTCATCTGCAAAAGAGGAAAACACATTTCTAAATAAAAGGGGAAAAACACATTTCAGCCAAGTTACGAATACGAAATTCAGATGACCGTGCATGTTCAGATAATGGGAAAATAGAAGTGACGGATATATATATATATATATATATATATATATATATATATATATATATATATATATATATATATATATATAGATAATTTATTTAGACGAGTCCACTTCATTTCACGCAAAAGCGAACTTTGTTTTTCTATAAAAGTGAGAATTTCGGAATCTGCAGGCGTGCAATGCCTTGAAGGAAATGTGTAAAGAAAGTTGGCCACGAAACGTGTATTTTCAATGTGATTAATTTACTAGACCGAAAAATTCGCAAGGCCCTTCAAAATTTTAAAATAAAAAAATCGGAACATATGTTATGACTCCATCAACCTTCAGTTTATCTTAAATAAAACTAGCAAATGACCCAAAATGGGTCGAAAACTTTGTATGAAAGATACTTAGCGTCAAGGTTCTGAGGATAACAAGACCCAAATATGTCACTTTAATTCGAGAACTCCAGAAGTGGAAATGGTAAGCTGTAGTGGAAGAGATGTCTCAGGTTAAAGGAAGTTTCGCTATGAACACAGACTTTTGTTCATAAATATGAAGCCAAAAATATCAGTTTATATCAGAATCCAGAATCTGGGTAACGTGCACTTATCAAATATAATTTCCCATTGGTGTAAGCTATTTCCAAGGTATAGTAAACACGATATAAACTGAGATGTCTAAAAATTCGTGAGTATAAAACAAGAATGACAGCAATAAGAGAAAAAAAGTAATTTCAGTACAGTAGAAGAGAACTGGGTGGAACAGCCCACTTGCTATCTGCGTCAACGAATATTCCTGCCATTTTTTACTGTCTACGTAATGAGGATATATTTCTGGCTATTTAAAATGTGAAATATATCATACAAAAGATAATAATAATAATGAGGTTGTCACGTACCTAACATAACCTTTAAAAGTGAAAAAAGGATAAAATGCTGCACCGTCTGAATTCTAAATACAATGGAGTTTTAAAAGTGATAATAACATTCTTCGCAAAAACACAATGGATTTAATTTTGTTTTAACCCGGCTAAAAAAGAACAGGACCATCTCTGACAGTCCTGAAATGAAGATGATATATAATACTATCTCTTACAAGAGAAATCCTAGCAGCCTACAAATAATATATTTGATATTTATAAGATTACATTACTAAAGCGTTCTCGACGCAATGCTTTGTAGAAAAACAAGTGAATGATAAGTGAACTGAGCATCATCCAAAAGTAATTTCCTGTTCCATTTTTACCCTATCCGTTTCATTTATAATGGTATATGAAAAAACACTGATAGCTTTTTAAATTTGCAGCTTGAAAAAGCAAAAGTATATCAGATTCATCTCTCTCTCTCTCTCTCTCTTCCTCTCTCTCTATAGTGTGTGTGTGTAATTATACATTATATATATACACATTGTATACAAATACATTTAAATATATTATATATACATATATAGTGTATATGAGCTCGTATAAATAACAAACATCCTACGCATTTCCTTCAATATGCCAATCAGTATTCTGGGGAATAAATCAAGTAAAGCTAGATTCGATGACAGCTTATGAAAGCGTAAATCCAGTAATCAGAATATAGTATGATATTCAAACATTCGAAAGTGCAAATCACGACTTCTCTATCAATTTTATTAAATATTATTTTTTCCCTTCAATCTCTACGTCTCTATGGCGTCAATTCAACTTTCGTACCCTCTTTCGTACTATATCGGTACATTAAAATAAACCATCTCGGGAGGAAAAAGAAAGGGAAAAGAAAGTATTACATAACGTCAACAACCTCATTTATACCTAAGGGTTCAACGGCCATTTCCTATTACCGAAATTGGAAATTCAGCGACCAAATCAGCATTTGCTTGTTGCCGTATTGAATCACAGCACTGAGTCTGATTACAAGATGGGAGAAGCAAGGCCATCAGCGCTTACGTCACTCACTTCAAAGGTGAAAACAGATGCAAATCTCGTAAGGCTCACCAACATTCCATGAATTAGACTTTGATCTCAGCTTTAATGAAATTCAATCGCGTTTGTTTATACATACATTATTCATACGTGCAAAAAATGAATAAATAAACACGCTCAAAGAGCACTTACCTCCGCCAAGTTCCAGCCCCTACAGCCACAACTTTTATCGACTGTAAAGGGTTGAAATCCAAACTGGTTAAGAGGGGATATAATTTCCAAGTAAACTTTCTTTGCAGGCATAATTATTAATTAGGGTAATAGCACCCAATTTCAGTTTCTGAAACCTAGAATACTTAAATCAAAAGCTTTCGGAGACCGAAAACCTCCGTCAAGGTCTCTTCGCCTCAGACGAGACATTACTGTTTCTTCCAAAATCGCACCACTTATTGCCAATCACGAGGCCCACCTCAGGGATAATTTTCGTAAAAATGTACGCATATCGTTTTGCGTAATCATGCTAACAAACATTTGAAACCAAACCAAAAACACGACCGCATTTTCAGGGGTATACAAACCTTACATTCTCATAAGCCATAACGGGATAATGTAAACATGACATTATGGATGAGTTGCGTAACATTCCCCCATTCAAAGAAACAACAACTGGACACAAACCAAACTGAGTGACACGCAGACTGGCAAACAAAGTAGAGCTCAGAAAACTCCTCTTAAGAGACTATTAAAAAGGTCGATTGACTGGCATCTCTCGCCAGCTGTTAAGAGACAGAAAAAAGCTGAAACTGTCTGCCATTACTCTTGATTTTCTCTTTTGGGGTCCCGGTGATGCGCGGAGAAGCGTTCCCTGTTGCAGCATATACCGGGAATGGAATGGAGGCGGCGATTCCTCTGATAATCAGCTAATGGCAATAAACAGCACTAAAACCCCGAGATTATGATCATCGCAAAATACCGCCTGAGGATTCATAAGGCGCTTTTATTGTGTTCTTGGGAACTGGTGAAAGTCTTCGGAGTGACTTGTGCAGTATTAACAAATTAGGCAAGGCAGTCAGAAGTGAATTACGTCTAGTTCAGAAATAAAGCCATTTCCTTCTAATGATATTTCGGGCACTTCGCCTCCTCCCAAAATTGAAATCATGGGGCTCTACTAGTTATCGGCAACTACTTGGAAATCTGTAAACATAATGTAATCTTCCAAAATAGGCGACCGATGAACGAAGCACCTTACAATACTGTAAAAATATTGAAAATTTAACACCTTTCAACGCTCAGATATTTTTGTCTGCAATATCGGCCTTTAAAAAACTCACGATAAGTATATCTTAGTTTTACCCGACCACTGAGCTGATTAACAGCTCTCCTAGGGCTGGCCCGAAGGATTAGATATTTTTACGTGGCTAGAAACCAATTGGTTATCTAGCAACGGGACCTACAGCTTATTGTGGGATCCGAACCGCATTATATCGAGAAATAAATTTCTATCACCAGAAATAAATTCCTCTGGTTCCGCGTTGGCCGAGCCGAGATCCATGATGAGCTTGTATTCTGAGGGTTAAGTACAGAGTAAAAAAAATAATCATCCTCTTTCCCTATCTCTGTTACAGTAACATGCTGAAATAAAACAAGTCCAATATCTTGGACTCAAGTAACCGCCCAGCCATTCGTCCTCACATTAAAAGTCATAATCCTTTACAATGCAATATATATATATAATTAACGAACTTTCAAAAATCATGATAACAAATCATTATCAAAAGATAGAAATAAAATATTGGAAAATACATAACATTACGGGGAGTTACAATATTTTTGAGTTCGAAATTGAAAAAATAAATAGCTGTCTGTCACTAGAACTGAATATAGAAGCCAGTCCTGGCTGATATGAAGCAATGAAGGGTGTTTTGTAATGGAAAGCAACAAAGTCAGGACATAACTGCGCATAGTTATTTAGAATTCGTCATCTAGAGAAGCCTGCGTCATGTGCACGCATACGTACCGTAACAGGATGCTTGTGTCATTTCTATTTAGCAAATAATGAAAGCATCTGGATTGTCTGGGTTAGGATGTCTGTAATTAAAATCGTACAGATAATTTCGTGCATAATACGACTGAGGAAAGTTTATTACGTTCAGTGAAATATATAATTGTGGAAATCATCACGTTGAGGAAATTCTTTGGGATACCGTAATTATGATAACGTTGTGGAAAAAAAAAAAACTCAGAATAACTATGTAAAAATTTTTTAATACAAACCTGCCACGAAATCTCGGGAATACATAATAAAATGTACAGGCTAGCATCCCGAAATATACCAGAAAAAGTCACACGTATTTATGAATATACGGAGTTTTTCATGCAAGATTGGTGGTGGCACACTGAAAACAGCCAATGTGCTTCTAGTGATGGTGATAATTTTTCTAGAGTCCTAGACAATACTAAGAGTTCATGAATCACAAATCAAGTTGCACAATTACCTAAATAGAGTTTTGATCTTTGACCCATCAATTAGATCATGTATAGGGTTGAAACCGGTTTCAGATCTCTCTCTCAAGGTGCTTATATAATCTCTCTCTCTCTCTCTCTCTCTCTTCTCTCGTCTCTCTCGTCATCCTGCTACTCTGCTCTCTCTCTCTCTAACAAGCATTCAAAATAAAACATTACTATTATAATGAGATTTTTCCTTCTAGTAAACCCTCCCTACACAAGCCTTCCACCTCTCTCTCTCTCTCTCTCTCTCTCTCTCTCTCTCTCTCTCTCTCTCTCTCTCTCTCTCAGAACCACATACTACTTTCCTTCAGTTAGCTTTCCAGGTAACCCTCAACTTTCATAATAGACCTGTTATCATAACTTTTCCTAGAGTGACATTTCCTTAGAGCTGTGTGTCCCGTATTCCCCAAGAGTTTCATTAAGAAGAAGCGTTCCATTAACACAAGTGTGCCTCTAAGATCGCAAGGAAGGAAGACACACGCACACACACGGACAGAGAGAGAGAGAGAGAGAGAGAGAGAGAGAGAGAGAGAGAGAGAGAGAGAGAGAGAGAGAATGATATTGTAAGCAGGAAGAGTGTAAGCAAAGCGAGACATGACTGAAATAAATGCCAGCATTACATTGTAGTTTACATTTAAAAATTAGATATTTACATGTGCCTTCATAAAAATTTACATCATTATAAAACATAAAAACATAGATTTACTTTTAACAACTTTAAGAACAATAAAAAATTGTGACATGTATAGGTACATCATAAAAGTAATTAAAACATTGAAAATTTTGCATATAAAATATGAATCTTTTTATAATAGTACTTGAGGCTCAATAAAATTCTTACCTTGATAAAATGTTTGCTATAAAAGTTACAGCATATCTCTCTATAATACTAAAATTATCTTTAGCATGATTATAACATTTCGATTTCAAAATTGCTTATGAAATGCGGGTACTTATAAAACTAGAGTTATGAACATTTATCTTAAAATAGAATCTAAAATTCATAAATAGTCTGCTAAAATGGAGTAAAAGTGTAAAAGAGCTCAATTCAAAATATCTATAAAAGTTTTACTAAAAACTAAAATTATTTTGGACAATAGATACTTTTTCAAATTCAGTTTAACAGAGTTAATATTAGTTAATGCTTTTAGTTGGTTTGGCAGTTTGTTCCACACTGATGGACCCCGCACAACAAATGCTCTGCTTCCTAGATCAGTGTTGTTCTTGAAACAAAAAGGTCATCATTAAATCTAGTTTGTCTGTTACGTCTATCTCCAACACTTATTAGATTAAAAAGCCATGGTGGAATTAGATTATGTAAAATTTTAAAGATCATGACACATAAATCAAAATCAATCTTCTGTTTGATTGTCAGCCATTGCAAGTTATTTAAAATTGGAGTTGCATGATCATACTTCTTGGCTTTCCCATCAATTACTTTTGCTGCAAAGTTTTGAAGCCTCTGTATCCGCTGCAGCTGCTGCTTACTTGTCGAGCCCCAGATCTTTAGACAGTAGTCAAGAATGCTCACGGCAAGAGACCGAACGATCATTCCCCGCATTTCACTATCAAATCGGTCTTTAATTCTATTAAAGTATATTAAAGAACCATTTACCTTCCTACAAACTTCATCTATATGACCGTCAAATAGCATATACTGGTCAAAATATACCCAAGATTTTTTACTTTAATGCTTTTCTCAATTGCAAATCCATTGAATTTATTTTTGTGTCTTCAGGAATTTGGGGATATGTACTGCCTAGAGCCAATGAATATACATTTAGTTTTAGACTCATTAATATTAATCCATTAATTTGAAAATAACACTCGCCATTTCTAATATTTTTCCTTTCTGCTCTTACTATCAAGTTATTTAGTTCATTTATAGTTCCAGTCATTAGAAGTTGACTGTCATCTGCGAATTGAACCAAGATGCAGTCTCGCACAGCAGTAGCCATATCATTTATATAAATTAGGAAAAGTATTGGCCCCAAGATAGATCCCTGTGGAACTCCGAATTCTACTGGTTTAGGAGAGGATATAACATCGCCTAATCTCACTGACTGGTAACAATTTTCTAGATAGCTTTTAAACCAGAGGGTCAATTTTTAATTGTGTACATTTATGAAATAAAATATTGTGGCTAACGCTATCGAAAGCTTTATAAAGATCCAATAGAATAAGTAAAGATATCTTTTTGTCGTCGATATTTCTGTAAATAGTTTCTGTAACTTTCAGTAACGCAGTTTCAGTAGAGAGATGAGACCTAAATCCATGTTATGTTAAGTGTGAGACAGTAAATAATTTTCCTCGAGATATTTTATGAGTTGAATTGACACAATCTTTTCTAGAATTTTAGATATGATGGGCAAAAGTGATATTGGTCTGTAATTCTCTACATTATCTGCATCACCACTTTTAAAAAAAGGGCAGAACGTGGGGCAACTTCCAATCACTTGGATAAAGGCAAGTCACTATAGAGGTATTTACTATGAAAGTTAAGTAAAACGCAATTATCGGTAAGGCGTCCCG
Organism: Macrobrachium nipponense; assembly: GCF_015104395.2. Lineage (NCBI taxonomy): Eukaryota > Metazoa > Arthropoda > Malacostraca > Decapoda > Palaemonidae > Macrobrachium > Macrobrachium nipponense. The sequence continues at coordinate 36,129,707 of NC_061089.1, forward strand.
AATGAAACGGAGGGATATCAAATCAGATCCATAGGCTCCCGTGTCATTAAGCTCCCCAGCTACTAAAATAACTGTTTCGACATCAACTGGCTGTGGCCTAAAAAAGTCATTAAAATTCTCATTAACTATATTCGACTCATTTCTTAAAAGTTATGAAGTATTGTTCCTATCTAGATTTTGCTGAGATTTTTCAAAGGCTGTCCTACCAACACTTGAGAAATACTGGTTGAACTCTTCTACTATTTCCCTCTTATCATTATAATCATAGAGAGAGAGAGAGAGATAATAGTATGATAGAAAAAGACAAGGAAAACCAAATACTGTTTTAACTGACTGAGAACGTAATGTGTCCTCTGGTGAGCAGCAGCGATAATAGGACGTAAAGTTGGTTAGGAAATGGCCCAGGCTGAGAACCATGGAAATTACGGTCCATTACGCCGCCCACTATGGTTTCAGTGTTTAATTAAAAACTTTCCTCTCCTTTCTCCCCGATCCTAAGATCTAACCCCCAGCCCCAATCATCCCACTGCTAAGAGCCAGTAAATAATTACAATAACAATTAACCATACTACCCCATCCATAAATATAACTTGACCGAAACAATTCTTTATTATAGTCGAATTACACTGAAAAGTTAATTTCAGAAACTGCTGTTTGTGCAGGATTGAAAAATAAAAGTAAATAGGGAAATAATTTTCCTCCCCAAAACAATTTAATGAAATGGACAATAAAAGAAAAAACAGTATTACCTTAAAAGGTAGAAAACGTTAAGCCTACGTCGTAAAACCGCCCTTACAGAAAATTAAGAGTAGATGGTTGACAGAAATGGATACGATAAACTAATACACGCCATTTGCGAAAAATATGGAAGAGCAGTCTCCAGCTGAACTCGACAATATGTTGTTGAAATTACGATGTAATCTAATTTCCGTTTTGTGTCTTGGCAAGACATGGCAGAAAAGGCATGGCAAAGAGCCACCCCTCTGGGTCTCCTGGCAACTTCGTCTCGAAAAACTTATTGCCAAGAATTTGATGTTCAAAACTGTAATTCTGAGTGAGTGTCTGTTTGTTTCTCTCCTCAAGAATGAATATAAATGTAAAGTATTAGAAATCTCTCTCTCTCTCTCTCTCTCTCTCTCTCTCTCTCTCTCTCTCTCTCTCTCGTTGCCGAGTGTTCGGCGGCAGCGTCCCTAGCTCACAACTGGACAACCAGTGTTAGATGCTCGTACCGGATGAGGTTGCCTTCATTGCATTCCAGCATGCCCGGTTAACCTAAGCATTGAACTATTTACCTAGCTGTTAATCGACTCCAAAACATTCTCTTTCTCTCTCTCGCTCTCTCTCATACTAAAGCAAACCATGCACGTAAAGGACTGACACGCTGATTTTACCGAGACTGGCATGAACCGGCCAATCTCTATCATGCAAAAAAATGACAAACCCAGCTACACTGGCCAATCCTCTCATCTTTTCAACATATTCAACCGGACAGGTCAGTCTAGCCTGGACTGGCATTATCCCCCGCCAGTCTGTGGTGTGTGGGGATGGACTAGCATGACGACTGGGTTGACCCACCTATTTTGACGTGTATTTTATTCCTTACCTTTCAGTAGTCTGCAGCTTTGGTCCCCGCGGTAGTAGTCTGCAACAGTAAATCCTGGTCTGCAGTTTTGTCGCCCGCGTAGGAGTCTGCAGTTTTGCCCTCGCGGTAGTAGTCTGCAATTTTTGTCTTGTACGTGGCCAAGTTGTGGTATTTTGATTCATTTCTCTTTACAGCAGACCAAGAAACGTTGCTAGGAACCTTAACGTTACAATTAACGTTTCCTCAGGAGGTACAAACTTCCTCATAACTACCTTTGTTATTTTTGGAGACAAGAAATAAAATGTTCCGAAGACATCATCAGTCATTCTTAAATCCTTTCTATAATCTTCCGGGTTATTTTCCTTTAATTCTTTCAATACAGTCACATGGTAAAACCTCCCTTTCTTAGCCATGGTTTAACCCATACCTTAGGATTTTTCTTGCATATTTCATGCTCGAATTCGTCTAGCAGGAGTGCTATTATCATTATTGTACTTGTCTTCCTTTTACTTGGTGCCATGATTTAAAAACACTCAAAATATCAGGACACCACAGGACTGAAAGGAACACGGCCACTGCATATTAACTATGCCCTCTCAAAAAATGCATAGAACAAGTCATCTGCATGTATGGGTAATACCCAAGCGGACTGAAGTGCCCGCTAATCCCGGTAGGACAAACCCGATGCCAGTCGCCTTACGTATAAGGCCAGCTTAAGTAGATCTGCCCACAAAATTTTATGTTAAGCATGAAGAGCAAAAACTCACTAATGACAATAAAAACTTGTTTAAGTCTATACGAGTAATTATATTAACCGTCATGCGGCATGCATGTCAAATACATACATACGGTTGACATAATAATCAGCAGCTAGGCACCAAAGACTTGAGAGTACTGGAAAGAACATAAAGCCCCGAAGATTCCAAATTTATTGTTGTATTTGAGATTACTATAACATCACAAAGATGTTATATTGCTACATTAACGGGTAAGGTTACAATTGACCTAATTAATCAAAGTTATTGATAACACCAAGAACTACAGGTAACATTCTTTATATCTACAAACTAGGGTTCATAACAAGCACAGAAAATTCTCTAGAATACGACTAGAAGAAGTGTTTAGTGGCAAGACAAGGCATCTTTAAAAGACCACAAAGCTCAAGCAAACCATTTTCTGTTTATAATAACATCAAAAAGGGAGATTTAAGACGCCGAAGGAAATTTTTAGTCTTAGTTAGAACCCTATTAAAGCATCGTCCGAGAGAGAGAGAGAGAGAGAGAGAGAGAGAGAGAGAGAGAGAGAGAGAGAGAGAGAGTCAAATAAAAAGCATAGTATGGAATTCTCAAAAGGTTTGCTACCATTACCAAAGGAGTATACAATAATCAATCACCGCGTGTACAAAAAAAAAAAAAAAAAACAACAACAACAACAACTTGTGGAAGACAAAAATAAAAAGAACAATTTCTCTACAGAGAATAAAAACTTCTACGGACGTTTTGTAAACAAAAGTTTAAGCGAAACCAATATTTAGACACACTACAGGACTGACGTTATTGATTTTGCAACCAGAAAAGAATAACAGAACAAAATTTTCTCCTTTCAAGATAAGTAACCGATGCAATTTGAGAGACTTGTAAGAGTTTCGACCAAACTTAAACAACCAATCAATGAGAAAATAGAGACAGAATAAATGGAAGAATCTCAAATAAAACTAAATTAAGAAAGCGAGAGAGAGAGAGAGAGAGAGAGAGAGAGAGAGAGAGAGAGAGAGAGAGAGAGAGATAATTTACAGAATTATCCCGAGCAATCCAGGAGTAAGCAAAGATAATTATGCCGCGACAAGGCAAGAAAACCCCAAATGAAAACTGAAGGAACCTAAATGAATAAATGAAGACAAGCTCGAAAGAACACGCGCAAACTGGAAACAAAATCTCATCCACATCTTCAGCACGGCAAGTAATCGTCAATATTAATCCCTCGATCGCCTGTAAATTCAGTTTTCCGCCATAAAAGGAACGCGAAACAAGTCGTAAAATCTTGCCTCGCGCCAATCTTCACCCACCTACCTCCACCAGCGCTCGTTCCGTCTTCCCTCCTCTTTCTTCGCTTCTATCATTGTTCCTCTTCTCCTCTCTCTCTCTCTCTCTCTCTCTCTCACATGTTTTCCGCTTTATTTCATTGCTTTATTTAGCTCCTACATTTGCTCTTCCTGCATTTCCTTGTCTTCGTCCTCCGCAATCTGTCAATTGTAACCTTTCTTACATTTTTATTTTTGCTTCGTTTCTTTGGCGGTGGTGTTTACTTTGGTTTTGCTCTCCCACTTGTTGTGTCTTTGTTTTATGTTATATTCCTCCCGCAGACGCGCTTATTTGTAAAATATTTATTGTTTTTCCTTTAAAGTTAATTTTTATCTTTCTTTTTTCTCTCTCGTTCGTTCTTTCCGTTCATCGTCTTTCTTTTTAAGAATTTTTATTATCTCTCCTGTTCTTTCTTCCTGTTTGACCGGTTTATGTTCTCTCGTATACATTCTTTCCTTTCTTGTTATTATTTGTCCAGTGAAGGTTTTCAATTTATAAATAGCCCACTGTGTTACCTCGTGTTCATTCATCTTCCCACTTCCTTTATTATCTACTCTTGTTCTCGTATTATCGTACTTTCCGATATATGTTACACAAGCATTATGCAAAACATTTATGATTAGTGAGACTATAACAAAGGGTAGAATATGGAAATTCAATATTCGCAAATAAATATCTTCAGATTACAATCTTTGAAATTATGTAAACGACTTTTGGCTACAATTGACAGGTTTGTTTCAGTACCTTTATATTACATTATGTAAATGTATTATATATATCTCCCTTTACAATTCTGAAAACATTTGCATAAAATCTGATACAAATTCTGTAAATGGGATTAAATGTCTTGCCCCTAAAATCTGCAAAGGAGTTAAAATTTCAAGGACGTAAAATGTCACTACGCAGATGCAATAAAAGGGAAAGAAATAAAGGAAAAGTGTATATTACGAAATAAAATAACAGATGGATAAATTATCCACATAAATCGACAGGCAGAGGAGCAAACAAATAAATCACGGTAAAATAACACATAAATTAGGGCAAGAAGAAGGAAACCACCACATCAATAGCAAAGTAATAAATAACGTTTGGACGCATCTCTCTCTCTCTCTCTCTCTCTCTCTCTCTCTCTCTCTCTCTCTCTCTCTCTCTCTCTCTCTCTCTCTCTCTCACATATTTTAATACAGTTTCCTCTGATTGATTCCCAATATACAGAATGACTGATTGACACATTAAGGAACGAACGAATAATGAATCATACTTAAGTCCTGAGATTCGAGAATAAAGAAGACATAATAAGAAGTCAAAATAGGATAAAAAAAACACACACATTTCCTGGACCATTTGCCTCTGTGAATACCAAAATAAACTTCATGTCATTCTCTGAGACATGGTATAAAGTTCTGAACCAGTTGCGCCAATCTTCATAAGCTGAACCATCAATCATATTTTAAAAGGATAGTGTGATTTGTCCACTGTTTTTATGGGCTGTTCGACTACGGGAAACTTTAAGAGAAGTGAGCAGAAACCAAATCTTTGCTCCTTTTCAGATTATTCCTGTTGGCAAAATTTACTTCAGTCTGTGAAAATAGTTCGTACACACATCCTATAAAATAACTGGCTACCCAGAATGATCCTACACTTAATAAATCACTAGTACAGAATTTTGAACTTGTTGCAGAAAGTACTCGAACTGATTATTTTTCTCCACTCAGTAAAATTCACTGGCGACGATTGTTATTCAGTTCTTTCATGTCCGTACACACTGTTACTCATTTCATGATCAGTTCTTGCATATATTTTCGCTCCGTCCAAGAAAATCCATAATTCAAATTTGGGCTAAAATCATTGCAAATCATTCGCATACACTGGCTCTAAAATTCTCAAACAAGTCTCTCAAGATTTTTGGCTTCGTAAGAAAAGTCACTCCTAATGTTTGCTCATTATGAAAATAACTCCTTCCGAATTTTGCTTCATAAAAATTTCACTGCTTTCGATTTTTGCTCCATTCCGTAAATACATACGCAGTTACATCAATCACACAGATATGGCTCCATTCTATATGAACCACATACTAAAAATTTATGCTTTCATCTTTACAGGAAGTTCTGACCCTTTTGAGGTTAGCTAACTTGGCTTCAGACTTCAGCAAGCAGCTTATCTATTCCAGCTTACGCGAAACTAATCCAGCACACCTGGATTATTGTTTCTTTGATGTCCGTGGGGAGTCCAACTTTACGTTGGCCATGGAGCTAACGACTACTTCAAAGTATATTGTGTATTGTGTATAAATCTGTATATTTCTATGAAGAAATCTACAGATATGGGAATTTTTCTCTTTCTCATTCTGAGGTTTTATGTGCAAGAATTAAATTATTATCTAGAAATAATTTGTATCTATGTTAATATCATCAGTAGTAGTATCTCCAGTTTATATTCAAATCAATATCATCCTGTATGTGGGATGAAAAGAAATAAAAGAAGAAACCTCTACGGAGTCATTATGGACATAAACATTTGTCATTTTCAAAATGTTTCTTTTGCGAATGACAATAATTATTAACTAAGGGGAAGGTTGAAATCGTCTGAACCAGGGCACTCTTTGGGGGTTTTGCTGGACCCAAAGTGAACTAATTTATTCCCTTCCCATGAAATGAGCACTCTAGTTACATAATTGCACTTTGGAAATTTGGTTCCTTCATTATGATCCCATTGAGCTTCAGATTTCGGTCTCCTATCATTCAGTTTATTGGAGTAAATCTAGGTGAAAGACCACGGAAGAAAATGGCGTGAACAGTATTAACAATAAAAATTCATACGCCGTGTCGACTTATAATGATAACGTCATGAAAGTAACACTAACCTAAAAACAGAAACAGTGGCTTCGAAAGATATCCGTTAAAGAAAAAGGACGGGAAGTAAGAGAGGAAAGGCAATAACAGAGGGATTACAAGAAGTGAGAAAAATAAAAAAAAAAAACATCCAAGGAACGGCCATTTAACTTCCTCATCCCATCAGCAGGACCCGGGAGAAGGTGATAGAGAGCTTAAAATATTACAATGCAGAACTAATCCATTTTAAGTACCTTACTTTCCTCTCAAATCTCCATGATTCTTTTTAATCTCGCCGAAAGTTTAATTTTACGATGCTCCAAGAACACTCACGCGCGGGGCAACATACACATACACTACATTCACACAAACGCATGATCTAACGTACATGCTTTACGCCTCCCTTCTAGGTTATCATTCTTTTACTTATGTCACTGTTTTTACCCTAACAGAAGAAAATACGAACACATGCACATACAACACATACACATACATACACCCGTACATGCACATGCAGCATCCCACCCTTCTGGGTCACTCATCCTTTACAGATTTTTCTTTTAATCCTTTTTTCTTTCTTTTTTTTTTAATCCGAACTAAAGTTTACCAAGAAAGAGCGATATTTATCTTGGAGGCTTAGTCTTTTTTCCCTGACAACATTAACAAAAAAGGAGACACGTTGATAAAAGTTTCAAAGTCTTCGAAAAACCGTTGGCACAGGGCAAACATATGAGGGGGACTAAACATTTATTATGGTATAAGGGAACATAAAGAAGGGATAAAATACATATGTAAGAAATGAAAAGTGAAAAGGAGATAGAAAGACGGAAAAATCAAAAACACCTAAAGGCAGAAGAAAATGAAAGGTTAAAGAGAAAATTGAAGGAGGCAACGAAATAGGAAAAGTTGAAAAGAGGACACCGATATAGTAAAATAAGAAATATGAAGACGAGCTTAAAAAAAATGGGAAAGAAGAGAGAACAAGGTAGGAAGGGAAAAGAAAATAAAGAAGAAAACAACAAAAGGAATGGGAAAAAATGAAAGATAAACAAGGCAAAACTTTTCAGTAAGCGAAAAACTTCTCAGCTGTATTTTCCTAAACAAGAGATTTTTCTAACCCCTTTTTCAATTATTACGGCAACGGATTTGATTACCGCCGGCTAATTTTTAGAAGCAATGGAGTCAACTTGAGTATTAAAACACAGACTACACAGAGAAAGTGAGAGCAAGACGGACTTGAAATGATCTCCTTAAAACTCTACCAGCTAACGAAATCATCTACTGTATTAGTGAATAAGTAAAATGAATGGGTCATATACCAGGGACAAGTATTGTTATTATTATTATTATATCATTTTTATTATTATCATAATTATTATTCAAATCGACCAAACTGTCGTTTGAAACATGCGTCAAGTCCATTAAACTGAAAAGCAAATTCCAACGACTAGAATACGTACATATAAGTGAAGAAGGACAAAAAACATACGAAGAAAATCGGAATTGAAATGCCATGGATATTACTCGATAAGCAAACAAGCAAGTGAGAAAAGGCAAGCTATGGTGCAATGCTTCAGATGAATCTGTACGTGTGCTAAGCGCTAATTTATTCCGAAATAAAGTTTAAGAAAAGACAAATATACATTCCACTTTGATCCCACTCTCAAACAATATCACCGTTTTCTTTGCAAATTTCTGAATTTACGCTAGTGATCACGATCATCCCAGAGCGCTCAACCAATCGCCAAGAGAGAATGATATTTTCAACTTGCGGTTTTTCTTAGAACGTAAATGTTTTAAGGTCGTTTACTAAAGGGATGGAAATGTGATCATTCTAATCACAATTATATATTCAAAGATAAACGATACTCCTTAAAAGGAGGTTGCTCAGGGGGGGTAAAAACGCGGAAAATTCTATATGTAAGCAAATGCACAAAGAATGTGTCGATTCCCCCTACACACACTGAACCATCCACCTTAATCTTGCGCGCGCACCCACCCACAAACTCTTGTTTCCAGTGCTTCTCCGAGCTTGTTCATCTAGGATGTCTAAAGTATAAAGTATTTCCACTAATCTAAAGTTCTCTATTTTTGCCGCATGATGAACCATCCGCAAACACACAGCTCCGTCTCGACGGGAACTTTTAAACCAAATCTCTTGCCTTTGTAGTTCTTCTTACGCCACACCAACTAGATAAAAATACTACCATACACCCTACATCCTCACCAACTACTAGGTGATGTTATGCCCATATCAGTTTTACAATTACCGCTATCAGTATTACCTTTCCCCATTCTTTTAGAACAGTGCTCTCACATGTTATTCAGCGATTCATTTGTTATACCATCCATCCTGGAACCTTTTCATTCTTCATCCTTTTAAATCCATCCCTTAGATCTCAATAATAACTTCCTCATTCCATTACTTCATCATTCCAATGTTACTGTCTTCCATCCTCCACATTCAACACCAATGGAAGACTGCAAATTTAGATATCGAACTTTCTACTTCTTTAATTCTAAATCCTACTTGTTCATTTAAAACAACTTTTTACCCCCATGTACTTGCTCATATTAACTTTCTGAATACCGGTAAAGGATACTTTATCCTGTGATGCGACTACAACACAAACATTGCGCCTTTTAGAAAAATCCAGCTCCTTTTTAACATATTTACTCTTAATTGTACCCTTTTTTATTTACTTTGGGAACTCCATATACTACCATCTATGCCATCTCTTTGTTATCTACCAGAGCATTTAAACGGCTTTAAATCATCCTTTCTCGACCCCTTAACCAGCTATACACATCTATCCAGATTCTCTGTATTATTATCTTTTTCAAAATACTCCGATTCAATTCTGCTTTGTCCATTAGAATAACACATCCGTATTCTTTCACCTGTCTGGCACTAGAATCTCTGAACTTTGACGCCACCGAAGCCACAATTACTGTTTATTCATCCCAGCCTAGCATAATGTGCCCTCGGCACCATGTTCACATTCATAGTCAAGTGACTAAGTATATTTTTCCGGATCTTTTACGGAAATATTAGTAGATATGAGCCTGCAATCCCGAAGCCAGTTGCCACTTCCCAACTTCTGTACCACACACAATGGCCATAATACTTTTATTTCAGTTAATGGTATCGTTGCTGTTTGCTTCAGGAGATAAGGCTCATATAGGAGACAGGTCTAATTTCCTCTTACCATGATGTCCAAACCCCTTCACTAGAAGCTCCTCTGGATTGGGTTACAATACTGGATATTGCTATTCATGTTCCCCTGGTTTCTACCAACTAGGCAGCAATCCTAAATAAACAGTACGATTTCATTGACCCTAAAGGAAAAAGGATTATCTACTGTTGAGGATGCAAGTGCTGATACGTGACAAAACTTATCACACGGTAAATAAATTCTGGAGGTTGCCAGCACATACCAGAATTTAGCATGCACCAAATACTGGCATGAGCCAGTAAATGACATAATTTAGTTCGAACTAAATACTGGCATGTAGCAGTACGTGCCAGAATTTAGCAGCTCAGTGAATACTAGCATGCGTCAGTATGTGCCAGAATTTAGCACATGATAAATACTGTCACGTGCCAGTACTTGCCAGAGTTTAGTGCGTGCTAAATACTGGCACAAGCCAGGATGCACCAGAGTTTCGCACAGGTTAAATGCTGGCTGCCAATACGTGCCAGAATTTATTGTGCGCTAAATACTGGCACGTACCAGAAAGTGCAAGAATTTTGAGGATGCTAAATAGTGATACATGCCAGTACGTGACAGATTTTAGCGTACACTAAATACTATCACATGCCAGTAAGTGCTAGAAAATGGCACAAGCTAAATACTGGAATGTGCCAGAATTTAGCTCCAGCTAAATGCTGGCACATGCCAGCGTGTACCAGAATTTAGCGTACTATCATTTGCCAGTAAGTGCCAAAATTTAGAACGTACTAAATTTCTAGCACGTGACAGTACGTGCCAGAATTTAGCATGCTCTAAATACTGTCATGTGCCAGTATGTGTCAGAATTTAGTACGCACTAAATATTGTCATGTGCCAGTATTTGCCAGAATTTAGCGCATGCTAAATACTGGCACGTGGCAGTACATGCCAGAATTTAGCATGCATTAAATACTGGCACGTGACAGTACGAGCAAGAATTTAGAGTATGCTAAATACTGGCATATGCCAGTATGTGCCAGAATCTAGCAAGCACTAAATCTGGCAAGTGGCACCGCGTGCAAAATTTAGTGAACGCTAAACACTGGAAGGTGCCAGTACGTGCCAGAATTTAGTGTTGGGAAATGCTAGTAAGTGGCAGAATTTAGCACACACTAAATTCTGGCACATTCAGTATTCAATGAAGTTTAATTTTCAACCCTTGGGGACCGGGATTAAAGTTCAGCAGCCTGCCAATTATGAAAGATAAAATGCAAAATATGTCCAAATCCACTTTTGAGCTTCTAAACAGATTCAGCAACAAAATTCCTTTAAACAGCTCGAGTGCGCGAACCCCCGTTTTGTGACATTTGTTCCTTACAACATGAGGATCTTTCTGGGAGAGCTTGAATCTGTGGCTGGTTGTGTTTAGTGAACATGAAAGATTGGTTGAGCTAATGTATTTGAATGCTAACTTA
>NC_061089.1:36145848-36163348 GCF_015104395.2 Macrobrachium nipponense
CTGGACAGGAGCAGTATCAAGCTTTATTCTTTCCCGAATAAAGAAGGGCTGAGAGATGGGCGGATCCTTTGATATCAGTGGCAATAATTTCTTAATACGAGAAGAGAGAGAGAGAGAGAGAGAGAGAGAGAGAGAGAGAGAGAGAGAGAGAGAGAGAGAGAGAGAGAGAGAGAGAGAGAGAGAGAGAGAGAGAGAGATAAAGTATTCTTCGTCCATTACCTTTTCATCAAATAGAAAATACAGAAGATAATGTTGAAGGCCACATTAAACTAAATACCATGGAGTCCAATCTCGCTGTTTGTCTGTTACACCATTATGACAATGAACTTAGAACCTCATCTTCAAAAACAATACATTTAAGTTAGGACGGGCATTCATAGGAATAAATAGGAAAAATATATACAAGTACTCTATAATTTTGGAGTCTCTTTCTTTGCATATTTCAATACCAGGCAATGTGTGTATGAAGGAGGTATCAGTATACAGAAATAACAGTTTTACATATCGGAGCATTAAAGCTGCTGAAATCACAGCATATAACTGGTTAACCGTAGGAAGAAAATTAACTGGTCTTAAAAATAAACCATAGAAAGAGGGAACAACACAAAAGCGTCTCCAACTGAGTCCCGAGAATCTTCAAAGAAACATTTTTTCCCTCCTACTGGAACAAATTCCCATTGCAGACGCCCATCTAAGGCGACAGCGCCCTTTTCAGTCGATCAACGACATCATAAAAAACTCAACTTCGATACGAGATTGATGGAAACAAAAACCAAACTCGAGGAATGAACATTCTGAGATTCCAAGAACCCTTTTCATTCTTGCTCATTTCTTTATTTTGAGCATCTTCTGGAATGGGTCTGAAGAGACCATTTTTTCTCTTTTTTTTTCTTCTCTCTTTGAATGGTTGATTGTTTGCGTAACGTCTTATCATCTTTCTCCATGTACACAATTACTAAATATATATATGGACACACACGTCCGCATATATATATATATATATATATATATATATATATATATATATATATATATATATATATATATATATATATACATATTTCGCGTGTTCGTGTGTGTACATACTTGACTTTATTGTAAATACTAAGGAATACCAAAGCTCTCATTCGCCCATGAACCACTTTATATGATAGACAACAAACAATCCTAGGAACTCTTATCACGATCTTACAGAGAAAAAGTCTGCTAAGAACGAAAAGTGCTTAATGTAAGTGTGCTTTAATTACAGATTGTAATAACTTTTCAGGTCGATATGTTACATTACTCTTCATGCAAGTTTGCAGACGACCGTATTCAAGGAAATCTATGGTAACATCATCTGGAGAATATTTTATTTGAGTTTTTCTGACACAAGATATGAAAATAATATCATTAACTCATTTATTTTTCGCAGCACCGAAATATTTTGAGAATATATAACCCCTTCGCAAAACAAAATTGTTTGTTATAATTCAAACTCAAATTCTTAACCGGTTGCCCGCCATGGGTAGTACTTCCTGTGGAATATTGCAAACTACTGATTGTTGTAACATTTACCAGCGGTGGTACATTTTAGGATGTATCTGTTTTGAAAAAGATACTGAGTAATGAACCAAACAAAAACTTCTTTCAGTTTTCTTCTGAAGATTGAAAAAGAAACACACAAAATTACTGTGTATAAGGTGTTTACTTATAAATATTTACATTTTATTTTACTCAACATTCGAGTACTTTCAGGCCCTATCTGTGATCCTTTTTCATTCAAGAGATGCATAGGTTGTCAAGCAGGGTGAAGGCCCAGCAGTCTTCTGGAAGTTCTTGTTGAGCCATCATATATATGATGGCTGTTCTGGTTTCCTTGAAAGTGATTAATCCCCTCTTGTCGCTCTGACATCTTGAGCTGATGGTCAATGGGATTAACCCTTGTGGTAAGTGAGTGGTCACAACATTCTGTTGGGCTTATGGAGTCTTCTGAGGTAAAACCTTTGTTTCCTTCTATTACTTTAATCTCTCCTTCTACTACCCTCCTATGACTGATTTTATTGCTCTTGTATATAAGCCTACTATTTTTTAAATCCATCCTAAGATCATTTTCTCAACAATGCCTAGCCATAGCACTCCCCTGAGAGTTAAGTTGTACTGCCATTCTGTGTTCTTGGATTCTAGTCCTTATTCCCCTACCTGATTCCCCCACATACTTGTCCCCACAATTGCTGCAATTGATTATGTATAACCTCCCCCCCCCCACATCGTCTGTATTACTGTCTTCTCCTTCCAATTTATTTTTATGTACTTTGTTTTTTTACGGTATTATGCCTAAATTGATACAAATCACTCCAAAAATGAAAGAAAGTAAACATAAATTTGTGTATACCTTTGATAATAGCGCAAAAAACAAAAGTATGTAAAAATAAATTGGAAGGAGAAGACAGTAAGACAGTTGATGTGTGTGGGGGGAGGGGGTATACATAATCAATTGCAGCAATTGTGGAGACAAATATGTGGGGGAGTCAGGTAGGGCAATAAGGACTAGAATCCAAGAACTCAGAAGGGCAGTAGAGATTAACTCTCAGGGGAGTGCTATAGCTAGGCATTGTTGGGAAAATGACCATAGGATGGATTTTTAAAATAGTAGGCTTATATACAAAAGCAATAAACTCAGTCATAGGAGGGTAGTAGAAGGAGCACTCATCAGAGAGATTAAAGTAATAGAAGGAAACAAAGGTTTTACCTCAGAAGATCCCATAAGCCGAGCTTTGATATTAAAAGAAGCTAAGAGTGACCCTTCTGACCTGGTGATTAGGTTTTCTGCCCAACAGACTGTTGGTGACTACTCACTTCCCATTTACCATCAGCTCAGGATATCAGAGCGACAAGAGGGGATTAGCAACTCTCAAGGAAACCAAAACAGCCATCATATAAATGATGGCTCAATAAGAAGTTCCAGAGGACTGCTGGGCCTTGACCCTGGTTGACAACCTACACGTCTCTTGAAAAAGGGCCACAGATAGGGCCTGAAAGTACTCGAGTGTTGAGTAAAATAAAATGTAAATACTTATAAGTAAACACATAATACACAGTAATTTTGTGGGTTTCTTTTTCAATACTGAGTAATCCTACAAGCACACACAGGAAAGTATCCAACACAGCCACAATATAGGAATCATAAATTTCTATAGGAATAATTAATTTCGAAATCTGAGAAATTAGATATAAATTTACAAGACCTATATCTGGAAAATGATAGGACTAATGTCTGGAGGCTCCGAAAACAAGCGACAAGAGTTGATATTTAAAAAAAAAAAAAAGTTTAAATAAAGGCAATACCTTGAGGGTTTTTCTTTACGTGTAGAGTAAAAGTGATTACCTACAGCGGTTCATAAACTGAATAAAAAATAAACTCATTATTCATGACTGGGCGTAAGTATTTTTGTGTTAGTGCTACCGACTGGCACTCGGCCAATGAAGAGAGTAACGAAGGAGGGGATGAAAACATTGAAGAAAGAGGGGACCGAGTAAAGAAAGGGAAGGTAAAGGGAGAATGTAGAATAAATGGGTGAGGGGAGAACCACACCCCTCACTCTTCCTCCACCCTTCCAGTTAGATAAGAAAAAGAGAAAACGGAACTTGGAAATATACTGGAATGGGGTCATGGATTTTTGTGGAGGCATTTATACGACGATTGTTCCAGGCTATGGTGATGTCGGACGTAGGGAGAAGTTTTGTGAGGTTTTAAATGGAGAGAGAAGGCATTAGGGGAAGAGATATTTTACATTTTGTTATTTCCAGCTATACTATTTTAGAGTTACCAAAAGGGGGCCAAGAAAAATGAGGCACCAGAGGAAAAAACGAGAAGAAAAAGAAAAGGTAAGTAAATTATTAGAAGTCAAGTCTCTTTCCTCTTCGAGATTTTTTTTTTATACCATGAAGTCTCTACTGGACGATTCCAGCCGTTTCACAGGTGCTTACAAAGCTGCGCGCGATAAAAACCTAGACTTGATGCGAAAGGTTTTCCATAGCAGAAAGACAAGCAGTGCCAAGTAAAAAGGTTAAAAAGAACAGCCTCTGCTATGGGAAATTTGGAGACATAACAGCCTTGGCCCAAAGAAGCCTTCAGGCTACTTTGCGTATTTTAGATCTGAAAGGAATATGTACAACTATCAAGCTAGGAAGAATAAGTATTTTATCTGGGTTAAGCCATTGCAGAATCCTATACAAGAAAACACAACAGATTAAAGTTCAACAGCTCAGCCGTATAAACGATACTTGATGTTATTGATGATTATCACCAATAAAACAACAAATATACTACATGAATAAAAAGACGCGCGAATTACACACCAGTACCTTCAAGTACCTTCCCTAAAAACAGGCACAAACACACAAAAGTAAACAAACACGAGCGATGCAAACCCTGCCTCCCCTCAATGCCCGGACAAAAATATTTGATGGGGGAGAGGGGACGGGAGAAGGAACAGAGTTCCCACTTTGGGGAGGAAAGAGATGCTGATGTGTCTATTGTCACGGGAAATAGGCGAGGTTTTGTCCCGCCTCTGTTTTGCATGATTCTGACAGGAGAGGACATGGAAAATTTTTTTCGCAGCACCTAACCAAGTGTCTTTAAATGGTGTATTACACAGAAGCAAAGAGAGAGAGAGAGAGAGAGAGAGAGAGAGAGAGAGAGAGAGAGAGAGAGAGAGAGAAGAGGGGTCTAAAAACTTTATTACATACATATCCGAAAGTACCTATTGTTTTTAACTGAGACGAGGTATGTAATTAGAGTGCAGTTACCTGTTTTCTGCACCAGTGAAGAAGTAATATAGTGTGCCATGCTAAGGACTGATTTATACATTATTACATATTACAGACTCACCAAAAGTGTATCACTCAATATAATTCGAGCAGAGGACGGAGTGAAAGAGTTAAATGTAATTTTTTTAAGACAAATCTGCCAGGATTCCTCAAGAATTAAAGCTGCTTTGCAGGGTGTTGAGAGTGGCTTTCTTTTCTTCTTTCGCCTTGGGTTAATCGAATTTTTTCTACTTGCCATGGATATACAGTTCAAGTCCTTTCAGAATACAAATGCTCCATGTTATAAAGTGAGAGAGAGAGAGAGAGAGAGAGAGAGAGAGAGAGAGAGAGAGAGAGAGAGAGAGAGAGAGAGAGAATGTGCCATAAGCGATGTTTTGAAATCAACATAAACATGTAAAAACTTTATGCCTGAGTACTAAGTCCATATAATTCCTTTGAGCATTGGGATTTGAGCCATCGCCTTTCAACACTTAAAGCCGATTAGGTTATCATTAGATATTAACGAATTTTTCTTACATTTATATGACAAAATTACAAGCCCTATGTAAAATCTTCGTCATGTTTTATTTTCCTGCAGGAAATATTGGTTTTCGCAGAAGCTACAAGCTAGACAATATTCAAGTCCATAAGAAAGCTCGCTCCATACAAAAAATATACTGTTCTAAACCTACTGAATCCTGGAGCTGCAAGTGATCATTTGTAAAAGACCTAATCACCCCCGGTCATTTTGCGGGCGCTTCTACCACAGTTAGGCGTAGTGAATTTCTATTCAATAGCTTTCACATGTGCTACTTGAAAAGTGAAACCTAAAGTAGCTTGGGTAAGTCGCCAGTTTGGGCGATCTTTTAATAAGCAATGTACATATAGTGGATGGTGTTGTTCATATCAAACGTAAAATAAAAACTTATATACTTATGCATCAAAGTGACGTGAGAAGAAAAGCAGCTCAATTACAAAAAACAAATTATACTGGAATGAAACTCCCTGCCAATACATCAGTTATCTTAGTCCACGTACACTTGCAAAAAAAAAAAAAAAAAAAAAAAAACCTGGGTTCGTACCTGTCTGTATAATGGCGAGGCAGTTATTAGGCTTACGGGCTCGAGGAATGACAATCCTCCTTTAAAATATTGTCTTCTTAGTAACGTCTCTTCTCAAGATATACTGATGTGAACGGCTCGTGTATTTTGATGCGTCGAGACAAAAGACACGATCCCTCTGAAATGATTAAAATACACACAAAATTGTTTTCTCTCTCTAGTCTTGTGTGTGTGTGAGTTTATTTGCGATTCATTTTTTGTACGTCCGGAGATGAATTGACAGAGAGAGAGAGAGAGAGAGAAGAAGAGAAGACGAGAGAGAGAGAGAGGAGGAGGAAGGAAGAGAGGAAGAGAAGAGGAGGGTGAAGTTGCGGCAGCTGTTTAACCGAACAAGGGCTCTAAACTAAACCGTAAGGAAGTGAGTCTCTGGGCGAGATAAATCGCAGTCTGGGGTATTTGCTACCGGTGATAATTGCCTTCTGAGGGTTGCGCATTGCACTTTAATTAATATGCCGAAAAGTTATTAACAGAGAACCCGTTCTATGTCATCACAAGAATGAATTCCTTTTATTAGCAAGTAAGGAGTGGATTTTCGAAGCGAAATAGGAGAAATTCTGCCATGTAAAGGAACACACAAACTAATATGAAACAATAAAAAGGTAACATTTATAATAAATTAAGATACAATATATTGAAGAAACAAGAACATGATGTTAAAACAATTCAAAGAGTACTAATAGCTAAATAAAAAAAAAAAAAAATTAAATGGCCTCTGCACATCTTAACCATTTACGGCCATCACCGATGACGGCGACGCAGATAGGGTCGGTCAGATTCGACGACACTTTGGAACTGGGAAAACATAATAGGCTGTTGGGTGGGCCATGAGTGGTTCTTATTGGTTAGGCGTTTCTGACACGTTAATTATATGAAGAGATGCTATCGCTGCCGTGAGTGCCTGCTTGTTGACAAAGATGACCATGCAATTTCATATGCCTTTCAGATAAACGCTTCATTCGTCAAAAAAAAATCCATAACATGCTGGAAAATAAATAACCACTATAGTGACAAAATTAATCATCTTTTTAATTTTGAATTCATGACACAATAACCATAATAAAAAGACAAAAATCAATCTATATTTGAAACAAATTTACCTTAGGCAATCAGGAGCCTTTCCAGCTACTCGGTTGAGCCATGAGTGTTGGCCGTGGTTTCGAAATATAATACCTTTTTTTATATGATCAATACAAAAACAGGACCATTTGTTATTACAAATTTGATTTTGTATTTCAAGTACCATACTAAATTTAAGCTCCCAACTTTATTTTCAAAAGATAATTCTTATAATTCATCACGAATGTACACTATAGTATTATCCTAGTCTCAATTTTGGTTATTTTTCCTTTATTTTTTATTTTTATTTTTTTACTCAAGCACCTTTATGATTGTCTGCCTGCCTTTAACACGTTTTCCGCCTATATTTTCTTAATTTCTCAGTTAAATTTTCCAATCGCAATTTGAATATTTCTTCCCTTCAGACCCAATCATACATATTTTAAATCAACGCCTGAATTCCTCTCAAGTTACACCAGTCACCGATAGACCAAAGAAAGTCAGAAAAAATCAACTATCAATTACAATAAATTTATTTAAAACATAAGCATATAAGGCATTCAATTGAATTATCGATGCTATTTGTCTTGTGCTATCAAGTATGCCTCTATCTTTACAGAGACATCTACCAGTGCCAAGCATGACAATGTAAACATAACTTACAGACATATCTAACCTAGATTATGGATGTACAGGAAACGTGGTAACTTTTCTCACGGTATATTTCAGACTGCAAACTACTTTTAAGACAGTTGCTTTGTCAACACAATAATCATATATAAATACTGTATATATATATATATATATATATATATATATATATATATATATATATATATATATATTTATATCACATTACCACAGGTTAAAAAAAAAGAAAAAAAAAAAAAAGAGACGGGTATACGTCTAACCGATTTCAAATTTAATTCCAAGCTGCTGACGGAAGGCCAATACGCGGTGTTAAAAATCATATTATATGCCCCTCATAGAACAGTACTGACGAACATACCTAACCGTTTGAGACTACAAATTCACCACTGACAGGTGTCAAAGGAGTGGCTTCATGCTTCCATACTCGTCGGGGAATAGTGGTAGGATTTACAATATACTCTCAAGAGACAATACTGACAATCATATATTCCGCTGGTTTATAAATACCTGACAACTGTCAGGGAGGAGGGAAGAAAAAACTGTACTATGGTTATAAATATGATAATCCTTGTTCAATACATGTGTTATTTTTCCACCTGTGGTAATGTGTGATAGACGAATCACGTGTTAAAGTGATTGTAATCATATACTTACGATATATATATATATATATATATATATATATATATATATATATATATATATATATATATATAATATATGTGTGTGTGTATCTGTGAGGGAGAGATGAGAGAGAGAGAGCAGAGAGAGCCGAGAGAGAGAGAGAGAGAAACGTGCATATGCAGTTAACTTACAAATAGCAAAAGCCCACTTTCCTAAGCTAACTTTTCATTGCGATAACTGACAGCGTCCCAATAAACTCGGCCACAGCTCATCATCATGGGTGTGTTTGATCCTACTTTATTGGTGGAACTCTGCTGGTTTTCGAGAACTAACCTGGCCTCTTCAAACTAGATATATTCTGAAATACTACTGTTGAGCAGCTACTCCATGTACTCTGAAGGCGTGTATTTTTCATGATTTTCAGTTAATTATCCCTTTTAATTTCGATTTGACTTCGTAGAATTATGAATTTTGCATTAAAAAATCGGCATTTTATCGGGATGTTAATAATCTTTTCCTCTTATATCTAATAACTATATATATATATATATATATTATATAATAATCTATATCTATATCTATATCTATATCTATATCTATATATATATATATATATATATATATATATATATATATATATATATATATATAGTTATAGGCAGATAGCAAAACCAGGCATTTCGCGAACTGCCTGAAATTTCAGGCAGATAGCGAAATGTACTTGGGGATATTTGATCCCTAGGGGTAGTATTACACTTACATGTCCCTAAAGGTATTTCGCTATATGCCTGAAATTTCTGACAGTTCGTGACATGCTGCTTTGGCTTTCTGCCTGTAACTTATGTGGATATAAGGATACTCTCAAGTATGTAGGGTCCCTTCGTGTTACATTGGATGGGTATATATATATATTATATATATATATATATATATATATATATATATCTATATATATATATTATTATATACATATATATCTATAATTATATATATATATATAATATTTATATATATATATTATTATATAAAAACTACATTTTCCCCTTTCCTATTCTTTTCAGTACCTTGCTCATTATCTCACTTTCCTTATCTGACATTGTCATTGCCCTCCCTTTCTCCTCTCCATCTCTCTTACTTTCTATCTGTCTGTCCCTTCCTTCCCAATCGCCAATCTTCTGTAATCGTCGTTACGGAAGTGCTGGTTTTCTGCAATGAGCATATGACTATTAAACGAATTGAAATAAGTCGATGCTACTTGAAATCCCTGTCATAGTTAATAACATTTTGGAAACCACATTAACTTTGTTACAATTATTCTTTTTATTATTGTCATCCAGCCGTGCACAAGTTCTCAGTATGTAAACGAACAGTAATGAGGCACTCAGACCAGTTAACATGAGATCTATTTGATCCTGTAATCCTTTGCAAACATACGTACAAATATGCATACACATGACCGAACATTCTACTGAGCATGCATGTGTTATGTATGTCGTACATATAGACAAGATAGATATAGTATGTGTGCAGCATAGATGCAAAAGTAGCAGTTAAAGAATAATTTTCTTTAATGATTACGGGTAGGAAATAGTTCTGTTGCTTTTTTTCTGATAGAGGAATGATAACAATTAACTCTGGGATGCAATTGGTGTGTGCTTCTAAGCAACATAAATTCAGGCACTTGTACCCTTGCAGCTGTCTTATAGTTCAATATACCTAGTCACACACTTTAAGACCTTCACGAAACATAGAGTAATATATATTATTTATCTATAATTGTATATATATATATAGATATTATATATATATACATTGATATAATGCATGTGTGTGCGTGCACTAGCGCGCAAAGTTGCTCTATGAAATTCCGTCACGTATGTATGCTTTCCAGCGCTTGATCATCCAACTGCTTCCAACCTCCCTTCTCATAATTCTCATCCACGTACGCCTGGGCCTCCCAACTTATTTGGTGCCTCCTACAGCAGCCCAGCTACATACACACAGTTGGGAAGGAATTGATCCAGTAGAAAGAGGATGAATTTAACATACAGTCGAGATGATCGTATTAACATAATATTTTGTTACCATTAATGGATTTTTATTTAGACTGAAGAGCAATTGCGTCAAGTGTTAAGTAAATTACTTAGATACTTGCCTTTGGGACACAATCTTTATAAAGGTCTTCGAAAAACTTGCAATGACGATGTTATTACTTTACAACTCATTCCTTGAGCAGGGTTCTCGATCCTCACTATGACGCATTAGAACTCAGACCAGGCTCATATTGTCTGCTGCAGAGAACCATAATATTTCATTAACCTCCACTAGAGAATTATATATTAGGTCCTTGGCATACAGTAGAATCCGGATAATAATATTTCCCATTCAATTAAAATTCATTACAAAGATTCTACAGTCATTAACAGATTCGGTCCCCATGCGGCGGAGGTGGGTGGGGGGATAGTGCCGTTAATGAACCCCAAGAGGAGTACTGTACGCATTACTTAAGGTTTTTTGCAGTATCCATTTGCCCCCTAGCTGCAACCCCTTTCGTTCCTTTTACTGTGCCTCATTTCATATTTTCGTTCCTCGTTGAAAGAGTGTCATGCCTGCTCGCCTACCTAGACGAAGATCTCGACCCGCTCGGCCAACGTGGAATCAGAAGAGTTTATTTCTGGTGATCAGAAAATTCATTTCTCGATAGAATGTGGTTCGGATCCCACAATAAGCTGTAGATCCCGTTGCTAAGTAACCAATTGGTTCCTATCCACGTAAAAATATTTGATCCTTCCAGCCGGCCTTAGGAGAGCTGTTAATCAGCTCAGTTGTCGAGTTAAACTAAGATATACTTGACTTTTCCATCTCAAGGTCCACCCTCTCCTAACAGTGGATTCCTGTTATACCTTTCAAACTTTTTTTTGTGAAAAGGCCGATGGAATGGGCAATTTGGTTTAGGGGAAAGGATATAAAGGACAACTAGTGAAAAGAAGAGCCGGACCGTGAGCGGCTGCAGATCCACCTCTTAAACTACTCGTAATACTACCGTTGGTGTGCTGGTTCCCACTTGTTATCCAAGATCTCCTCGCCCTCCCCCGCCTCTCTCTCTCTCTCTCTCTCTCCTCTCTCTCTCTCTCTCTCTCTCTCTCTCTCTCTCTAGTGCACACATCACCATCATCATCATCACCAGGTGGAGCATGCATTCGCACTTGCATGGCAGTCCGTGCAGGCGTGTAATATGCGTTAGTGTGAATCATGGATGAGGATGAATGGCGTTCCATAATGAACGCGAGATTCAGAAGTGAATCACTAACACATCCACCGTCAACCTTCTTAATGAGGAACTCCACCCATCGTTTGCATAAGATCTCTCTCGCCACCATTCCCCAACGCCATTCCCCATCCCCCTCCCCCTTATAAGACCTACTGGTGTCTTCCTCATCTGAATTTGTTACAGTTCTGACTCCTCCCCCTCCCCCCTCCCATACTCTCAATCCCTCCCTCCCCGACCCTCAGCCCCATCGACGTGAGTGGGCAAGAAACGATCCGCTGGAATTCTGGAACAAGCCAGACATGAGTCTCAACTCCTGGCCTTAATTGAGGCTAACTCAATTACTTAATTTGGACAGCAGCTGGAATTTCACGCCTCGTAATAAAGACTTTCATTAACGCCGACTTAATGTAATTCTGTTCATTTCTTTTAATAAACCTTTCCATGGAAATAAAGTTGCATTCTGAAATGACCAAAAACTTTCGTTAGCCCCGCCGTCGCCTCCAAACTTTGGCTTTTTCAGACTGTCCGCTCGTAAATGACAGCATCGCGCTGTAATAAAGGAAGAGAGGAAACTTTGAAAAATATCTTTCAATATTGGAATCGTGTATTTCAAAGACAACCCGACATGGACCTTTGTAACGGTTAAAGATGAAACAGAAATTAGGCTTGTTTACTATGTAGTTCTTTCTTTCGCTTTTGTAGGGAAAACCTCTATTTCGCTTACGGACAACATATTTTCGAGCATTAAGAAAATCCAACTTTCCAGACTGAAACGATATCAATCTTCTTCTTATAAAGTACATACATATTATGCAGAGATATATAATATAACTGTATCTGTAATAGTCACAATCTCTTCACTTTCCGGTTTCCTCACGCTTTTTTTTTTTCTTTTTTTTTTTTTTTTTTTTTTTTTTTTGGACACGCTTATACCCTATGCTAAACGGGTGAGCGAGAGTCTATTCCAGCTCCAGTGAAAGTATTTGATTTCTAAAGATGTTTGAATGAGCAATAATACGCTTACATCCTTCCTGGCCTAGAGGTAATTAACCGTGCACTAACGGACCGGGTTTCAGTTCGAATCCTGCCATTAACGCACAGGTTTATACATTTGTTCCTTAATTTGGAATGGAATAGTATAGAGTTTAGGCCAAAGGCCAAGCACTGAGACCTAAGAGGTCATTCAGCCCTGGAAAGCAAATTGATTGTAGGTAGGTTTGAAAGGTGTAACAGGAGGAAAACCTCGCAGTTGCGCTACATAATCATTGTTAGGAGAGGGTGGATAGCAAGATGGAAGAAAGATAATATGAATGGAGGTACAGCAAATGGAATGAAATGGCTTGCAGCTAGGAGCCGAAGAGGCTGAAAAGAACCTTTAGAAATGCCTACAGTGCACCCCGTGAGGTGCACTAATGGTACAACCCCATACGTGGTTCCTTAATTTGGGTTTAAGGCCTTGTGAGAAAGCCGAGAAGTTAATAAGTCAACTGTGGTTATAATAAATGCCTTTTACTAAAATACTAGCAGATATGATTACACACACACACACACACACACACACACATATATATATATATATATATATATATATATATATATGATGTATGTTATATATATATATATATATATATGTATATATATATATATATATATATATATATATATATATATATATAAACACACACGTGTGGAAATGAAAAACAGCGAGTCACTTACACCAGCCCAGTAGATAACCGAACCAGTAAAATAAACAGACTGGCCGACACACACATTCGCATACACACACACACACACACGCACACCTATATAAGCAGGAGCGAAGGAGAACACTTAACATGATAGGTTCTCAGACATTACCACTGATCAATAACGGATGTATATAATAAAAACCAGGGTGGATGAGTTTGCTATCTAATTTACAACCCGATCTACCACCAAAGTACTTCAATACATAGCAGTCCTTATGAGGACAAGTAAAATTTAATATCCTAAACAAAAATTTAAATTATTTTTATACATTCTTTAAAACCACAAACCATCTAAGCACCAAAGTTGTTAATCAGCCTTTACAAAGAAAAAGTATCAAATCCGTTTGAATTCCTACACCATGAATTCACTGCAATAGCATGATATCGTGTAATTCATAAGCTATAGGTATTTATTCATGGCTACTCACTTATGCAATATACAGAGTGAAAGACAGTAATAAATATTTAATAACGAGAGAATATACTTGAAATCTCAAGAATAAACACATAAACTCTCTAAAGAAATCTCATGGCAAACTAAATTTTTCATTATTTACAGTAACTCGATAAGAAGTAAATTCTATCATTTACTCATGTAGTATCTATGAAATTATTAGTACATTCTTTACTTAGTGTCATGCCTCTGACTTACAAGCAAATAAATTAAAGGATTCAGCAACATGATATAAAAAAAATGACTGTGTATTCGGCGAGCACAAAACAAAAAGGAAAAATGGATCAAAATCAAAGTAATCCATTCCATCTCGGAACGATGTATGATTGCGATTCTCATTTACCTAACTGGGCTTTAATCACCCCCCACCCCCCCACAACTATGACTTGCAGCTGTCTGTCTGTGAGGACGATAAAACTTCTATTCAACTTGAGAGGAACACACACACACACACACACACAGAAAGAGAGAGAGAGAGAGAGAGAGAGAGAGAGAGAGAGAGAGAGAGAGAGAGAGAGATTAGGAAGTGAATAGCTCTGGAATGTCGTAGAGGCTGGTCTGGATTCTGGAAGCTGTGTCCAGTCACTGATTAACCTCAAAGACCTCGTTATATGCGTCGGTAATCGACTGTGCCAACATGGTTCCTGGTCATTAGGGCGATGGAATTTTATGTTCGCTTTGATTTTGAACAGGTATACAGTTGGTGATATCAGTCAATTCTGAGAAGGTATCACATCGAATTAGTTACTCGATCCTTTGTAAGGAAATCTACAATGAACAAATCTTCAAACGCTTGATGATAAGCAAAGAACTGAAACTGAAGGATTTGTTCAGGTTTCAAATGTTATTTATTTGAAAGGAAGGTTTTATGATTCTTGATACTGAAGGTCTCACGTTTGTTTCTTCAAACGAATTGGACAAATAAGAAAACAAAAATAAACACGAAAAGGAGAAATCACTTGGGACTGACATTTAACGGCTTAACTTTCCTGAAAAGGTGTAGCTCTCAGTCGATGACAATCCACAGATCTGACTAGGTAAGTAATGGGAAACTGTGGATTCGCATTCACGTTATTTTCCACACTACGGCGAAGTATTTCTGAAATATCTTAGGATACAAATCTTTCATTATGACATATATGAACATACGATCATCCTCCCTCTCCTCTCTCTCGAATGTATCTACAGTCAGACTAGCGAAGGTCCTTGTCAAGTATCCGCTTCTCTCTCCCGCTCAGACCAGACCTGAGGTTGCATTCACTATCGGTAATTGCGCCTTATCTGAAACATGATGACTGGGGATGAATAAATGATCTTGAATAAAACTAAGTTCAGGGGCTCAAAAAGTATTTTCTCTATATCTACTTCTCCCTTGAAAACTATGATATAAAATGAAACGAGTCTCTTTAGTTCGTGCATTTATCCTCCCACATTGGTTTACAGATTAAAGATTGGAAAAAGGAGGAAACAGCCACCATTTACATTTACATTTCGTACAATGGCTTGAATTTTGTAAGAAATAAAACTGGAGTTAACTGACAGTCTAGAATGCATGGGGTCTGCAGCCGTCAAAAAGACATCATTTAAATTTTCAAGACGTAGGGCCCATTAAGCTAGACGTATACTATTCTTAACTGACTGACCCACACACTGTCTTGATGAAAACTGCTTTTCCCAATGTATTTCAGGATTTCTCATTTTGTGTACACACACACACACACACGCACGCACACACACACACACACACACACACACACACAGAGAGAGAGAGAGAGAGGTACGACTATTATACTTGGAGTTCTGAGGTGCAATATAATTGATTTCGGAACAATCTGAAGAGCAATATTTCATAAACAACATGTAATGAAAATTTTCAAAATAAAGAGCCAGACTAACCTCAAAGGAATAATAGGTTTTCAATTTCTTTTTTTTTTATTCTTACTGAAATTTTCTCAGGCTAATGAAAGTTAAGGTAACATAACCTTGTCCACTTTAATTGAAATATAATGACTGGTATATTTTTTCAAGCCATAAGGACCAATTAGACGGGCACCCTAATACCTTATTCCAGCCTTTACCCGAAAAAACGGCAAAGGAAGAGGGATAAGGCAGGAAGTCTGTGGAGCTTCACCACGAAGTAAGCGTTAAATATCATTCTTCTAAGAATGAAGGTTATAGGAATCAAAAAGAAACAGGGGTCGGAAATGAATTCCAAACCAGTAGAGGATTACCGATTGTAAATAAGTGAAAATGGGATGAAGTTATTTGAGGGTGTTGTGAAGCCAGAGGAGGAACTTCTTTTATGAACTCGACTGAACAGTAACAGAAAAATAAATAAATGAATAAAGATATATAAAAATAAATGAATGAATAAAAATAAACAAATAAATAAAAATAAATAAAATAGATAAATAAAAATAAATAAATGAATCGTTAGGCCTAACAAAAACTTGGTTATAAGCGCCTGTCTCCGTTACGTTCACTATGTAATAGTTTTCATCTAAATTTATGCTACGATAAAAAAGAACTTATTTTCAATTTTCATTGGAAAGAGAGGGCATAGTACAACGAAAGTCTCTAGCTTAGGCTATATTGGGTCTTCTTCAAGTAATTCTGATGCCAGTAGAAAAGAAATGAACCTTCTTGCGGCAGACAGGAAACAACACGAAGGATGAGGCAAGCATGTGGTTATTAGCGACACAAATGATTTATATTAAATCACATATATTCTAGCAAGGAAAAATAAGGAGAACACCGCAAATATACGAACGATACTCCAAAGTGGGATTAATAAGTCTAGCAAAAGGTTTTTATATCTCGGATGATATTAAACAGTTTCCATAATCTCTAGACAATAATTCCAAGAATCTTCAGGCATATCTACCATTATATCTCTAAATAGATTCTATAGCAGTACACTACACCGCAAGTTTTACACACACAAACTTTAATTGCATTTAGCACTTTTGAGAACTCAATGAATAATAAATAGAAAGGAACTCCCATCTAGGAAACATATGCACATTTTAAGTAAGACCAGGACCAGGGAACATGGAGTTTTCAGGTTACTGACTTACCATTCAGAATAAACACTGAATATTAGTTTAAATAATCAGACTTTTCTTCCTTCCTGATGTTCATGGTAATAAAAACCGGTTCACTGAATTCAATATAAAACTGCCTTTAAAATCTTGTGATTTTTGCATTACTAGTTTTCAAACACAAAAGTATCTTTTACTACAGTTGATATAAAAACTACATTTCATTTTAATATATAAAATAACATCTATCCTTCGCCGCTGGTATCAAAATTAAATGACTAAATAAAAAAAAATGAACTAATAATCCTGATATCTTAGTTTGAATAAATTATTTATTTAGTTATAAATACCAGTATGTAAGTTTTGTACAGGATACGGTATCCGCAACCACAAAAATATTTCGGTATTTTACAAAGACTTCCCTGAATTTATCTTTTATTATGACACTCCTGCTAATGAAATGTGCAAGAATGTATAAAATCATTGGAGTATTTGGATCTGATGATTCGTGGTAAACAATCACTAAAGAGTAAATATTTATAATAAAAAGATTTCAAATTACGAGATACTTAAGATTTAGGCCAATAAGCAGATAATATGTGGGTGCAAAATGTGTAATTAACAAACCAAATTTGCACGGTTTTTCGAAATTCGACGAATGTTTATGATTGCTATCATAACACTTCCAAGCTTACGAGGTTTTACCATCATACAGGTTTTTATCACAATTGTTTTTATTTTTT
>NC_061089.1:36165848-36223348 GCF_015104395.2 Macrobrachium nipponense
AGATGAAGTCCGCCTTCGCTGACAATAAAAACAATAAATGAACTATTTCGTACCGTTTGTTCACTGTCCCGTTAAGATATCCAGTAGCTCCATTAACACAAACACTCACCAATGAATGTAACTAAAAAGTTTACGTGAATACGGGAAAAAAAATTTCAACTTATAATACGGGAAAGAGAAAAAGATGTGACAAATAAATACACAATTCATTTAGCAATAGGGCAGAGATTTTACCTTGGATGATGATTTAAAAAAAAAAAAAAAACGAAAAGTAAAACCGCAAGTGTTGACTTCAATGATACATTTGTCTACAGAATCAAGCTTTTGTGAGAATTTCTGCAGCATGGTGTTTTGGGCAGCGTTTTCCTTTTTTCCGCGTTACGATAGGTTGAACAATTCTCTGTTCTTCCTCTTCTTAGAAGTTCTAGATGACGGCAGTTTCTGAAAACCTTACTTAGATATTATTTACTGTTCTGAGTGGTTAGAAGTATTATAATTCAAGCAGCATCTGTTATCGTTTAAATGACATGTAATCATTCAAGAAATCCATGACGGGTTTCTTTCAGGGAGAAAAAAAAATTAAGGCAGCCGGAGCAACAAAAGTCATCGAAGATCAAAATAAAACGAAGAAACTTACATAAACAACGTCAAGGTCTATATCAAAAGAATTCGCAGATCATTCTTTGAAAGGTTTCCAAAGCCATTCGAATTCCATCAGAGAAATAACTTCTGTGGAGGGAGCTTTTATCCCAAATCTTCATTCCTGTGATACATAAAATAACACAGACTATTTTTTTTTGAGGTTTCTATATTTAGTAAAATGCAACTTTAAAACCGTCTTAGATCTCCAGATAATAAAGATATATATTTAAATGCCTGTCATGAATTAAAAGTTGAAAGCATTCTTTTCCCGTTTCTATATGTTGCTGTTTTGTTACTTCCAGATTCTGGAAAACGATATCGGGTTGCCAGCTCTGCTTAGCAATTTTCCCTATAACCTATCTATCTCAGAGACGCTCATCACAGACAATAGTTAATTAGTCTGTAACTGAATGTTAATTACACGCACAAAAAATATGTGGCCTACTGCATATTTACTGAAATCCGATATTATTATTATTATTATTATTATTATTATTATTATTATTATTATTATTATTATTATTATTATTATTATTATCATTGAATGCCTTACGTAAAAAAGTTCCAACAAAAACTATCATAACCTATCAGTTCGACTAAAATAATAATAATAATAATAATAATAATAATAATAATAATAATAATAATAATAATAATAATAATAATAATAATAATAAACTAAAAGGCAACCGCTAGTAAGTCATACAAAAGACGTAGTGTACCCCGACAACCCCGTTTGCCCAATAATTAAGTTAATGAGATCAAACGAAAAAATTCTCAAATAACAAAGCATCTCATGATGTGATTCATTTAAAGAGACAAAATAAACTCACTTCTTGATCAGAGAAAATGAAAAAAGGAACAAAACAAAACAATCACAGCGATCTTTGATGTCAGTCCATCCGACAAAAAGACAGCGTGTATACACCAAATATTTCCCAAACCTGGCTTAAGTAGCACAGTAAATAAAATAGCGCCTTCCCCTAATTATAAAGTTAATGAAACTGCGTCGCCCTTACAGTCATTCTAAATTATTACCGGGCCATAAAATACCAAAAAGCAATTAACAAATTTTCAAAAAACCGATTCACCGAAAGACAAAAAGAACCATGTTTCGGGACCTTCTTGATTTCGCAGCTCACTTATTCAAACAATGTCGGGAAAAGGTTATAATGAAACGATGTATTTGGGACAAACAGACACACACACATACGGCCGCGCGCCGCGCGCGCGCAAAGAAGGTAAATAAAAAAACCGGTATCAAATTTGGATGCATAAATTTCCCTTTTAATGGCGTTCTCCGTCATTAAGCTAAAACGAGAGAGAGAGAGAGAGAGAGAGAGAGAGAGAGTGGCGGTTAGGAACATCCTGCTGCCTAGTGTTGTAATTGATAAATATGGCTTTAGCTTTATTCCTCCATAATCTTTTTTGATGATGTTTGCAAAGAATTTAGGTAAATCTGAAAAAAGAATAAAATTATGGAAGGCATGCTACCATATACACATTTTCCGTTCATTAAATATCGAAAATGGTATTGAAATTTAGCAAGTTGTATTTCCAGCGTTTATTAATGACTGCTTAATTGTCACACCTGTTTATGATGCTAAATCAATCTGTCATTATCACAACTTCTCCTGTTTTCTTTTCTATCTTACCAAATATGTGCTCTAAGATCAATTACTCTAACTTGAAGTAATGCTTGAAAAAAAAAAATCGAGTAATTTTCCCTCTTTGATATCTTATCGCAGCCACATTTGAAGGCTACATTATCTCTGCTAGGAGCTGCTCCTTGATAATTATTTTGGCAAATATTCATGGTGTAGATTTGACTCAAAAATAAATTTTATAGTTGTATTTCTGCAAACTGCTTCTTCTTTATAATTAATGAAGACGCCGGCATTTTTAAGCTCAATTATCCCTGCTTTTCAACTCTTTAAATTTGACCCTAGGCTTATCTCTCTCTCTCTCTCTCTCTCTCTCTCTCTCTCTCTCTCTCTCTCTCTCTCTCTCTCTCTCTCTCTTTTATTGACTAATCTCAGCTTTCGCAATGTAGCCTCCACAGCCTCTTAAGATACCTTGTAAGGAAATTCAACAATTCCTAATGTATAATGTATAGTAGTGAATGTAACACTGTGGACAACAGAACCGAATATTTGTTATGATTTCAGCCTCGCACTTCCCAAGAACTCATCTTTGAAAGCCTACACAGTCAGAGGCGATTTCACGTAACCAAGAACAAAGATGAAAAGAAACATAAAAGTTAGATGTGAATGTAGAATATGAGAACGCATCTTGATCATGACCTTCCAGATGTCACTTTCCACAACATCAAAATTGGAAATGAGATGCTGAAATTAAATTCCTTCCATATTCTTTTCTTGTTTCCGTTTGACATGGGGTAGGAAACTGCAAGAAGTTGTCTATCCTATGGGACAGTGTAAATAAACGATATAAAAAAGATCTATAGCTCCATTCCGTAAGGCCATATAAAAAGACGGTTGGAAAAATACTCACCACTAAAAAAAGTGATAGAAGCCTTTACAAACAACAGACAGATTAAACTGCTGAATATTAACTGTTTAAGATGTTTTCATCACCCTCATCGCAGAAGGCTAAATTTTCAAAACCCTCAGGTTACGAACCCTTAAAACAGCTTAGAATTTGGTTAATCTTTCTGTTTTTCCCATTTCCACACTTTTGCCAAAACCATCCACATAAACACAACTTATTTGATGCAAATTTCCCATATCGTTGCATTTTTCCCTTTAATTCTAAGGATTCCACATCTTACGAGACACCTTCATTGTTTTCTTCTTCACCTGGACCATTACAATGTATTTGTAACGTGATATTACAGCTGACACATACTTTTGTATGTTGCAGGTATCTTGATAAGAAGTACATGTATAAATTATGTAATATAATAAATTACCTATATATATAGCATATATTATATATATAGTATATATATAATTAATATCTAATTAAATATAAAATATACACACACACGAAAGTATACGTCCACACAAACACACACGCACATATATATAAATATACATATACTTACTATATATACATACACATTAGCATGCATACATACCCATACATGTATAAGTATATAGATTAATAGATAGAGAATTTCTATTGAATTTTCTCATAAATCATTAATACTGAATCCGAATTGTGGATGCTTACAATAAATCAATTGCTTAATTAGTCAGAAAATCACGTGGGAGGATGCATGGTACGCAGGAGGGAGGGGAAAGGGGGAATGGGGCTGCTACAGGGGAGGTGATGTGGGGACGGAGGTGGACATCATTCGATATAAAAGGCTTGTGAATTTTTTTCTTAATTATTAATGTATCCAGTGCCTTCTTGTAATTGGGTTTTATTGATGCCGTAGTGAAATATGACCAGAACCTTTTTTCTGTCTCTTTTTCGATTCAGTTTTTTAGTTCCCTTTTGATCCTGAATAATCCTGACTGAATGGCAATCTACTAATTAACGAAGCATTAAATCATCGACAAAAGACCTAATGACATTACTCGAGCTTAGCAGCAAATGATGGTTTCAGGAGTGGGTTAATGTTCGGGGGAATAGGGAGGGAGGATAGAAGGGGGAAAGGGAAAAGGGGCGGGGGTGAGACAGCAGTTGCAAAGGCCTGTGGGCTTTATTCGGAAATATCGGTGGAACCCGACAGTTCACAGTTTTCTCTCATGTTTTGATTTTGTGGAAAATGCTGGAAAGAACCTGGCGTTTACAGCACTTTCTAAAATTGCTCCGTCAAGCTAAAGTAAGCTTTATTGAATTATTTCTCTCTCTCTCTCTCTCTCTCTCTCTCTCTCTCTCTCTAAGTAAGTACACACACATGCGCACACGCACAGGCACACACACAAAGTTACATATTTTCGATGTGCGACTTACAGTAACAAATTACGAACCTCAAATCTTTCAGCTGAACCACTAGTTCAATAAAAAAATTATAAAAAATTTCCAATCTCTCTCTCTCTCTCTCTCTCTCTCTCTCTCTCTCTCTCTCTCTCTCTCTCTCTCTCTCTCAATGTGTGCGTGACTATCCGTGAGTTTGAGAAGCTAAAAGTATCCAGTCCGCTGATGACAACCGCATCCACTTCTCGAGAGAAAGAAGCCTCGCCCTCACAAAAATGCTTCATGTCTTCGAAGGGTGTGCATGTATTATAAGATTACGGAAAATATATACAACACCACGCCTGAAGGGAGAGTCTCAAGACTAAGAAAAATGAAAGGAATATTAAGTTGAAAAAATGAGCTGATGAAGAATTTTAAAACAACGAGAGTAGGTGATACGGAGTGTAGAAAGTGGGCAGCTGGATAAAGATTCACTTGATAACTTGAATATTTTTTCTAAGCATGGTACATATTCATGAGAAAACAAATAAATGAAAATTGAAAACTTATCTATTTTTTTTTCTAGAAAATCAGTATGCTTTAATAAGAAAATTAAAATCAGAGGTTACCGTGCTTTCTTTATGAAGTAAAGGAAGGCTATACATTTTTGTCCTCTTTTCTATGCTAGTTACTTGGGAAAGTCTTCTCAACTTGTGGTCTGCCCATCTACAAATCACTATTCAACCATAGTATATAAAATTTCTTCCGCGCCTTATGTAACATATATATCCGTTTAACGATCCTTACCACATGCCCATACTACTTGAAATTGCTTCTCAATTTCTTCGCTTATTCTCCTTCTGTTATCTTTTCTTTCGAGATCATGTGACATAGCCTGACATTTCCCTAAAACTCTACGATCCGTTTCAACGAATGCATCAACAGTTCGCTTCACCTCAGCTTCCTGTCTGGGTCAGTTTTACAAAACACTTTGTAAGCTGTGTTTTGTGTGTACTTTCTCTCCAATATGTTTCTCTACTTACAATACGTAAAGTATGTAGGGTAGTCACTGAAGTACACATACGTCTAAAGTATTGTTTAAAATTTTAAAATATAAAACAGGGGTATTCAGTCTCTCAAGTCTTTAATTCTTTTAAAAATGTGTAACGTATGTTGTTTATAAGGATTTGGGGAGGAGGGTTCAAAGTTAACGTTCACCACTCTGACAAGTTAAGAAATTAGGGCACGTATCCCCACTTATTAAAATAATTATATTTCGTTTCATCTTGTTACCAACTGATTTCCCAAATAAATCTTTACGAAAAAGTTAAAAATTAACTCATAAATTTGAATAAAACAAATCGATTTCCTATAAAACAAGTCAATTTCAGCAAAATCTTGAGCAGCATATTAAAAAATCGCCACAAACTTCTGTAGTCCCGCCTGAGGGTATAAAAATGGTATCACTGTACCCCTGGCTTCATTCGCCTGTTGATAAATGGTAGAAAGTACAACCGAAACGCCCACGAATTGATGCACTTTGGACAGCTGTTGTAAAATTTACTTGCAGCCACAAAGAAACTCAGTCGTGACACTGAGAAACTGCAATACGAACTGCAATACAAACGGCCATTCTGTTTAAAGAAGTGTGTTTGACAGAAGGTCTTCTAAGTATGCTTTCTCAACTTGGCGCATGTCTTCGCTTCAGAGGGGAACTTATAAAGAGACCGCCCGAATAGTAAACATTAGGCAACAGAATGTCAAAATTGAATGTCGAAGGCACAGGTTGGGTCCCAAAATGAAAGAATTGTTTCGTAAAGAAGTGAATTTTCATCGAGCACCATTTACAGATGGTATACTGTGTGAACTTGAAAATGTAGTATATACTACGAAGTAATTGTTCTAAGTCCCAGTTTTTCACTCACTTTTCTACCGTGGATTTAAGGATATATATATATATATATATATATATATATATATATATATATATATATATATATATATATGTATATATATCATATATATATATATATATATATATATATAATATATGTATTTGTGTGTGTGTGCGTGTGTGTGTGCGCGTGTGTATATGTGTGTATATATATAGCTACATAATGTATGTATATATATATATATATATATATATATATATATAATATATATATATATATAATATATATATTATATATTATATATATAATGTATGTATACAGTATTTGTCACTTGTAGAAGCATGTCTTTTTAT
Source organism: Macrobrachium nipponense (assembly GCF_015104395.2). Taxonomy (NCBI): domain Eukaryota; kingdom Metazoa; phylum Arthropoda; class Malacostraca; order Decapoda; family Palaemonidae; genus Macrobrachium; species Macrobrachium nipponense. Next base: position 36,172,606 of record NC_061089.1, read on the forward strand.
ATTTAGAAAAATTAGGCATCATATATTGTTTGATATCCAGTTTACTATACCTAACTAACACCCAGGAGGAATTATAACTGATAAGTGCTTCGTCGCCGAAGAATCTTGCCGGCGACAAAGCACTTCTAATTATACGTTTCCCTATGGCGCAAGTTATTCCCAAAGCATAGTGAATTGGATATTGCACGATATTTGAGGCTAAATATTTGTGTGTATATATATATAATAATTATATATAATATATATAATATATATATATAAATATATGTGTGTGGTGGTGTGTGTGTGTGTGTGTGTGTATACATACATATATATATGTATATATAATTGCATATCTAATATATAATAGTATATAATATATATATAATATATCTAGTGCCATATATATATATGTATATATATTATATATATATTATATGCATATATATATATATATACAAATTTTATTTAGCCACAAATATTCGTGCAATATCCAATATCTTATCTATATATAATATTATATATATATATATAATGGGGATAGAGATATTCTATAATATATATATATATATTATAGACAAATATTTATCCCAAACAAATATCGTGGCAATATCCAATGATTATTAATAATATATATATAATTATTATTAATATATATATATATCTATCTATCTATCTATCTATCTATATATATATATATATATATATATATATATATATATATATATATATATATATACACATATCATAAAATCCACGTAAGAAGGTAAGAGAAAACCGCGACTTTGAAAGTACTTTCGTAGTTTATTCTACATTTTCAAGTTCACACTGAATACGGAGGTAGTAGACAGCTATAGATACGAAATGAGAAGGGAGTGGGATTGCAGTTTCTTGATGTGGGCAGCATGTTCTTTAAACAGATAAGACAAGGACAAAGGACCAAGGAATACTCCAGGGTGGATATTAAAATTCCTGGTGCACGTGGCTTCAATAAACACCTTTTCCCGTAGGATCGTTTTTGGTCATTGACCTTAAAGATTATCCACGACTTAGCCAGTTAATAGCATGGCTTGTCTTAAGGCAATGATCCAAAATGCCATTGTTTCTTATGCCACTTGAACGGGCCTATTTGTGTTGGGAACATCTCACTTTCACTCCTTTTGATGTTTGGCCGATATAAAACTTATAACATTCTTTGCAAGGGAGAATACATACAATATTGTTTAAACTGGGTGAACTATTCTTAATTAACTTATTTTAAAAATTTTAATATATCAAATACTAAACTAATATCAATACATTTATAATGGGAATTGCAGGAATGAAATTAGAGTGAAATGGTAAACAGAGAATATTCGCTAGTTCTGTGTTAACTCTGGTTGGATTGTAACGTTCTTTGCTTTATTCTCACAACGTTCCCAAAAATATGAAAGATAACATAATGAATCTCCTATCTTATCAATAATTTTAAACTCATCTTCCAAAAATTCAGGACTCCAAGTCTCAGAGCTCTAAGATACAAACGAGAAAATATTGAAACCTTAATTTGTTTAGCATGGTTAGAATAAAAATGAACATATGACAAATGATTCGTGTTTTCTATATACTTTAAAACCAATATTGGTGTTATTTGTTTTAACTGAGACGTCCAAATATGGAATACAATTATTTTCTTTATAGTCTATTGTGAATTTCATGGATGGTACAAGATTATCAATTGTATTAAAGAAATCAGGGATATTTACATTGTCCTTTACAATACAAAAGCAATCGTCTACATATCTAATCCAAAATACTTCAGAGATGAGATTTTCTGGAATAAGTCCAAACATTTGTTCATAAAAATTACCATTTAAAGTTAATTTAAAATTTTATATACAAAGGGACATCAGATTAATAATGACATTAGTGGGTAATTATACAAATCCAAATGTTGTGATAAAAATAGAAGTAAGTCATCAAATAGTAAATAAAAGATGTCACATCAAAACGAGTTAATTTGTCAGTACTGGATAATTCAATATGAGAAAGTCTAGAACAAAAGTCAAGCGAGTTTTGTAAATGGGAATTTGAAATAGTGCCCAGAACCGGTGTAGTAATTTAACTAAATATTTAGAAAGTTTGAAACTAATAGAACCGATTGAACTGATAATGGGCCGAATATGAAAATCTCTTTTATGGGTTTTGATTAATCTGTAAATGTCAGGTAGGGATGAACCAGTCGTTGAAAATTTCTTTTTCATGACCTCAGCTAATGGGTCATTCTTAGTTCTGTGTCATTCTTAGTTTTGTGTAAGTACTAGAATTGGATAATAAATTTTCCAACTTTTTCTACATAACTCATTTTATCTATTACCACAAAACAGTTGGATTTCTCGGCTTTAGCAATGTGCAGTCTTTTATTTTTCTATTTTTCTTCGTTTCCTTAATTGAATCTATAACTTTTTTTTTGGAAAATTCCCAAATTTCTTAGGTATTTGAAGCCAAAGAAAAGACTTTTAACTAAATTCATTAAAGGTGACGCAATTGTGTTTTCCTTTTCTAGTTTGGCTATCCCTGAGACGGTGTTCGTGCAAGAAGTGTCATCCATAATCGAATTTGATAAACCACAGCCTAAAGCAAGTAAAAGAGATTCGGGTTCAGCTCTTTGTTTGAGAGGTTTATTACACAAGAATATTTATATTTGTTATTCCAGTCACTTATCTCATTAAGTCATTTCAATTTTTTATCAAGAAAGTGAACTAATTTGTTTAACTTGAATCTAAGGCTATTGTAAAGTCTGTTCAGTAGCAATGGTATCCGATCCGGAATCCTATTCATGAAATTATATCTTTCAGTTCTCAGTTTCTAGAAAGCATTGAATTCAAGCTCTCTCTCTCTCTCTCTCTCTCTCTCTCTCTCTCTCTCTCTCTCCTCTCTCTCTCTTTTTGTATTTAATAATAATATATACTATATATATATTATAATTACTACTATATATATATATGATATATATATATAAATATATATATATATCTATATATATATATATATATATACTATAATATATATAATATATATAGATATAGATATCATATATATATATATATATATATATATATTATATATATGAAATATGAAAGCACCGTAACGTGTTCTCAGTTTATATTTGTATAAATATTTATAAAGCCTTCGTCCATCCTTCTGTGGACTTGATCAAGTCCACAAAAGTCCACGAAGGATGGACGAAAGTTTTAAGCTTTGTAAATATTTTACAAATGTATTCCGTCTTGCTAAGCAAGAATGTTACTGTGGATCCTTCTCGATATATATATATATATATATATATATATATATATATATATATATATATATATATATATATATATATATATATATATATATATATATATATATATATACCTATATATGTGTATATATATACGTATATATACATATTTATACATATATATGTGTGTGTGTGTGTGTGTGTGTGTGTATACTTATATATTCAAGAGTCAAAATTTAAACATTCCTTTTTCATAAAAAAAAACAAGCATCACATGATGTTTTACCACATCCGCAGTGGCACCGCGTGACACTTTCTCCCTTTTTCCCCTTCCCTCGGATACTTTATATTTATTCTCTTTGTTTATTCATGTGTGTATGTTGTCATGCACTCTCTGCAGTACTTAATCTCTCTTTAATCCCTCTCTTTCTCCCTTACTGTTTTCAGATTTATACAGATCATGTTATTTTAAGCTTTTGAATTTGCTTAAAGCAACAACTTACATTTTTTTCCATCGACTGAAGCTATATGAACCCTATCATGTGTCTGGATGATTTGCTACTGTCAGTTCTCTATGGGTTTTCTTTATTATTATTATTATTATCATTATCATTATTATTATTATTATTATTATTATTATTATTATTATTATTAATTATTAATATATCGCTATTTCCAAAGTTTCTGCCACCAACGTGACTATTAACATAATTAATGTTGGACTACGTCAAAAAGGTATTGCTACTGCCACAAGTCAGTTACAAAGCCAAATTTCAATATTTCTTCTATTATGATATAAGTTGATAAGTTGGCGCCTTGGAGGTTGATGATTATATTTCTCAAACTTTACCTCGGTACATTTTTCATGGTCACTGGTCAGTTCAAAGGCCAAAATTTTAAATACTTTGATAGAGATCTGAGTAGGTGTGTTAAACCTTTGTGATGTTCATTATCTTATGACGTATGAAAAGGGATGTTCGAGCGTAAACTCAGCAGAAGAATAACTGTAATTTATCTGAATGTTCCTATCGGCCGCTTGTCACATTTAGCTTAGCTTCCTCCCGTGAACTCTACGTTCGATTCATGATCTCGTATTACTTATTCACATATCTTTTTTATTAGTTATGTTTGACTACAAACGCATCCACGCTATACGAAACATTCTCTAAAACTGTACCTATAAAAATGACGGCGAGGGGACTACGATTTCTTTTATTTCCACCTCGTCCAGTGACGCCAGGCAACTTACGACTATTTAGTGAGAGGCTTGTCATATTCAAGAGCATTATACCTAACAGAGACAATAGTAAGCCATAAAACACTTTAGTTTACTCAAATGAAGAAGATACATTCGAGCATGACCCAGCGCATCTCCTGCTTTTTCTTTTTCTTTTTTCTTTTTAAGTAAGAGTTGGTGACTGGAACTGTTCGACCTATCAAAGAAAAAAAAAACATATACAATGGTATTTTTACAAAACGTTTTTTTGAATAAGACTGTAAATAACTGGGTTATTAAAAATAAAACAAACATCTATAATTCAACCATAGATCGCCGTAAAAGTTTACCAAAAAATTATATTTAATTATTCTTATATTGATTTAAAATTTCTTGTTTTATTCTCTCATTTTCTCTCCATCAAAGCTTGTCAATCTGTAAGCTGCGAAGCCATCCTCGATCCCTTGTTAACTCTGTACATACTATTAGAAGCTGTTATGTAATACTAAGTCTATCAGCATTATACGTTACGGCCCAATTAAATAAAAGCAAGCACTGCGTATCCAATGTTATTGGCCAATTACGGTAAACCGGCCAACCCCGTCTATTTCAACGGCACTCATGATACTTGTATCAGGCAAACCAAATTTAACGTCACTAAAATCTACATGGAAAATTTTGCTCGTTAATATGAATGACATTTACATATTCGACACTGTCAAAAATGTAATTATTTGCCTATTTCCAACTCCCACAGAAAAAAGTACCAGTACATTAAAGTTGGTGAAACAGGAAAATAATGAAAAAATATACCTAAAAATTTTGCAACACAGAATATATAGTTCCAACACTGCACGGTTTCAAAATTCAACTCGTCCGGCAGGAAATGCATTTTAGGAAACCATATAAAAATAAATATGTAACTAAGCTTTTTTCATACATAAAAATACTCTTCTTTTTGTAACTGCAATGCAAATGCATTTTGAATATGTATCACATTCAGAAACATTCCACCCACCCCACTTTTCCAGCATTACATTGTGTTGCACTTTTATTTACTTTTATTTCAACAACTATCAACATCTAATGGTTTTCACCTCTCTCTCTTTTTCTCTTCTTCCCTCCCTCCCTTCCACCCACTCACTCACCTCTCACTCCTTCCCCCCTCCCTCGCTACCGCTCACTCACTCACACACACACACACACACGCGTGCGGGCGCGCCACTCTGTGTGTGTGTGTGTGTGTGTGTGTGTGTTCCTTGCCCTCCATCACACGCGAGAAAAAAAAAAGAAAGAAATTAAAACAATTACGTTGGTCATGCCGTAACTTTGAACTTTTCGTTTTTATAATCTCCACTGGGACATTATCAAATTAAACATGCCGACATTAACATTCGCAATGGACGTGTCTGATATATTTTAGAAGCTGGAGTTGAAGAAAACGAGTCAATTAATTAACCTTGGAAAAAAAAACACTAATATCAAAGAGAGGTGCATGCATGCGCTTGCTTTCAATTTTCCCTTCATGTGCATCTACTATGCACCGCTACTGTTATGATAGCCTCGACGCTCTCTTTCAGCGGAATCTTGCCTTTTTACAAATGCTGCATTTTGATAAGAGGATCAAAAAGCTCCCCTTTTAAAACAAACTGATTATCATAATTTCATCGTTACAAGTACGTTTAAAATGCAACATAATCTACATGCGTTGAAATAATACCTGCTCTATTTACCTTTTTTATGAAGTCTTTCCAACCCTTTGACAGGATGATACTACACAGAAGTAGAAGCGTTACAGATGAACCTCTTGATTTGCGTTGCGAACAAAATCCTTTTGATTCATACACGTACACTAATTCGTTTTTTGCATTCATGGTGTCGCTAACGTTCAACTGCGTTTAAAAATGGTTACACGGCATAGCACTACATTTTTTAACCAATGTTGTGAACCTTATTTATCATTTTTTTACCCACATTTTAACCCTATATTTCAAATGCATAGGACAGCAAAGGTTCCGGAAGAAAAGAAAAAAAGTTCAAACTGCCCCATTTTTCAAGTAAAACCAATTAGGTTGATAAATGTTTATAAAGACAAAATATACCACAGTAACAAAAGAAAAGTAAAGAGTGAAATCATAGAACGCTATCTGTGCGCAGTAGGTCTTTCCAGAATACGGCAGTTATGACTATTACGTAAATTTTGACTAAATAATAGGATAGCCTGATAGTGAAGGCTTCATTAAGGAAAAGATGAAAGACCTTAACCACATACCGATTTTCTAAGGACTCATTATTTGCCAGAGGGTCTTTTGTATATCTACCAATGATCTTACATGTAAATACACCTAGCTATAAAATTCACACCCTAGAGTGCTTATAAAGATACCCTAATGCCTTTCTGGCCGTTTCATGATTTATTGACGTTCGGACCAGACTACATACGTTTATTGCCATTTTCAGCAATGCTTGGGATATCATCACGGGGAATGGGGCGGTGATAAACAAATCCTTAACTTTCCTTCTTGACCTTATTTGGACCGGCACGAAAAATGTCGTTGAAACACTTTATGAGAGAGAGAGAGAGAGAGAGAGAGAGAGAGAGAGAGAGAGAGAGAGAGAGATGGCAAGGGCAGAAAAGGAGTGTTTTTGTATGTTATTCTGATACTGTATCCTTATTCACACCAGTACAGAGTAACGAAGACAGGGAATATTTTCTTGATGGTTTAAAGACTAAGACTGGCATGCCTACCACAAAGTATCTCGGCCGCCGAAGATAAGTGCGTTTTGCAAGCAAGCGCACATCTCGAAAAGAACGTTAAATGATTTAGGAGACACAAATGTAATAGGCAGAGAATCCCACGTGCACGTGTGACGGGAAAAAAGTAACTGAGTTTTTCTCACTTTCAGACAGTAACGTAATGGGGATAGGGAAAGAAGCACATGTGTGAAAATTAGATAGATTAAAGTATACCAGTGATAGTTATGAAAGGTGTTATAAAATGGTCACTTAGCAATGCTACAAAAATTTTTTATGAAGATGTCATGAGGACAAAAGCGTTAATTCCAACCACGCTTTTTATTTCTCTTTCGCGGCTTGATACATACAAACACATCCCCCACCCCAACACACACACACACACACACACACACACACACACACACACACACACACACACACACACACAAACATACATATATATATATATATATATATATATATATATATATTATAATATGTACATCTTATATAAATTCCTGTTGAATTAAGGCTCACAATTTCATGTTAACATAATTATTAAATACCTTGTAATATTCATATAATAGTATTTCAACATCACATTATTGAGATCTAATTGGAGGCTGAGTTGCCAGTGGTCTTTTGGAGAAACGTTGTTGAATTACCGAGCGTTGCTTAAGTGCTTTTTTTTCATATTACTTAAAAAAGAGGATAAGTCTTATCAGACTACTTTCCACTGGTAATTAAATAAGTTTATAAGTTTCTCTAAAAGCATAAATCAATTTAGAATAAGCTTGTTTCCCCCCTTTCCCTGAGCGATGAAATACGATTGAAATAGTCTAGTCTGCTTTTTGTTTTATTTTGGATATGAAATAAAGCGCTTTAACATTCTAATGCGTTACGTAACGTGATTGCCTTAGTTGAACTGTCTTTGTCAAACATAAAATACTGTTAATTACGATTTTTTTTTCTTTTCCTGCTAATGATAAGGTGATCCATCTAGATTCTCTTGTTACTAGCTTATGTCGTTCAGTTTAACAGTAGATTCATAATAAAAAGAGAGTATTGTTGCGTATATGCTTTGTTCGTTACTCATAATGTGCATGTTTTCATATGTCAAATACATATATTGATGCACACTAGTAAATAATATTTACAGAAGGCTTCGAGAATAATTTCTGTCTGTAACATACCTTGCATCTGTCGAAGTGAAATACAAGAAGTTTTGGAGTGTCAATTCAAGTCTTTTCTTTTCTTTTCTTTTCATCACGCAGACTTTTTCAAAATTCCGGATTTGTGACCTTACACAGTAAACGATTCATCTTCCTAGCGACGCCAATTTCGTTGGGAAAAATTAACTGCCAGCTTCTTCGATTCGCAATTCTTTACCTTGAATCAGTTTATGAAATACAGGGAGTAGCGCTCAAGGTTTCGTTACCGACTGCAAACAAACTTGAGAATTCATGGAGCCTTCTTTATTTTAATCTCATACCTATAAACTCAGGAAGACAGGATGTGAGACACCCGAATGTTTCACTTTCGCACTATGAAACCCTGGATATATGTTATTATCAAAACCTTGTTTACCTTGCAATTTTCCTAAATCAGCAGAAACCTTATGAAAAGAGGAGTAAACCAACACAAAAAAAGGAAACTCCGCTTTCATCACTGATTACATTTAACTTGACTTTCATGAAGAAGATTTGTCATACTGAGATATGAACTGTATTTTACTTCATAAACTAAAAGAGACCTGGATGGTACTGCTTAGATAGTGCTGTCAGATTATGCTGACCTTGTGGTAAAACAACCTCTCCTTCTAAAGCAGATATTCCAGCAGAAATGAACAACAACCCAGCAGTAGTGGTATTAATTTTGAAATTAATATGCTTTAACTCTAAACCCTCAATGGCTTAATTAAGCTCGAACCCATGCTTTAGTTTATTACTATCATCTAAAGACTGAAAATGCAGTTATTGTGTATGTTCCAAACATTTATTCTAGACATCATATATATTAAAGAAAAAGATGCTAGACTGTTAATGAAATAAAACAGCTACTTTCCACACTGTTGACGTATTCCCCGCAAAAGGTGTGTAAAGCATATCAGCGTAATATTAAACGAACTTGCTCCGATAAAACCCTTATCCTATGATTTCTGTAACATCAGGTTACAGTATCTATAACACAACTGGTTGACGGGTGACTCTCATGACAGTTTTTCCGCTGGAAAACAGTTTTGGATTAAGTCAAGGTTCATGTTGCATGCGTGTATAATTTTATTTTACTCTGCTTATGCGTTCCTAGGAGTTGCCCCAAATAAGCTTATTGAAATTTTCGGTTGTTGAAATATTGATATCACAGTCAAGTTTCATTAAACATTTACACCGGTAAAAGAGACATCGATTACATTTATTCACATGCTGCTTGAATCTGACCATTTACTTAAAAAAAAAATACATTATGGTTCATGAAATATTTTTCAGCAAATGTCATCATCCGTCACTTGAACGACTATTAGCGTCGCTTTCCCGCTACGACCGCTGGGTTCGCAGCGTGCGACACGCCATCAAATAAGACCCAGCCGTAATATCCGGCCAGAGAAAAATACGATGAAATAAATGCACATAACAAACGAAATTAAAACCCGTCCAGGTGAAACCCTGAATACAAAGAAAAGGGACCTTAATTAAACGCGTTAATAATAAAGCCTCGTCCATTTACGTGGATTTCAAACATTCTGAGCTGAGCAGATTTCATGACAATACCCTGCGCATTTTCCTTAGGTCTGTCAGAAATTGTAACAATTCAATGGAAAGACGACATGAAAAAAGAGCGCTAACTCTCATACTACGAAAAGTGCTCATGTGCACGTCATTTCGTCGAGAATTTTATGTTTACAAAAAAGAAAACGATTCTCCCTCTTCTTTTCTTCATCAAAGTTACTTGAACACTCTTTAATATATAGCACAAGAAGACTTTGTACAGATTATTTATTAATACATACATACATACACACACACACACACACACACACACACATATATATATAATATATATATATATATATATATATATATATATATATATATATTATATGCATGTGTGTGTATTATGTATGTATCTATAAATAAAGGTAGAAGACAAGAAGGAAAGTGAAAAAGTAGACTGCTGCGAGATCTTTCGATCTAACGTCCTTTACTTAGCAGACTGACATATATAAGAAAGTGAGTATACAAGGAAGGGTCGTATAAATGACAGATAGGGATTATAAAAAAAATAAATACCTAGAATCCAACACCCCTGGAGAATTAGTACCATTCCTCAAAAACAGGGGTAGGTACAATTTAAGAGGTTTACAAAAAGATTATATTGTACCCCTTTTTTCAGGGAAGGTTACTAATTCTCTAGGTGTGTTGGATTCTAGGTATTTATTTTTTTTATAATCCCTATCTGTTATTTATACGACCCTTCCTTGTACACTCATTTTCTTATGTATGCCAGTCTGCTAAGTTTTAAGGACGTTAAGTCTAAAGATCTCGCAGCAGTTCACTGCTTCACTTTCCTTCGTGGCTTCTATCTTTATTTATATATTCATCACGTTCCAAATTTTCGTGATTCAGTTATACATGTATGTGTGTGTGTGTGTGTGTGTGTGTGTGAAAATGATGAACACAATCTCACCCACAGTGAACATCATGAATTACCCAGTATAATGATAGGTAAATGGAAGATGATTACAATAATAATAAGAAGACGGCTCAGAAGATTGATAATGTAAAGGGAGTAAAAATATTTTGTCTACATGGTAAAGATAATGACACTGCCATTCCAATGAATAATGGGCTGCTAATTTGGATTTTTTATTAAAGAAATATTTGACAGCAAAGGCGACTTGCTCAAGTAAGCGGTGAAAAATTCATATAGACGAAAATAGAAAGGAAAACTCATTAAATTAATGATAAAGAAAAACAATGATGGTATGTTGGAAGTGGAGAAATAAATATTCATGCAACATAATTAAATACTGAACATTCCTACCGGGTGTTAGAAAAAAAAATATTTAAGAACGAAAAATATATAATAACGAAAGAAAGCAGGAAAAAAAAAAGACGACGGTTAAGAAATTTTTATAACGAATTGCAGTGCTATTGTACCACACAAAGTACAAATTTCTTCATGAGGAAAACGCTTAAAATTTCTGTTAGATCATTTTGTAAGAAGACATTAAAACAAAAGAGAATTTAATCAAGTAGAATAGTTGCCATTAGTATTGAGAGAGAGAGAGAGAGAGAGAGAGAGAGAGAGAGAGAGAGAGAGAGAGAGAGTATGCGCCTAAAATATCTCAATCACAGACTTCTAATGTAGATATATACGTTAAAATAAAATTAAAACACCTGGAACACCAGACAAAATCAAAACAAATAAATAAGCGAAAATATAAATAAAAAAAACTGATGCAAAATTACTTCGAATGCCCGAAGTTCGGGAAAGCAAGACAGTAGACACGTAATAATTAAATATGAATGAAAATAACTCAAGTAAGAATAACAATTCTAAAGTTTTACGAATGAAAGAATGATTGTATACAGAAGGGCTCCATTCATCGTGTAAAGTCAAACATCAGACATAAATAGGCAGCTCCGAGGGACATCCCATCTGCCAAACATGCATGCCATGCTTTCATATGCAGAAGTGTACAAGCATCACGAACAACGTTTGCATTCATGCTGTTAGGTCTCGGATAGAACGAATGCGCATGCAGTCCCTCTGTCCCCCTCAGAGAATTGGTTTCTGCCGCAGGGATCAAGGGTGGTCTCAAACCTTGAAATAACATAACATGCGAGGCTTCGTGAATTACACACATACATAATATTACAAATATAGATATATATTATATATTATATAATTATAGATATATATATATATAATAATATAATATATTACAAATATATATATATATATATATATATATATATAAATACTATATATATTATTATATAATATATATAATATATATATAGGTCATATCACATTTCCGTGATTCATATACATATATCGAGCTACAATGTCCTTTAATATCTAATTCGCTCTACCTCGGAATTAATATATTTTCATAAATATGCTTAACCGAAGGGGAATTTTTTCTCGATAATAGACTTGCCTGGACCAGGGCGCGAACCCATGGATCCTTTCAAATCCAGGAACGTGAGTGAAGCTTTTACCTACTAGACCACCGCGAGAGGCGGTGTAGTAGGTAAAAGCTTCACTGACGTTCCTGGATTTGAAAGGATCCATGGGTTCGCGCCCTGGTCCAGGCAAGTCTATTATCGAGAAAAAATTCCCCTTCGGTTAAGCATATATGAAAATATATTAATTCCGAGGTAGAGCGATTTAGATATTAAAGGACATTGTAGCTCGATATATATATATATATATATATATATATATATATATATATATATATATATATATATATATATATATGTATATGATATATGTATATATATATATATATATATATATATATATATATATTAGTATGTATGTATATATATATATATATATATATATATATATATATATATATATATATATATATATATATATATATATACACACAGAAATTATAATTTGTTGTTGTTGGCAGATTAAACTAACCTTATGCCAAACTAGGATCATGGTCGTGGAAGCAATGGCAAGCATATGTGTGTGTCTGTCTGTATATGTATATGTATATACACAACCCACACACACACTATACATTATATATATATATATATATATATATATATATATATATATATATATATATAGAGAGAGAGAGAGAGAGAGAGAGAGAGAGAGAGAGAGAGAGAGAGAGAGAGAGAGAAGTACCGTCTTATATTATATTATTTAACTACTTACGAATATGCATCAAAGTAATTTCTTTGCTACAAATTCATAATTATTAAAAAATTCATGCAACAATTTAGTATGTTTCAGAGAGTTTACTTCTCACGAATCCCATTCACATCATTATCCAAGTTACTATTTAGGGACAGCAATTAATGAACATAGATTACGGGTTTTAAATAAAATTTATATAAACAGAATGAATGGAGGCATCTCATTAAATATATATGAATCTAATTAGTAGAGCGGTTGAGGTAAAAATATGACGACAGTCGGTAATTATCATAATTTTCTTCACTGTACGAGTTTTTCCCTTAAGAAGGGTGGCACTTGGAAAGGGTGCAGACTTCTAGTTTTTCAGCGAGTTTTTAAGTGATGTGATTGCACAAACGCTGGTTCCCATTTACTGCTGCGATCGTTCCACTGACCTATCAATACTGTGCTGAACGTTTTATCACTCCGCCGTCTAGCTCACTTTGGCTAGTAATAATAATAATAATAATAATAATAATAATAATAATAATAATAATAATAATAATAATAATAACCACCGCCAAACAATATTATTATTTTATTATTATTATTATTATTATTATTATTATTATTATTATTATTATTATTATTATTATTATTATTCAAAGAAACCTCATAATCACATGAGTTAATAAAGTAAAATGGAAAAGTAAATCCACATAATATGTCTGATCTTGTTATTTAAAATACAAAGCAGAAAGCTTTCGAAGACCTGCACGGTCCTCCTTGTCAAGGAGATTGACAAGGAGGATCGTGCAGGTCTTCGAAAGCTTTCTGCTTTGTATTTTAAATAACAAGATCAGACATATAATTGTGGATTTACTTTTGTATTCCATATTATTATATTATTATTATATTATTATTTATTATTATTATTATTAACGATGCCATTAATTTGCTGAGTAAGCTTCCAGAGAAGAGAAAGTTAACGTTTGGAAAAAGCTGAACAGAACCAAGAGAAGTACTGAAGAATCCTGATTAAAATATACTAAATAAATAGAGACCTGCAAGTCAATCAAACAAATTACCATAAAACATCTCAGCATTCCCAAAAACAAGAAAACACCAACATAAGAAACTAACCGCACCGGATACCATAAAACCAGCAAAACGAAGAGAGGAAAAAAAATCAGCACTATAATGGCGGGGCATGGCAAGGAGTAGGGTACTAGATGAAGTTTAGAGGACGTAAGTAGGGAAGGGGATATGGGAGACGCCGCACGGAACACAGAATTATGCCTCATTATTCGTAGAGGACGGTGCAATTACCCAGGCTCCATTATGTGACTACGGAAAGCGCAAATGGATTCTAATCGCTGTTGATGCGTCCTTTTGACAGGATTTTCTAAATAAACAAAACGTAATGAAATTATTTAGACGCAGTCTGTTGCTTAGTAGTCCATTTCTTTCTCTGCAAAATCAAATTGAAAATTTCTTCCGATTTGCATTATTACCAAGACCTTTAACTTTTCACCCTTTAAGAGGTGTATTTACTTTGTTCAAGTTTGGTCCTCACACTTTTCACTCCCTCTTATTTCCTTATTTAGCTCCTCCACCATCCTATATTTTAAAGAAAATTAGAACAACCTGTTCCTATCACATGCTCCAAACGATTAGCCACAGGTTTTACTGAAGGAGAAAAAAAAGGTAAAAACTATGAAAAGGCTAATAATCGTAAACACAGCCGTACCCAGTAATGATCACATGTTCATGTGACAAAGGGTAGTTCCAGAAGGCCAAGCACCATGTGACATGAAAGTACCAGCGAATGCTACAAATCCTTCAGAACAGCACAGTTCACGCAGTTAAGAGAGAACACAAGGCGTTATACCTTACAGAGACCAGAACATGACCCCTCAGAGATATATTCAAACTGCATGGCTACAAAATTTATATATATACAAACACACACACACACACACACAAACACACACACACACACACACAATACCCTCTCCTTATGTTCATTACATCAAAGCAGGAGCCATACCTACTAACGGAAATAACAGAGCGATAACCAGTATCAACTGTAATCATAGGCGATTAGTCATAAAATAATAAAAGGACGAAAATCATTTAATTTCTTCCGGTCTGGCTCAAGATTTCCCTTGCTTATATCTAATGCCTACTTGTAAAAACCTTTTGAATAATAAGTAGTTTACCACACAAGGGCGTGGCTTCGAAAAAACAATAGAGTAGCCGCCTTTTTCCTTAATGAAAAGAAAACTGAAGAATTTAAAAGAAAAAAAGTCTCATATATTTTCTTCAACTCGCACAAATATCATATATTTTCTTCAACTCGCACAAATATCAAAGAGCAGCCTGCTATTACAGGTACATTAAAAAATAAAAGCCGAAGTTAGTATAAGTGGCGCTGCAAAAGTTGGGGAAACTGCAACAATAAAATAAAATAAAAGAAATGATGAATAACAAGGACAAATAAATACTGAAAAAGCAAAAAAAAAAAAAAATCAAATGGAGAAGATCAATTACACGTGGTGGTCGTAGCACCCTAGGGGAAATCAACAAAAGGGAAATAAAAATACGAGAAAGAGGAAAAGAAAAACTAATTGAACATCAATAATAGGCACTGATTGATTGACATTTTCATGAAACCGATATATTTGTCATAATGGCTGTGCCTTTGCCATTTCTGGCTGAAAAGGGAAACGACGATTTATTCTTTCTACTATTTAGTAAACTAATTTTTTTATTAGCAAATTAGTTCACTCTTCTTTCTTCAGCTAGAAATATTTCATGTCTATAGATATTCCATTAAAAAATATCACACAACTCCACCCGATATATATATATATATATATATATATATATATATATATATATATATATATATATATATATATATATATCAATATATAATATAAATATGCATACATATGTGTATATAAACACATGTATATATATATATATATATATATATATATATATATATATATATATATATATATATATATATGCACGTATGATGTGTATAAATAGAAGTGTGAATATATAGAGGGAGATTTTCTTACAATTGCAGAATAGAGCAAACTTTCTTCTAGAAGATAACAAAGGCGGTGAACGAGATGCAACACTACAATGGTTTAAAGTATTTTAGACGGTATATGACCAATTACGTATTTACATTTTATTTGGTGACAGACGTTGCTAACCATTATGAGTAGTGAATTTCTAGCAAAACGGAGCTCCTCGAAATAAAAAAAAAAGTATGAACAATGGACAGAGTCACGGAATGCGTGCATTAGAAGGCAAGAAAGAACGTAGTTTCGAGATGGCAGCATACGTGGAGTGCATGACAATGAAATTAGATATCTAATTTAAAAAGGAAAATAATATATGCCAACAACTAAAGTCATGCGAACACACATATATATATATATATATATATATATATATATATATATATATATAGTATATATATATATATATATATATATATATATATATATATATATATATATATATATATATATACATGTGTGTGTTGTAATTGACTCTTACACCGAATTCGGGCAACCATTACACATTACACACACACACACACACACACTTCAGAACCAGAAGATAAAAATATAGAAAAATCTGCGTCATCTCAATCATATCCTTTGATTCCTATGGAATTACAAAGGTGAAATTATAAGTAAAATAGCTTTTTCCTTGTCTCTTTCATTTAATTATTACAGTTCCCTCTGGCTATCCACTGCGTGAGGTCATCTATTGTTCTTTTAAGCTATTTGCTTTTTCTTCACAGTTCCATTGACCTACTGACTGTTCCTTTTCTGCTTCAGTTTAGTTATTCTTTGCTCCAATCAGATTCTCTATGCTATCTCCTCTATTTTCCACAGTTCTCTTCAGCGTATCCTTGTTCCCTTCATAGGTCCGTATGCTCCTTTCCCATTCAACAGCATCATTGAATCTCGTAATACACAAGAGACTATATTATATATATATATATATATATATATATATATATATATATATATATATATATATATATATATAATTTTTTTTTTTTTTTTTGGGGGGGCAATCATTATTCCAAACAGTTATTAGAAATCAGGCTTGGGTGATAGTGGGTTCGTGGGTTCTTGTCTTTAAAACCTTGTCGTAAGTCTGTAAATTAAAATCCCAGAGCCAAATTTGCAAAAATTAGAATTGACGGGATTATTATTATTCAGTAAGATCCCCTGCCCTCCTCAATATTACAAGAACATGGTAGCTTACGCCTTTGTGAGAGTGGACGACGAAGAAGACCTAGGTCCTAGACACATCAAAGACAACTTTTGAAGACTGTTACGTCTTCCGTTACACACGCGAGCGTAGCACTGACGGTGCTCTTCCCTTCCTGGACGTTCGGGTACATCAGACCCCGACAGGTTATATCACCACCGTATACAAGAAACCTTATTCTGTACCCCAGCTATGAACGAGGGAGTGTGCCACACTAACAAATTCTTATTTTTGTTCATTAAACAAGGGGGTTAATGGCTTTGCACACCGTAAAACCCACGCAATTAAATATCCCATTTTTAATATGAAATACCTTACTGGGCCGATAATCTTAGAAAGGCTTTCTTTTAAAACTCTGGATTCAATTATAAATTCTATCCAACATACTATAATATGCCAGGTTTTTGGCACCGGTCCATCTTATACATTTTTTTTATTCTGTTCTATTCTGTTTTAAAAGCATTCTAGTTTAATCAATATAACTTTGTTACATGAATTAATAAGGAGTTAAAATGCCACATGAACTTTAGAGTTATTTGCCCAGTAAAAAAAAATCTAACCTTTGAAAAGTGGCAGAAATGTGATCAAAAGATTTTATTCCTTTGTAGGCTTATTTACATTTTTTTTTTTTTTTTACTTAACGCCACATCCTTCGGTACACACTGTATCAGAAGAGATTACCAATGCATCAATGAGACTAATCCGCTTATACAACTCAACAGATGGCCGTCCAGAATTAACTGGATTAGGTTATGAGCAAGTATTTTATAATCATTTTTGTGAATTCTTAAGTCTTACAGAATTACTAAGTCATTTGCATCACTACAATCAGCTTTCTTAGATTACAGAAGTGTAAAGAAGCAAGGCTGAGTAACAAAAATGTATCTTTCATTCAAAAAGGCTATCGGAAAAGCTTTACCTTATCATTGGGCTCAAAACCATTATTCCTCATACAGGATCTTATCTTTAATTCGTATCCTTGGTTCTCGACGGCTTTTACAGCAATTTTCCTAATGCTTTCTTCTTAATAAAAATCCAAAAATATTTCTTTCTTAAAAACAATTTTATTTCCTGTCTACCTCATGATATTTCATTTGGGTCTAACATGGAAATTCGTGACTAAAATCAGAAAACGTATTGAAGTACACTCGAAAATTCAGTTAGGTAATGAAAGACAACAACCAGAATTCATAAAGCGCATCGATAATACTTTCTTTGTTGGAAATACGTTTAAATAACCATAAAACTTCAGTGATTAGCATCCATCAATCACCGCTTTGAAATGAAATATAACACAGTACAAGCAATTTATATACATATATACATATACATCAATATGTACATAAACACACATACAATATATATATATATATATATATATATATATATATATATATATATATATATATATATATATAATATATACATATATGGAATTTACCAGTAACTTTTTACCAGATAATATGATTTTCCATCGACGACTTCTGAACTTCAGATTTCCTCACACTTTATCAAGATGCTCATCACTTCGAGTCTTGAACCCATATGAAGAAACAAATGAGGAAACTATCTCTCCCGGTAGAGTTCGAACCCAAAACGTAGTAGCCTCATCATAACAGAACTTGTGTGGGTTCAAATCTAATCATGGGAGTTAATTTACTCCTTGTTTCTTCATAAGAGTTTAAGGCTCCTAGTAACGCGTATATAAAAAATTATGAGGAAATTATGAGGTTATGAGGTCATTTTGCCTACTAAAAGTATAACAAAA
Source organism: Macrobrachium nipponense (assembly GCF_015104395.2). Taxonomy (NCBI): domain Eukaryota; kingdom Metazoa; phylum Arthropoda; class Malacostraca; order Decapoda; family Palaemonidae; genus Macrobrachium; species Macrobrachium nipponense. The sequence goes on from NC_061089.1 coordinate 36,191,753, forward strand.
AATGCAACCGTGAGAAATGTGGAGAAAACACAGAGAAAAGGCAAAAGGGGTAAAGTAGATGAAAGTATCAAACAGAGTATATGAAGATAGTTCGAAAAAAATAGACGGTGGTAGGGCACTGAAAATCACGGATAGTTAAACGGGATGTAAAAGTAGATAGGATATGTACAGTAGATATGATATACACTTGCGAAGTCATAGTCGTTTTTGCTTCTAAACCATAAAAAGCATAGATTAAAATTCTATCCAGAGTAGAAGTATTTAACATATATCATTCCGTCTGGGTAAAAGGTATTCGCAAAATAAAGTTAATTTAGATATTAATGGGTTATTTGTCGTTGACATTGTGAAATATAGAAATGTCATTCGCAAAATGTGACAAACTATCATTCACATTACATATATATCCTAATATATAAAAATAATATATATATATATATATATATATATATATTTATATATATATATTTATACATATAGATAGAAAGATAGATAGATAGGACACTCACGCGTCAGTTAAGGACTTCACAATAAAGGATAGATAAACAAACGAGGACAAGAAATTTACGGCCATGTTACCAAGGAAACTGCGGAAGCCTCATTAGCCCACACGGTCCACAAGTCACTAATCTTGCAACATTACCTTGAAATAGTATTCTGTGATATGCAATGCCAAGAAAGGATTAAATCTGATAACAGACGCCCAAATCTTGTGTAGGAGCTACTTCTGCCAATGGAAACAAGTTATTATAATATTAAAAATATATAAGAATCCCAGAAAACTTTCACGATGATGCTCAGCGAAAATAGCAGCAATAAGAATAATGAAGGGGCACCACAACAATAAAAATCAACCAAGTGTATAATAGAAGAGACGGGGAAAAAAAAACACATAAAACCTTAAAATAAAAATGAACACACATGCAAAGAATAATGACTTCATTCAAGCGAGACTCATTTGCAATATAATATTTGAAAAATTCCGAGCATTCTTTATAAGACCAAAATAATAACCATCCGTTGATGATTTATTCTTTGGCAATTTTCGATGCAAAGCTCGTTCATTAATCCAGTGTCACGTGGAACGCCATCAAAAACGTTCCTGTAACCGACAATCGAATGAAAAGTTCAAGGCATTAAGTTTTGTTTTTTGGACATTTCGGATTTTGAACTTTACCCTAGAATTTACATCATGCCTTAATGATCATTTAGAGTACCTGTAAACGGATCTGTGGTTAAGGATAATAGAAAAAATGAGAAACGAACAATGATACAAAAATATCTTAAATTCGAGAAACCTGTAGCGATAACAAAATCTGCGATTCCTTGCTGTACAAAAGTACGAACGTATGTATATATGCATGCATGTATTATTTATCAATATTATCTGATTTTTTTTTCTTTATCAGTCATCATATTCGACTAGGTGGTTTTTATAGTGTGGGGTTCCGGGATACATCCTGCCTCCTTAGGAGTCAATCAATCTTCTTACCGTGTGCGCTGTTTCTAATAGCACACTCTTCTGCATGAGTCCTAGAGCTGCTTCAGCATCTAGTTTTTCCAGGTTCCTTTTCAGGAATCTTGGGATCGTGCCTAGTGTTCCTATGATAATGGGTACAATTTCCACTGGCATGTCCCATATCCTCCCTATTTTTAATTTCAGGTCTTCGTACTTATCAAGTTTTTCTCTTTCTCATCTACCCTGGTGTCCCACGGTATTGCGACATCAATGAGTGATACTTTCTTCTTGATTTTGTCAATCAACGTCTGGTCTATTGGCACCTATCACCCTATCTGTTCTGATACCTCAGTCCCAGAGGATCTTTGCCTGATCGTTTTCTATCACTCCTTCAGGTTGGTGTTCGTACCACTTATTACTGCAAGCCAGCTGGTGTTTCTTGCACAAGCTCCAGTGGAGGGCTTTTGCTACTGAATCTTGTCTCTTTCTGTACTGGTTCTGTGCAGGTGAGATGTTATTTCCATCTATCGTTCTGTGAACATATCTGGTTCTTAGTGCCTGATCTTGTGCCGCTGTTAGCATTCCTTCTGTTTCCTTCTTGAGTTCTCCCCTCTGTAGCCGTTGCCATGTTTCATGGCTGGCCAGTTCTTTAGTCTGTCTCATGTACTGTTCGTGCACTGGTTTGTTGTGCCATTCCTCCGTTCTGTTTGTCACTCTTGTCTCTTCTTCCCATGCACTCCTGAGCCACTCATCTTCACTGGTTTTCAGATATTGCCCTAGTGCTTTGCTCTTGAGGTTGATGCAGCCCTCTATGTTTAGTAGTCCTTTCCCGCCTCCCTTTCGTGTTATACATATATAGTTTGTCTGCTCTTGGGTGTAGCGCTTTGTGTACTGTCATGTGTTGCCTAGTTTTCTGGTTTATACTGCGGATTTCAGCCTTCAGGTGAAGGCAGATATCCTGACATGCTGGGTAAGTGGGCCTGGTGAGGGCCAAAGGCTTCTTAGGGAGACTTATTATTTGAGGGCACCCTTGAAGGGGAGTGTCCTCTCCAGAAGAGAAATACAGGATTCCTTGGAAGATCTGATAAGAAAATCATTGCAGCTTTATTTCCCATTAATAGAATAATCTTTATTACCCTATTTCTGTTTTCCAGATGATTAAAATATTTTAATTTTGTTCTGTCCTCTGTATCAAAAATCCTCCCATGCTGAAAATTCATTGAGGGGAAATTGTATTTCGTATCATTGCCATCAGTCTCTGTGTAGCACTTTGCACAGGTTCAGTGCCCCAACCTTAGGAATTCCAGAAATCCTTTCTTCTCAGCGTTCATGGATGAAGAAGGTAATTATAGTCTTTCCTGAGATCTCACAAAGCATATTTTGAAGTTTGTGGAGGAAGCTGGTTTTCTTGAGAAATGATAACATATCTACAATTTATTTTTAGTATTTAATCAGTTTCTTGGAAACTTTTTATTATGCCCTTGAAGCCACATTATATATGGAGATGTTAACCATAGGTATTGCAACGTTAATTTGTATGAGGTCAATGGAACACCCAAAGAGAAGTCCTGAGGACAAGGAGTCCTTCAACTGCCCTCTTGCCCCGCACATCATAAAGCACGCCTTTCGCTAATTATATATATATATATATATATATATATATATATATATATATAATATATATATATATATATATATATATATATATATATATATATATATTAGCTCTAAAAATTGGTTCGAATCTTGAAAAAAAAAGGTGAAAGTTTCTTTATAAGAACATAAGTACGTTGGCTACAATTCTACCATGGACGGTGAAAAATTGTTGCCTGTTTCCCGTTCAAGTAGGTGTTAGAACTTCATCCGGTGTTTCTGATCCTCTTATCCCTTCACCCAGATTAATTTCCCATTCTTGCTGGAGTCATCCATTTTCTATCGTGCTACTGCTACCTTGACCCGTGTTTCGCTTTGTTAACTGCTTGCTAAAAGGCTGGGCCAGCACACGGTCCAGATAGAACCCGTGGGCCCGCATAGGTGATCTCGTGTCACGTGGTCGCCCAACTTTCTCTTTTGGTGCATGGAACAGCTGTCCCAGATTAGTGCTTCCATGGCAGTAGTACCTGGGACCATCATAAGATCGTGGCTTGTCTCCAAGGGAGGCGAAGTGGCTTAGAAAGGAGTTTTAACACAGTCACATGGTCTAAGAAGGGATTGAAAAGACCGACAAAGAAAATAATAACTGGAGCTATGTAGAAGCAAATTCTCTACAGCAGACTGTTAATGTCGACAGCGATGTGAAATTATTTTACTTAAACGTCTTTTGAAAATGATGTTTCCTGAAAGGAGAGTTGGCTTGGAAAGAGGTGTTCCTCGTTGCAATACACACACACAAACACTAATATATATATATATATATATATATATATATATATATATATATATATATATACTTATATGTTATATGTATATATATATATATATATATATATATATATATATATATATATATATATATATATATATTAATCTGTTTGTGTATGTTTGCGTTGAGAGAGAGAGAGAGAGAGAGAGAGAGAGAGAGAGAGAGAGAGAGAGAGAGAGAGAGAGAGAGAAACAAAGCAACCATACTGTATTCATCAAAATTCCTTCAAAGAAAATGGTCTAGAACTTCCTTTCTAAAGCCTCAAATAAAACATTTGCTTTCGGAACCAAAAGAAATATACATTTATAAGTACAAACACAGGATATTTAAACGCAAAAAATAAAAGAAGTGAATTACAGCTCTTTCAATATATCGACATTTGTATTATTTGGGTCAAACTGAAAGAGTTTCGAAATGTCATTCTTTACTGTGAAAACACAGCACATTGCCCTCGAGTAAAACAAGCAATTACCAACATTTTCCAAGAAAAAGAAAAAACAGTAACTATTACAATGAAACTGTTGAAAATATAAAATGCACTAATTTTATTTAGAAACGAGAAAAGTAACTATCTGCATCTCAAACTTCACGGAATAAAAACATATGCCTGAAATTCACGCATCAGAAAAAGCAATGACTAAATTCCATAACATCAATTTTATCTATTTATTAAATTCAATACCAGGTGAAACAAAAGTAACAATGATATTCTCGCAAACAGTTGATTACAAACGAATGCAAATAAAAAAAACAAAAACAGCTGATGAAAAATATATATTTTCTGAAAACAAGGCCAAAAATAACCAAATTAACAACACGTAACAGCCACAGCAACCGGAAAACCTCATGAAATAGAAGGAGAAAATCAATAAGAAAACACGACTATATTGATGCAACAAACTCCGGCAGCAGTCGTCTACGAAAGCCCCTGGTGCAGAAGGCATCCACACTCGGCTGCAACATCAAGGGCCTTGCGCATTAGGAGCAACTGGTGCATGTGATATGTTTACTCATACGCTGCTAATGTAGATATCCGAGGGGTAGGTTTAAGCTTTTGGGAAGATAGTGTTCAAAACGAAATGCTCAAAGTGTGGCAGATAAGCTATTTCGGAGCAAATATTTAGACTCTGACTCTCTCCCTCTCTCTCTCTCTCTCTCTCTCTCTCTCTCTCTCTCTCTCTCTCTCTCTCTCTCTCTCTCTCTCACATCTATCTACATATGCTTATGAGTTAGGGATAATAACAATACCAAGAATATACTGTATTGCTATATCTATCTGTGCGTGAATGTATGACGTAGGCTTTAATTTTCACTAAAAAAGAAACACCCCCCCCCTCTCTCTCTCTCTCTCTCTCTCTCTCTCTCTCTCTCTCTCTCTCTCTCTCTCTCTCTCTCAAACAGATGATTCTCTTTAAAAATGACATGAAGCAAGTATTTTCAAGAATAAATATAAAGCGGAAATGAGAACAAAAATAACGATTAAAAGACTACACATAAAACTTCTCGCATATAAAAGTAAACGAAGTGAGTGTGAAAAGACTGAAGCTTTTTTCTATTTAAGCAACGACGATATTCGTTGCAGCCTTTCAGTGGATGTTCCACTCTGGCTTCTCACAACTAATGTAGTTTACGAAAATCTCCCATTGAGTGAAATATGCTGCATTTCAAGACAGCTTTGGAATTCTTCGTGGCATTTCAAATGACTACAATATTTCACCAATCCAGAGTTGAGTATCGCGTTCAATAAAGGTTGTAGTGTTTCATCTTTGTATTTTCATGGCTAATATATCTCATGAAAACCTTCCAGTGACTATAGTATTTCATATTAGAATTTCAGTAACATCTATATCACCAAATCCTCCCAGTGACTACTACTGCTTTCCAGCGAGCTGAGCAATTTATCGCAGAGTTGCATAGGCTTTTATACTGGATGGCCCTTTTACCTCATATTTCAATTATCTATAACCTCGACAGCATTTGACTGATATAAATAAAGTCAATGACTGGATACAAAAGGTTTTACGTTAAATTCAACTGAAATTTGACATTTTTACCGGTTCAAGATCAAATTGAGGAAACTGGATATTGCTGTAATGTTGGTTTTGCAGTTTAGCAATGGATACTACGATTGAGAAAAAGTACGAGCACAATTTGGGTCGACTAAAAGTACTACGGCTGTGTAAAAAAAAAAAAAAAAATATATATATATATATATAGCTTTATGAATTTGATAAAGACCCACTACATTATAAAAACGCAAACTTGCATTATCATATATTATAAATGAACAGCTGCACTGCTCAAAATAAATAGAAGAGGAAAAACAAGCTCAATTGAGACAAGCGAGGCTGGGACACTTCCGAACAACCAAAGACAGGCGAGCAGCTTCAGTGCTGAATATCAGTCGCGACACCATCAGCAGAGTTTTAAAAGAAGCAAAACGGAACCCTTACATTATTCAAGAAATGCGAACTCATATTAAACTGCTAAAGCTGCTCGTCTGAGGGACGACTTGACTCTGAACGGAAATATTCCACAACTAGAGCCTCCTTGCCTTTAGTTCTACTTGTTCTTCTTCCTCTTTTCTGCACATTTCACCGATTCCGGTTTCCACAGAAAATTTAATAAAGCAAAACGGGGTCCTGTCGTAAGGCTCTTTAATAAATTAAGACTGGGCCTTTTTTGCACTATTGTAGTGTTTCGAGTACATTCAAACAATGCTGCATAATTTCTCTTTCTACCATCTTAATATCTAACGTCCTCAACTGGAAGATTATTATTGCGGAAACAAAACTCAGATTTAATGAACATGAGATGGAAAAACATATTCTATGTACAATACGCATTAATTTCGTCTAACTCGGTGAAATGCTTTTGAGGATATAAGTTATTGAAAAGTGTCAGCGATAAATGATTCACTCGGTAATTCATTGCAGTGTTTACGACAAGCACACAATTTCACCTTGTCCACTGAAAAATGAATCATTTTATGAGAACAGTCACACTCACTGCTGACCAACACGATGGGCCAACTCATCACGTAGATATTCTCTACAGAAGCAGTGTTTTACTAACGATTAAAGATTCAAAATGAGATCTATTCGTGTTATTAAGAAATATAAAAATCATATCAATCAAAGTTGAAAAAGGTATGTGAATCTTGCCACAGTTGGTTCATAAAGACAGAGAAATAAAGACAAGAAGAATGGCGAGAAGATAATGATTTATCTAAAGCAATAACCAGACATAATAAGATAAAACCATCCATTAAGGAAGCAATCGCGGCTCCAGCAACGAGGGATGTCCCCCATCAGTATAAAATCATCACAAACAGGGATGACCACAACAACGTTAAATGCAACGTTTGAGACATTATCTCGCAAATGGAATTGCTGGGGGCCGCATTATTGAGCGTTACGAAACACCAGTCGGCGGATCGCTTTTATTGGAAAGCGCTGAAATACTTATAAGATGACGGGATCAAAATGAGATTCGAAATTGCTGATGCATTATATATGAGAGTGAATGAGTGAGAATGGGTTTCAGGCACAGGGAAAGGCATCCGGATTTATTTTGGTCTCGTTGAAAAAGAAAACGGTTTCAAATATTCTGCTTCAATGAGTGATTTTATTACGGGTGAAAACAATTAGTAAGAAATGTTTACTGGTTACTTCTACTGGAAGTGAGGATGCGTCGGTATTGATGAGATTTGTCGTGATATTACAGAGAATGAGACTGAGCTATCAATTATTACACGTCCAAACTAATGATTATTGGTCCTTGAAAAGCATCCCTTAAATATCATGCCACTTATTAATTATTTCAGCTGGTGCTGCTAGGACATATCTATGGCATCATTTCTGTCGACACTGAAAAGAAGAAAGAGGTTTCTAATATTAATCATCCGAATTACAGCTGCTGAAAGTCTAAGTTACAACAATCGGCTAAAATATTTCTTGGAAATTTTCGAAAAGGCAGTAACAATGAATCAATTCTGTCAATACTTCAAAGGTAGTATTGTTCAGTAAATAATAAAGTCTACATCATAGACAAACATACATATACATACATATATGTATATTTATACATAAATATAAGCAAACACGCACACACACACATATACGTATGACCTTATAGCACAGCACTTTCGGAATATATCCTAAGCAAATGTGACGAGTTAAAAATGCATCTTGGGTCTGCTGGCATCATATATAATCGCTTTAAACAGCGAAAAAAGAAAACGTACAAGTCTCTCTCTCTCTCTCTCTCTCTCTCTCTCTCTCTCTCTCTCTCTCTCTCTCTCTCTCTCTCTCTCTCTCTCTCTCTCTCTCTCTCTCTCTCTCTCTCAAAAAATCCAAATGGAAATGAAAATACTCTGCACCATGTATCACGTAATCTCATTGATGGCTTTTAGAATGATAACCACAGGTTTGTACAAGTTTGTATTAATTTTCATCTATTATAATAAAAACTGCATGTAAATAAATTCCACCTTCAAAGACAAGCACCGGATTATTATCAGCTTATCAGAACAACTAATTACAGGTAATATCTCAAGAGAGAAAAAGACCCGTAATGTTATAATCCTAATACCGCCAATTATCAGATTACCAACAAAAGCTGCACTGATTATGTCCCAGTCAAGTTTAATAACAGAAACCTTCCCTCCACTGAGTCCCTGCCCCTCCCACCCTCACGCCACCAACATTCCAGGGAAACATGACACACACGGAAATGCGAAGAAGTGAGCAGGTAATCCTATTTGCATCTCTTTTTGATGGCTTAGACGTTGGTGTTTTCATTTATCTGGGTACTATTTCAGCTAACGTATCTCATCTAAAGCAGTTACACAATAACAGAATTGGGGGAATTTATTTATGGTCGCAAGGTGATGAAAATTATCGTGACAGACGGAATATACTTTTCTCTCTCTCTCTCTCTCTCTCTCTCTCTCTCTCTCTGTATTTGTATACGTACATATAGTGTATATATATATGTGTGTGTAGGTGTGTATACATACACACGCATATATATACGTACACACACACACACACACACATATATATATATATATATGTGTGTGTGTGTGTGTGTGTGTGTGTGTGTGTGTGTGTGTGTGTATGTATGTATGTTTATTTTCAGTCAAGTAACATTAACCCTGAAGATCTTATTGGTTTTAGTAGTCCCTTTTTAGAGCTTTTGAAACTACGTTACAACATGACGATCTTCTTAGATACATTGTTGCTTCATATAATAAAAAAATTAAATGATAAATTATGGATAAACTATAAAAATAACAAAATTATTATCATTGAGATCAACTTTAAAATAATAAAATTCACGTAACTAATTGAATTTGATAATAGAATTCATAAACGAAAAGGTATATGAGTCAAAATTCTGTCATATTAATTCATAATAAGCCATACTTAGATATAAAAATACATATAGATAATTAGATAAGCAAATATCACTGGGAAATAGAAATATATCACTTGATGTTAATCAAACATATCCAAGAATATTGAAGTTTCGAAAACTAATAAGGACCCTTATAAACCTTCTCAGATATTGAAATTATTAATAATAAATTTATAACTTAACGTATCCATAAAATGATATTTCAATTCTAAAATACGACAACATCCTGGTTTTTATTCTAATACTCAACTTCATGTGAGGTCATATAAATCTCCTATGGATGGTTCAGAAACGTGCAAATACACTTGATTTCAAGTAGTGTCACATAATCTAGTGGTTAGTTAACTGGCTTAAGTTGTTAAAATCTAAAGTTTACCATTCAAATGTTCGAGTCTTCCAATATAATAAAATCTGAAAGGATCTGCTCTTGTATGACCTTCCCTGGGTGACAGAACTCGGGTGGGGGCGGGGTGGGAAACGGGAGGGTAAGGGAGGCAGCCACACTTCTCATCAAAACCTGTTTGTCCGGCCTGGGTGGGAGCGGGGTCGGTAGAGGATCGGGAGGGTAGGGGAAACAGCAGTCCGGGGTTCCAGTGAGCATAGCGCGCTAACAAGCTCGTATATTGTATATTTCGTGATTCAGTTAATATATACACACACACACACACACACACACACACACACACACACACACATATATATATATATATATATATATATATATATATATATATATATATATATTATACAGGTACATTATGTATCCTGAAGACCTTTAATATGCCAGCGAATATGACAGTGGTACGTACGGTAATTATGTAAAAATAAAATGTGAAATAAAATCATTCTTATAATTTAATAATTCATATATATTTTGTACTGCTTCTAGTTATGTAATAGGTTTATAGAACGGTGCTGCAAGTTGCTGAGGACTGCCATTTGTATACACTGTAACTAATAACAGTGAGCTCAAAGTTGTCCATCATTGACTCCACTCATATTTATTTTTCTACAATTCTACTTGATGTATATAATGCGATGCATGCATATGTATATATGTATGTACATTATATATATATATATATATATATATATATATATATATATATTATATATATTGATGAACTATCGCTAAAGCATGCGACATTTCATGTAGTCGTAAAGCTGGAGGAAGGAATGAAAGGAGTTGACCGAGCGCTTTCGTGTATTTTCCACACCTCCTCAGGGTCAAGTGATACAAAAATTCATTATTTATTACAAAGACACCTCTGTGGCAGCAATAGATAAACATAAAAACTATCGTACTACTATTTAAAAACTAACTATCTAAAAATGTTGTTTACAAGTATTTCCTCCAGTTTGTACATCCCGGGGCTACTGCTGATCAAATCTACACATTTTTTCTTTATTATACATGATTCGACAATATTTCGTTTTGCGATGTCTTTACAGAACATGATCTCTTTCGCTTCTTTCCAGTTCATAGTGTGGTTGCACTCATTCATATGTTGAAACAAACTACTTGCATTATTCCCGGTCAGACATTATATTTATATTGTTTTAATCTTGTTTCGCGATCCTTTCCACTCTGTCTCACGTACATTTTATTACACTGATTGCAAGGGATCTCATATATGCAGCCACCCTTCTGTAGAGGGGAATTCAAGATTAACAAATTCTTAAGTACATAGTTCTTAAAAAAGACTTAATCTAAATGGTCTCAACAGCCCACAGATGGCCATAAACTGGTTACAGTATGGTAAAACAAGGAGGTTTTTCATATTAAAATCACTCTTACGACCAACTTCATAAAATGTTTTTCTTGCTTTAAAGAAAGCCCTGTCAATAAAATCACAAGGGTACCTAAGACTTGTTGCAATGTCTCGGATCTTCTGAAGCTTAGCTTCAAGGAACTCAGGGCAACTGACCCGCAGTGCCCTTAAAAACATAGACGAAAATACCATCATCTTCGTTCTCGGATGATGGTTAGAATAAAAATGTATGTAGGAATCTACTTTTGTAGACTTTCTGTACACAGAAAATCTAAAATTTCTATAATTCCTCACAAATAAAACATCTGAAAACGCAAACTTGTTATCTACTTCAGTTTCCAAGGTAAATTTTATAGAAAGTACTAGGGTAATTTAATGCTGTTAGAAAGCTCCCTTCATTTTTGTCAACAGGCCAAGCACAAAATATATCATCAACGTACCTAACCCATTGGATAACTTTAGGAAGTATCCTTGGTAAGTACTTACTTTCAAAAAACTCCGTGTAAAGGTTACTAAGTAATGGAGATATTGGATTGCCCATTGCCATGCCAAACTTTTGTTCATAATACTTTTCTCCAAACATAAATTTACAACCTCTAACACACAATTCTATCAACTTAATCATAGAAGGCCTGTCCAAAGAGGAAGTATATTTTTCCATTTCTTCCTTCATAAACTCAAGTAGTTCATCCACAGGTACCTTTGTAAACAATGAGCTGACGTCAAAACTTAAAATCATAATTAAAATTAAACCTTCTTAACCTATCTATAAAATCGACATTATTTTTCACGAACACACCTGATGTGTTACCAAGCATTGATGACAATTCGTTAACAAGCCATTTCGATAGTTTATAAATACAAGAGCCTACCGAACTTATAATGGGTCTAACAGGATTATTTTCCTTATGAATATAGAAGAGTTGGATTTACAGTGACGAACTTTTGTAATACTTCCTTATGTTTTTTCAGAATACTCTTGATGGTTTTGTTGAAATAAGCATTGACATTATCTAAAGGATTGTTTTTTTTATTTCTGTGCAGGTTTCTTGGTCTGAGAGTAATTCTAACATTTTATTATTATAGTCGACCTTGTTCATGATGACCAATGTGTTCGATTTATCAGCTCTAGTAATATGTAAATCTTTATCTTTTTTCAGTTTTTTATATGCATTTAAGAACCTTCCAGGAATATTCGCGGGTGATTCGAAATTGGCGATCCCATACACTACACCCTTACACATACCGTTTTCTTCTGATGTAATGTTACCATACTTTTCAAGCTTACAAAATGCATTTCCAATTTCAAGCCAATCTGTATTTGTTTTAATGGAGAAATTTATTCCATATCCTAAGGCTACTAAGGTGGTGCTGTCCAAAGGTTTATTGGATATATTACAAACGAAATCATTATTAGCATTTGTTGTCCAATTACTTTGCTAAATTGACCTCTTTAGTTTATTTTGATGTTTTCTGATTATTTTTGTACATTCTAAGCGTAACTTATTGTAACAAAAATCAAATACAATATTAATCCAGTCCTTTGGAATTACATTCAATATTGTTCTTTTCTGCATTCTGTTCCAGCTTTTCAGGAACTCAGAATGCAGAGAGAGAGAGAGAGAGAGAGAGAGAGAGAGAGAGAGAGAGAGAGAGAGAGAGACCTTACATCTTGTTCGGGTTGCCCCAGGTCCCTCAGTGTGAGGCACCTCTAATGTCTACCAGAGAGTTGCTAGTGCATCTTCCGGTATATTTTGCATCTTCCAATCTTGGATGGTCTGGGATGCAGCTTAGATATTTGTCGAGCTTATTCTTAAACTCATCTACGCTCACTCCTGATATATTCCTCAGATGAGCTGGCAACGCATTGAATAGACGCTGCATTGTCGATGCTGGTGCGTAGTGGATTAATGTCCTGTGTGCTTTCCTTATTTTTCCTGGTATAGTTTTAGGCACTATTAATCTACCCCTGCTTGCTCTTCCTGATATTTTTAGCTCCATGATGTTTTCGGCAATTCCTTCTATCTGTTTCCATGCCTGAATTATCATGTAGCGTTCTCTTCTCCTTTCTAGACTATATAATTTTAAGGATTGTAGTCTTTCCCAGTAGTCAAGATCCTTAACTTCTTCTATTCTAGCTGTATAGGACCTTTGTACACTCTCTATTTGTGTAATATCCTTTTGATAGTGTGGGTACCATGTCATATTGCAATATTCAAGTGGACTATGAACATATGTTTTATATTTGTTTGTTTGTATGGTGTTTTTACGTTGCATGGAACCAGTGGTTATTCAGCAACGGGACCAAGGGCTTTATGTGACTTCCGAACCACGTCGAGAGTGAATTTCTATCACCAGAAATACACATCTCTCACTCCTCAAAGGAATGGCCGAGAATCGTACCCGCGACCACCGAAGTGGGAAGGAAACACCATACCAACCACGCCACTGAGGCGCTTCATATGTTTTATAAAGCATAATCATGTGTTCAGCTTTTCTTGTTTTGAAGTGCCGTAACAACATTCCCATTTTTGCTTTACATTTTGCCAATAGAATTGCTATTTGATCATTGCATAACATGTTCCTATTACATCACACCAAGGTCTTTAACTGCTTCCTTATTTGTGATTGTCTCATTATTAGGTCCCCTATATGCATACAGCTTTCCTTCTCTGTCCCCATAATTTATTGATTTAAATTTATCAGAGTTAAATACCATCCTATTTACATCTGCCCAATCATATACTTTGTTAAGGTCTCTTTGTAGAACGTTCCTATCTTCATCACAAGTAATTTCTCTACTTATTCTTGTGTCATCGGCGAAACTACTCACTACCGAGGCCTTAACATTACTGACTATGTCTGCAATCATAATAACAAACAGTAATGCAGCTAACATCGTACCTTGTGGCACACCGGATATTACCTTAGCTTCATCCGATTTCTCATCGTTTGCAATAACTATCTGTTTTCTGTTGTGGAAATATTCTTTTAACCATCTTTCTACTTTATCCACTATATTAAGTTTTCTACTTTTCTTCGCTAATATATTATGATCTACTTTATCAAAAGCTTTTGCAAAGTCTAGATAAACCACATCTGTTTCATTTCCGCTTATCATATTTTTGTATATGTTCTCACGGTGGACTAACAGTTGGGTTTGTGTACTTTTTCCGGATACAATACCATGTTGTCCCATATTAAACAAATTATTTTTATTAAATGTTTCATAATATTTTTCTTCATTGCCCTTTCATACACTTTCATAATATGTGATGTTAGACTCTCAGGCCTATAATTACTTGCCTCTAGTCTTGATCCACTTTTGAAAGTAGGGGTAATATATGCTAATTTGTGCTCATCATAAATATTGCCTGTATCTACACTTTGTCTTAATAATATTGCAAGTGGCTTTGCGATAGAATGAACTACTTTCTTTAACAAAATAGCAGGGACGCCATTAGGCCCAGCTGCAGCTCCATTTTTAATTTCATTAATAGCCTGCACAATATTAGCTTCATTAATATCTATGTCTGCTAAATATTCACTATTTTCATCCCTTACTTCTGTATCATTATCTTCATCATCAATTCTAGGGGTGAATTCTCTCTTATAGCTTTCTGCCAATGTGTTGCATATTCCCTTTTCTTTATTCGTTAATCTCCCTTCAATTCTTAGAGGGCCTATTTCTATTCTTCTTTTATTCATCTTTTTTGCATACGAGTACAATAGTTTGGGGTTTTGCTTGATATTTACTAGGGTTTTTTCTTCTGAGTCCCGTTTTTCATTTTCTTTTGATTGTATAATCTTTTATTCTGCATTTTCTGTCTTACATTTTAGTTCCATCACTTTCCATGCATTTTTTCTTTTGCAAGACCTTTTTTCCACTTTCTGATTTTCTGGAACAAGATCCTTCTGTCTCTTGGTATGCATGACTGATGTTTACTTTTCTTCTTCGGCATATATTTATCCAATATTTTCTCAAACATTTTATATAATATCTCCGTAATTACCTTTATATCATCACTTACGAAAATTTTATCCCAATCTTTGTTTAATTCTTCATTTATTTCTAACCATTTTATATTTTTACTGTAGAAGTTGTATTTTCCATATCCTTCCCACTTTTTCATTTCTTGCTTATCTCTGTTTTCACTTGCTTTGGAATTGACTGTTAATTCTATGACATTATGGTCTGAAATACTCGCATTGTAAACTATTATTTCTTTTACATAATTCCCCTCGTTCACAAATACTAGGCCTAAAGTATTTTCCTTTCTTGTTGGCAGGTGATTTATTTGTTGAATGTTGTATTCTAGTAGCATATCTGATAGCTTTTCGAATTGCCTCTTATCTTCTGCACTGCTATTACTCTCTTTTTTATATGTATAAATACTACCACAATCTCCTATTCGTTCTTTCCAGTCTATGAAAGGAAAGTTAAAGTCTCCGGATATGAGAATAGTCCAATCCTTGTGATTTTTACATATATCATCCAATTTTTCTATTATTGTGTCAAACTCTTTAGTATTAGGGGGTCTATATACTACTATGTTCATTAATTTTTCAGATTCAAATTCTACTGCTATTAGTTCACATTCTGAGTTACTATATTTCTCATATATTTTTCCTTGTTTTTTGTCTTTCCCATATATCACGGTTCCCCCTTGATTCCTATTTTTTCTATCTGATTTATAAGTTTGGAACCCTTTTATTTGATCGTCATTACCAGTCTCTTGGGAATACCATTATATCTATTATATCTATTTTCTTTTCAATTTGGGTTAGTTCTTCTAAGTACTCTATTTTTCTTTTTGAGTTACTCGTAACTAAACCCTGCGCATTCATCACTATGATGGTTTGCGTGTTATCTCCTTCATTTAATATGGGTAATAATAAGGATTTTCCCATGTCTCTTTCCTGTTCTGGTATGTTGTTCTTTTCTTCATTTCCAGAAATTCTGACATTAAAAAATCCAATTTTTCCAAAATATTTGATCTTCCTTCATCATAATTATTCATTTTGTGTCTGAATCTGCAATTTTCTCCGTATCTGCAATATCCCCTAGCATCATACATACAGTATTTATCTCTTGAGCTGTAGTATCTTGGAGCTGATGCATGGAAATTCTTTGCTGACACTCCATATCGCGGTGATGGCTTGCTTTTTTTCCCTCACCTCATGTTCTTTGTTCCTCTCTTTATTTGTTTCTTTCTTATTTTGGATTTTATTATCTAATTGATTATTTAATTGATTTTGATTCATGGCTACAGGGTGCATATATTTACAATTTTTGTCGAACTTACATCCTTTTCCTTCTTTTAGTTTTTGCATATTTTTGGATGTAGATCTCTGCAATCATCCTCATAGCCGTCTAGGTATGCATATTTGCCATAGATTTCATAATTGTGACATGCCGTGGGATGTTTGTAGTAACATCTTTCTCCGAATCTGCAATTCCCTCTTTTCAAAAGAGTGCAGACTTTGTCTTTCTTGTCTATTTTTTCCTCTTTCCCATCAGTGTGCAGATCTGGGTAGAGCCTCTTCGAGATTTTATTTTGTGTTGTCATGTCGTAATTTATTTCTTCGTATGTATGCTGCTTGATTACCTCATATGTAGTATCAATGAGCATCTCTGCATCCATACTCTTGTCTTTTTCTTTGTTTTCCTTATTTTTTTCTGTCATTTCAGTTTTGTTTACTTCTCTTCCATTTTCCTCTTCTTCTTCTTCCTATTCCTCTTCTTCTTCATCCTCCACTATTTGCACATTAAGTCTTCATTTAATAACATTGTCTATCCATGCAAGACATGTTAAGCAAAATATTCTGGTATCCTTACTCATATTTTGCATTACTTCAGCACATTGAGGATGCGTTGGAATGCTGCATGCAGAACATTTTCTGATCAGGTTTTGTGGATTAACTATGCTATACCACACCTTACACAGTTTGCATGCTTTTGGCATTCTTTTTCCTATTGCATCAATTAGTATATTCACAATGTTCAGCTTATTCATTTTCTTTGTCGGAATATGTTGATTGATGTAAATTTTCTTTATGAGTCTCTTGACCACTTGGATTTCATTTGGAACTTCTTCAATTATTTTCAAGATGATTTGTTTTCTGATGATTTGCTCCAGTTTGAAGGATCATATCCTTCTAATATGTAGATGAATGCTTTTTTATCTTTTTGATTAGGGCTGTTATTGATCTTATAGATGAGAAATGCCAGCTCCCTTCCTGCTACCTCATCATATTGCGAATCTGCTAGACACGCAAGATTTCGCCCTTTTTTTCCACAGTTGGAACTTACTACCATCTTTATCTGATTTACAATATTTCACTTGATAAACTAACTTAGTAGACGCTTTATCTTACTATTTTCACACTAATCTTATCACCGACAGTTCACGAACACTTCTAGATATTTTTTCGATTTCTAGACGTATGCTAAACGTCTGATACCTGTTGTTTAATCAGAGAGAGAGAGAGAGAGAGAGAGAGAGAGAGAGAGAGAGAGAGAGAGAGAGAGAGAGAACTAACAAAAAATCGCTTGTGGAACAGAAATAAATTTCTGACCTGGGTTCGATGTCGATGTGAGTCAGAAATATATATATATATATATATATATATGTATGTATGTATGTATGTATGTATGTATGTATGTATGTATGCATATGTGGTGAAAAAAAATTGGATTTTAAACCTGCGAGATTTTCTCCGGCTTTCTCCCACACACATACATACATACAAGCTCGCCCTGGTGCACGACTCCCCCAAAGAAACAAATACGCACGAAAGTTAGAGAATGGAGAAACGTCAATATCCATTCATCATTCGGAAATCGTAAAGAAATTTCGCTTTATATCATCAAATAAAAAAGGGGAAGATACCGTCACATTCCATTTAGTCTGCCGAAATGTCCCGCGTCGCTTATCTTTGCCTATCGAGTCGCACTGGAACAAGGCCTCCCATTTGGGGAGTTGATGGAGCATTGGATCCAAAGCAAAGTCGATTCCAGTCTGCTGTTTATGGCGTGCTTTGTTTCAAAATGAGTCTGTATCTATGCTTCCCAAGAATGAAAATCTCATGAAAGCAGCGAGAGAGAGAGAGAGAGCTTGAAACTAGAACTTCTCTTGGAAGACTTATAATTGGTTTGTCGTGGTTTCTCGTTGTACTTTATATAATTTTTTCCGCAGAAATTGTATAGTTTTCTCTCTCTCTCTCTCTCTCTCTCTCTCTCTCTCTCTCTCACATATATAGTTTATCTATATGAAACAGAGAAAAACAATTTACAAAGCACAACAGGAAACACGTCAAACCAATTAATTATTAGTCTTCCAAGAGATGTTCTATCGGTGCTATAACCTTCGCTTAGAGTTGTACAAGGAGCTGTAGCAGGCAGTTCTTCCTCTGCACCGCGTGGCCGATGGATTCCTGTCACGCAGCTTGATACTAAATCTCTCTCCCCTCTTCTCACTGTAGCTCTTTTGTCATTACAGCTCCCAGCCTCCGCAGACACCTCCCAGAAATACGAAAAAACAAACCCAAGAAAAGTGCCCTTTTTTTTCTTCTTTCGTCAGAACATTGTCAATCCTATGAACGGACGACAATGGAATTTTCGTGAGTAATAAAATAACACGGCTACAAAAATTTAAAAGACAAATAGACCTCCAACATCGTTACCATCAAACTAAATTTTCGCACTGAAACTAAAACCGTACCGATCCAGAATATGAATTCTTTTGAACACTCTTTCTTTACCTCATTCCATCCAGTTTCCTTTTGGGCAGATAAGAAACAAATGAAAATAAGCTCTAGCGGAACCCTATTCAAATTCAGCATTGATCCAAAACCGAGTATCTTAAATGAAGCTTTGATAACTTTGCTATCTGACGAGCAGGTAGCGGTATAATAAGACAGGCCACTATAATTTCCATACAAAGAAGATAGTGAATCACCAAGACGTCAAGATAAGGGACAGCGCTTGAGTGGTCTTATCTTTCTCTACGTTTCGACGAGGAAACTGAAATTTTCTTTCGTTCGCCTTTTCCTTTTGCTCATAATATACCCAGTCGAAATTTTCCCCCGGTTTCCCAAGAAGTGATATTTTGACGTTATATCTTCTGCATAACAGAATCTTAATATCGCTCTCAGACTCGAGATATGAAACCCACGAACGCTTCGGCAACAATACTCGAATATTAATAACAAACACAAATGAGATGATGTCAGGCAGATGATCTCGGTTACAAATGTCCAGAAGCAGAAGAAGAAATGAATGCATATAAAGTTAAGCAAAGGACTTTTAATAAAACGATTATTCTCTGGAAGACCCAACCAGACGGTACAGCAATACTTTTCAAATGTGGACATGATTACTCTAACCATTTTCATATGAACAAATAGTAACCAGAACTAGAAAAAAATGGTGCATACATTAATGTTAAACGAAAATAAAGGAACAGAGCAACTGGAAGATAAGTAAGTGGCTCCATTGTTTTAGCTTGAGAGGAAAGTTATCATTTGCCAGTACCTGCTTCACGACCTACCTGCATAATACAGATAAAAGTTAATGAACACCTTTTGACTATTAGAAAACACTCTTCTCACCCCTCCTTCCTATCAGGGATGTCACTATTCATTTCAGCGACCTCGAAAACTATGGATTAGACACTAATATCTGGCGTTTTCGATTGTTTTTACAAGTCACACCCCTTCCCAACCCCTCCCTATTGGGGCTACAGCTTGATTTAGCACCAGTGGCCTACATTTCAAATTTGAAACAGATCAGCCCAAAAATACGAAAGTTACATTCTGGGTGGGGGTATAGGTATTATCTTTTTAGGGGGTTATATATGTTTTTAAGAAAATCTAATTAGCTTGCGTCTGAACCCCATGTTAGATTCACCTCTATGATAATTTCACAATGATCGGTTCAATGGTGTAGACGTTCACTTAGAACATACAGACAAACAGACACGTTTTCCCATTTATATAACAGATATAAACTACATTTGCAAGAATGATCTTTTACTGAAAATAACTTGAAGTTTGCTTCGTGAATTTCAGTTATCTGGTATATCCAGTGCATTTTTTCCATTCACTCCAATTCCAAGTAAATTAGAATTGTTGGAAATTACACTTCACTTGATCTCAATTACCGTACATGCTCATTTACAAGCATTAGCATAAACTTTGACCGACATCATTCTTAATATGTAATATCACTTTTCCTAACAAATTATATATTAAGTTTCTCTCTCTCTCTCTCTCTCTCTCTCTCTCTCTCTCTCTCTCTTTGTGATTTTGAATTGATTTATACAGATTTTTGGCATTATGCCAAGCACTGGGGCAACTAAGGCCATTCAGCGCTGATAAGGAATTGACAGTAAAAGATTTGAAAAGGTGATACAGGAAGAAAACATCGCAGTTGCACTATGTGACAATTATTGTTAGGAGGGGGTGGCCAGTAAGATGGAAGGAAGAAAGAGATTACGAACGGAGGTAGAGTAAAAGGAATGAAAGTAGTTGCAGCTAGGGGCCGAAAGGACGCTGCAAAGAACCTTAAGTAATGCCTACATTGCAACGAATGAGGTGCACTGACGGCACTACCACCTACGGGGTCTCTCTCTCTTTGTGAACATACTTTTCGAATTGACCGTATTCTCTCTATATCTCTTTATCTCTTCAATGGACGATTCACCCTACTGTGAAAACATACAAACTCTCTCTCTCTCTCTCTCTCTCTCTCTCTCTCTCTCTCTCTCTCTCTCTCCAGTCAATCTGGGAGCCGACGTAGAATTCTTCCTTTCTTCTGAATCGCATCTTCCTTTCTTGAAAAGGCAATAACCCACCAAGCACACCGTTAGACAATGAAGAGGAAAAGGCCTCACACGAACTGGAGGAGGAGGAGGGAGGAGGAGGAGGAGGAGGAGGAGGAGGAGGAGGAAAGCATTCTCACTCCCTCT
Source organism: Macrobrachium nipponense (assembly GCF_015104395.2). Taxonomy (NCBI): domain Eukaryota; kingdom Metazoa; phylum Arthropoda; class Malacostraca; order Decapoda; family Palaemonidae; genus Macrobrachium; species Macrobrachium nipponense. The sequence goes on from NC_061089.1 coordinate 36,212,798, forward strand.
CTAGCTATTTTTCTTTCTCTCTCGTACATGCACACACAAAGATGACGACATTAGGAAGCATTTGAAGAAATAACTAAAGGTATAAGGCTCATAAAACATCATCCGTCATGAGGAGAGAGATAAGAGCAGCTCTCGCATATGCAACAGTTACGCTTTCATCACCGTTTATTTTCGTTCCCGGGGAAAATCATCGCTTTTCATATTCTGCATCTTTTTCTCTGGAATTCCTTTTCCTAAGGACGAACTCTCTCTCTCTCTCTCTCTCTCTCTCTCTCTCTCTCTCTCTCTCTCTCTTAGTGTGCAGCCTATCTTCAATTTTTCTTTTTCTGAAATGGCTGCACGCCATCTCGCGACTGAACCCATGTTACTAATTTCGTGAGAGAGAGAGAAAAAAAAAGAAGAAGAAGAGGTGAAATGCTCGGCCCTGGTTAATGTCTTTTGATGCCGTTTATGCGCCGAGTGAAGAACGCTCTTTCACAACCGGTTCCATCTATCAAAGTGCATGGGGTAATAACCTCATGCAAACTTGGGTTCAATTCTTGCCTTTTTCCCTTCATCGCTGATCCCTTTAACGCTGGAGATTTTCCTCAGCCATATTCAAAGCGCGAATGTTAATTCTTTGATATACAGATACTTTTCAAGATCTTCATAAGCTGGGTATAATAAAGTTTTTTTTCTTTTAAGGAAATCCTAAGGCAAAAGTCATGGAGGATTATTACACCGACGTCATTCAACTGTATCTTATATCCGTCTGTATTCCTGAGTATTATTACAATGTGGTTACGTATGTAAAGATACCCAAAATTCATGAGGACCGTGATTCAAGTATGTGTTGTCTCAATTATTAGAGCACCATCTAGCTTCTTAAAAAAACTACTTTATCTTTGAAATAAACATTACAGCAACTCAAAACGAGATCCCAACTACAAAAAACCTATAGTAAATAAAAATATAAGACGAAGGGGACAGGGGGAACAATTTTTCTCTTTCGTTTTTTAGAATATTGTCGCACGTAAAGAACAAGGAATGGGTAATCGAAAGGGCTTAAAATCACGTAAATATGAAAAAGACTATATTTCTGAATACAAGTGACAGTACAGTGCCCTTTCTTAATGAATGTTTGGGGATTTTTCATTAAAAGTCTCTTTATCATTTAGATAGAGCAAAAACTTTCTTTTATTATAAGACTAGTGATTTTTTTTATTGGAGAATGGACGGTCACGACATAACACTATACAATTTCAAAATAAATTTCCGTAATAAACATATTTAATGCTTAATAAGAGTCAGTCCCCACTAAAATTGATTAGCTGGATTTATATTCTAGGGCCTCTAGCGATAATGAAGACAATAATATTAAAATGATAAACAAAGCTACTAATAAATAGCTCTCGCACCTTTCACGTTTACTTAAATTACGTAACAATAACGATAAAATGTCGCAACTGAACGCCATCAATGATTCCTTTTTAAAATATTAGTTTCTTTTTTCGGAATGAAATCAGATCTCACAAGAATGCTCCTTACCAAAGGAACTACAAGTCATTACTTATGACTCAAGTAAAAAGTTACCAACCATTAGTTTACCAATACTTTTCACTTTTTGGCATGATATGTATGCGCGCAAGCACATTCACATGTATATCCGACCACTTAAAAAAAAAAAAAAAAAAATGTGAATGGGTGCAATACCATGTTATTTGATATGGTGGTGGGTTGAGAGAGAGAGAGAGAGAGAGAGAGAGAGAGAGAGAGAGAGAGAGAGAGGCGTGGCTTGCAGCATATCTGGTCATTACTTCCTTAAGCAAAATTTTAGCCGAGAGGGAAGGCTAAAATTGGGACTGAAAACTTAATTAAGACAAATGCGTTTAATAACATGGAGGTGAGAAAAGCTTATAATGAGGAGATGGAAGAAAAATGACGCTAGGGTTAAGTACACAGAAGTAGGAGGAATATATATTGAGTACGCAGAATTAAAGGACGGAGTCATTGGGTCACGAGGGAGGCTTTGTTATAATAGGACGTAAGACTTGAGTAAAACAACCAGCGACGTGATTTGGAAATGGGAGATTTAGTGAAGGAAAAAAATATTTTTTAAGATACACTTCAATATCACAAAAGAGGCATATATACATAAAGTAAAAGTAGAAATGGATAGTCGCAGTAAAAGAATAATTCAGGAAGTGACTATACGGAAAGAAGTTAAAAGGATGATGAATGGAAAAAAACCGAGTTGGTGGAATTGCAATTTAAATGCTGCAACACAGGCAAAACGGTGTTTGTAAGATATTTCTAAATGAAGAAAAGGCGCTGAAAAAATGCAAAGAAAAATGATTCTTTTGTGCACAGGAAAGGCCGCAAAATAGACTGCAAGAGTTGTAAGGGCATAACATTACTTGATATAAAATGAATGCGTGTCTATATGTGCAATATAAGCAAAAAGGTTATGATAATTAACCGAGTGGCATGTGCATATAGAGGATACAGAATAATGGGGAAAGTGGGCATAATTGGATGAATGAGAATGTTTTGGGATAACTAGGCTATATGTGGGAAAAAATGTATATTGATAGTCTGGTGAAAAGGGTACATAGTCGTAGGAAGGCCTATAACACCTTGGACAATTGGTATGGTAAAAGAAGAGTGTAAAATTCAAGATGAGTGTGAAGGCGGTCCAGGCCGCTGGTAATAAGTCTCCTGGGTAAGTACACGACAAGGAGAATGCTGTGGAAGTTTTCTGCACGGGGAAATACCCACGTTTCGGCGGTTAGATTGTGATTGCTGTAGTAGCCTTTGCCCTGTTTTCCTCTCAAACTAATGAAACCAGCGTAATATGTATATATGTATATGTATATATATAAATATACATATACACACACACACATAGTATGTATATATATATATATATATATATATATATATATATATATATATATATATATATATATATATATATATATATACTGGCGGCGGGAACCATGAATATCTTTGAATACCTACTGAGAGTTGAGCCCCGAAACTTATGAGAGGACTAACAAAAGGACTAACTAAACCTCTGGGCCTGTTTTGACCATAGCAGAAAAGGAACAAGCACCCTCCTTACCTTACATCTTGTTCGGGTTGCCCCAGGTCCCTCAGTGTGAGGCACCTCTAATGTCTACCAGAGAGTTGCTAGTACATCTTCCGGTATATTTTGCATCTTCAATCTTGGATGGTCTGGGATGCAGTTTAGATATTTGTCGAGCTTATTCTTAAACACATCTACGCTCACTCCTGATATATTCCTCAGATGAGCTGGCAACGCATTGAATAGACGCTGCATTATCGATGCTGGTGCGTAGTGGATTAATGTCCTGTGTGCTTTCCTTATTTTTCCTGGTATATTTTTGGGCACTATTAATCTACCTCTGCTTGCTCTTTCTGATATTTTTAGTTCCATGATATTTTCTGCTATTCCTTCTATCTGTTTCCATGCCTGAATTATCATGTAGCGTTCTCTTCTCCTTTCCAGACTATATAATTTTAAGAATTGTAGTCTTTCCCAGTAGTCTAGGTCCTTAACTTCTTCTATTCTAGCTGTAAAGGACCTTTGTACACTCTCTATTTGTGCAATATCCTTTTGATAGTGTGGGTACCATATCATATTGCAATATTCAAGTGGACTACGAACATATGTTTTATAAAGCATAATCATGTGTTCAGCTTTTCTTGTTTTGAAGTGCCGTAACAACATTCCCATTTTTGCTTTACATTTTGCCAACAGAGTTGCTATTTGATCATTGCATGTTCCTATTCATCATCACACCAAGGTCTTTAACTGCTTCCTTATTTGTGATGGTCTCATTATTAGGTCCCTTATATGCATATAGCTTTCTTTCTCTGTCTCCATAATTTATTGATTCAAATTTATCAGAGTTAAATACCATCCTAGTTTACCTCTCTGCCCAAATCATATACTTTGTTAAGGTCTCTTTGTAGAGCGTTCCTATCTTCATCACAAGTAATTTCTCTACTTATTCTTGTGTCATCTGCGAAACTACTCACTACCGAATCCTTAACATTATTGTCTATGTCTTCATCATATAATAACAAACAGTATTGCAGCTAACACCGTACCTTGCGGCACACCGGATATTACCTTGGCTTCATCCGATTTCTCGTCGTTTGCAATAACTATCTGTTTTCTGTTGTGTAAAAATTCTTTTAACCATCTTCCTACTTTATCCACGATATTGTGTTTTTCTAATTTTCTTCGCTAATATATTATGGTCTACTTTATCAAAAGCTTTTGCAAAGTCTAAATAAACCACATCTGTTTTCATTTCCGCTTTTCATATTTTTGAATATGTTTTCACGGTGGACTAACAGTTGGGTTTGTGTACTTTTTCCGGGTACGAAACCATGTTGTCCTTTATTAAACAAATTATTTTTATTAAATGTTTCATAATATTTTTCTTCATTACCCTTTCATACACTTTCATTATATGTGATGTTAGACTCACAGGCCTATAATTACTTGCCTCTAGTCTTGATCCACTTTTGAAAGTAGGGGTATATACGCTAATTTGTGCTCATCATATATCTTGCCTGTATCTACACTTCGAATTCTGAGCAAGAGACTTGCTCAGAATTCGAATAAAGATTATCTGGAGCCAGATCTCTAGGAGGAAAGTACGATAATTATATATATTATTATACAACACACACACACACGCACATTTATATATTATATATATAGTATATATATATATATATATATATATATATATAGATATATACGTGTGAATGTATTCATGTGCCTTTCTTTTAATGAACAACAATCTTGGATCCCCCTGGTAACAGCCAGCCCCATACGCCAACCTACGAACTCTATAACATATTCTGCAGCACGGTATGAAAAATGAGTTAAAGAAAAGGAACTTCGGTTGGTGAAAACAGCAAATCCGGTAAAAACAAACGTCAGCTTCACGCGCTAAGAGGATTGTGACATGAAATCAGAACGCATATTCATTTTGGCTCTAAAGATGGCGACGTCCTTCAGCCGAACAAATGAAAGCAATATCTATACTTGGGAACTAAAAATCATTTGACGAGAGTAGGCCGCTTCAGATTCATTCATGAATCCTTTTCATGTTTTAAGCGATATAATACAAATTGAATGGCAAATTAAAAAAGATAAAGATCTCTATGAAAAAGAAAGATTTTTATTTTTATGAATTTCTGCTTTTTTTAGTTCCATGGCATTCATTCAACTTTAAAAACATACTTAAAACATTCAACTTTCTCATAAAAAGAAAAAATTATCAAATTATTTTTCATATTCATACTTAGAAAAATTTTTCTTTTTATTTACATACTTCTTTTTTTCTGACTGATATATTCCTTTAGTTACCGTAGATTCTGGAAACACGCAGTTAATAAAAGCAGCGAGGATGAGAAGATTCTACTATGAGATTCAGAGCCATTGTCCCGGTGTTTTTCCAGAATAACATTTTTCTGTGCATTTGACAAAGATATTACTTAGACATAGTATACTTTACATCCCTACTAATTTTCGGCAGCATTCTTTATTACTTATATTAGAAACAAGTAAGTTCATAAGAGTAAAATAAAGCAGCCGAAGCCAGTGGCGGAACACTAATGTATGGGTTCAAAGTTATACGTGACGTAAACATATGAAGTCCGGACTCCTCCCACAGATGATGACGACAAACAGCCGTCTCTGAAATTCTGAATGAATATTCGTACCTTGTCAAGGCTTACAAAATGGCGGCTATGATACGTCAATTTCCCCGTGGTTCCAGGACAGCTTCTGTGATTCGACTTGCACAATTGTTTAGAAGTGAGGAGGTCCGTGGCAAACCCTACGTAAGCTTGAACAGGTAAATGAATAATAGGGCCCTTTTTTGGGTAAGTACACCCGGACATCCAAGGATACCAAGTTTTCGTCATTTGTTGATTTCCACACGGCGCAGAAAGATAATTATAAATGCTCTATAAAGCAATAGTTGTTGATTTCTTAGTAAAATATTAATTGCGGAACAACATTAAAACTTGCTTTACCCCCCAAAAAAATGTCATGGGCTATAATACATCACTGAATGACCTCTATAGGTTCCAGTGCTTGGCTTGAAGTCTAAATTCTATAATCCAATCTAATTCTACGCAATTGTCTATTTATTACAATGATCGTCACTGTCATATTAGGAAAAATATCAAAGAAGTTACGACGGATGCCAAAGTTTTCTTCACTTTGTTAATTGATTTTAATAATATAATTTTTCAATGGAGAAATAGTGATAGAAAGTAATTTCTCATTTTATTTAAAAACACTTTCAATAATAAAACCTTAATATAAGAAGTGGAATTTATCAAGGCAGTTCACTGAAAAATAACGAAATATAAAGGATGATATAATTTATGAGTGGAATAAATGACCTTACATTTCCTAATTTCTCCATCGTAAATAAACATTTTTATAAGATAAACGAATGTAAATACGAATATTCAGACCAACTCATTAATTATTGCTTTTCAAGATATCTTGCGAACAGACAAACTGACAAGTAGATATGGGTTTACTCATTCCCGTTGTTGAACTATTTCTTGGCGAAGGTAACAACCACTGGGCCCAGTGAGTCACCAAAACTTATGGGCTGCATACCAGGGAGCTCGCTCTCTCTACTGTAAATAGCAGTGGTAGTAATAGTAGGCGTAGCAGTAACTAAAATACTAAACAATTAAAAATGAACAAAAAAGCGCTGGTAACGCGCTACAACACAGAAAATAAAGGAAAGAGGGTGTCCTGTAGAAGCCAGAAAGTAATTCGCAGCGGTCGCCACATCAGCAGTGTTAGTAACTAAATAGATGTAATAACAGATAAATTTGATTGAATTAATTAAAAACTAAACAGAGCCATTATTACCGTACCTGACATTCTTCCAGGTAGAGAATTATGATACGAAATTACTTAAATGCTAAACTTTGCTATATTCAACAGGATTTACATAAAAGTTATCTTGAAGTAACAGTAACATTTCAATATTGTCAGTCTGATACAATTGTTACTCAAATAATAATGTTTCATAGAATCCATACTTATTAGTTCTTATGTCTCTGTAAAGCCTAACTCTTTATACATACACACATAAATATACACAATACTTTTGGGGTCTGTATTTATCCTTCACTTTTAAATCGATGTAATTCCCTAAATCCATTTGTACGTTCACATACACAAAGTAACTTCTAAACCTGAGCAAATGCTGCTGTGCTGTTTGGAGAAATGGCCCCAAGATATAACTCAAGATGAACACTGTATGAACGCGGTAAGTTCACAAATTATCATTCTTACTTGATAAATGGAAGCAATAAAAACACCCTATTATGTTCTGTTTGCAATTCATCAGCTCCCTGGAAATTTACAGTGTGACGCACAAGCACAAATCATGTTCATGATTTGCTTTGTGTACATTCAGATTTCCTTGACCAGCAACCCCTCCCCTATCTCGGGATTTCCTTCCTCTCATAACCCCATAACACACACCTCCACCTCCAACCCCGGATCAAAATGTAACTGGAGCAGAGAGAGAGAGAGAGAGAGAGAGAGAGAGAGAGAGAGAGAGAGAGAGAGAGAGCGTGGTCCAGTTCCCCGTTTTGGCTGATGCTTGCAATTAGTGCCGGCTTCCTTTGATCTCCTTTAAATCATGAAAGAATAAATATCTTAATTAAGGTACATCAACTGGGGATGATTATTTCCAATAAATTCGCCCAGATTTAAATGGAATCTGGCGTCATTACCATTTGCATAAAGACCGATCCCTTAAATCAAAAGAGCGCGTCAGGTCTCGGGGACGGAATCAATTATTTTCGTCATTTGATATTAACTTCTCCTAATCAGTTGCTTATATTTCGTCGCATCACCTCCTTAATTACAGTGCAAGGGATGGAACTAATCCGATTCTCGCGACTTAAATCTATATGAGCCACTGATGGAAAAAAGATATTCGTATGAACAAGAAAAAATAGTATGATGTCCTTCATGTGTGTATGTCAGTGTGGCTGTCTTGTTTGTCTTGTCGTGCCTATAAATATATAAACATGAATGAGGGATAAATACTATAAAAACGTGAATGAGGGAAAACACATTGTATTCAAGCAATAAGAATTAGGACACCCATCACGTCTCTCTCTCTCTCTCTCTCTCTCTCTCTCTCTCACTTTACCAGGTTACAGTACAACGACCCACAATTCTAAATTGCAAGAGGGGATTCTCTCCCTTTCTCTGTCACACTCTCCACATCCGCCTGCTCCTCAGTCTATTTTATAAGTCAAGGTGTAGCGACTCCCAACCTTGGATTACACCGACGGCTCTCTCTCTCTCTCTCTCTCTCTCTCTCTCTCTCTCTCTCCAGCACGCGTTTTGCTGTCTCTGTTCCTCTTTTTCGTTTAACGCTCACTATTCTAAACTGCACTGAGTGAGCGGGCTCTCTCTCCCTCTGTCCATTTCTGGATGCTCCGTCTCTCATCTAGGTTGAGGTGCAACGACCTACATTTTTATATCACACTAAGGGATCACTCTGATGACCAGTTTTCAGCTCCCTTGTTTCCTCCCAGATTAAAAAGAAAGAAAAAACGAGGAAAGAAGAAAAAGAAGAAGAAAAACGAATGTTAAAAACAGAGCAGAGGAAACAAGAAATTGAAGATGGAAAGTTGAGATTAGAATTAGTGGAACATGGGAAATATGATAAAGCAAGACGCACGAAACGATAAAAATAAAACACGAAAGAAGGGGAAGAGGGTGCCAATGTGTGAAAGGGGATTTATTAAAGGGAATGAGAAAGCATCTTCCAATTAAAGATCAGATTAATAAATAAAGGAGAACTAAAGAGGAAAAGAGATGATGACGATGATGTTGATGTCTTTAAAAACCGACAACAAGACGTGAGTGAGGGAGAAGGAAAAAACATTAACAAAAACGAAAATTCGAATCTCCTCGGTAGTTCATTACTGGAAACAACAAAAGAACGCAAAGAAATCGAAAACTGCAGGAGACGCTGCGTGGCCCCTCCGTTGAAATCCGTAATGGAACAAAACAAGCGCTTCGTCTAATTTCCTCCGAAGAATGCTAACAATGCGCGCTGTAAACCAGCTGCTGAAATGCAACAACCGGAGAGAGCAGGAAATGTCAACCCACGCCCAAACAGATACGAAAATGCAACTACGCGGCATCAGTGAGAGAGCCTTCCAGGCTTCCCTCTCCCGCGCCCCTTTTCCCGTGGAGGAAACTGACTGTTACGAAATTTTTGTGCAGGCAATAAAAGACCCACAAAGGTATAACAGTCCAAAACTTCCACTAAATTAAAAATTGGGTGCCGCTGCGGGTCTAGTATTGGGAGCCCGGGAGCCTTCTTAATTAAAAACCTTACGCCCCAAAAGGGACATCATTTAGCTGGCCTGGTGAGTACGAGTGCTCGGCCCCACATATATATTTATATATCACTTCCTTGTCTAAGTAGATTATTTCGGATAAACCAATATGTTGCGTTAAAAAAAGAACTGACATAAAATTTTAACAGACGATCTGGCGCTCTTTCTTTCTGTTTCTCACCCTCTGAAACATATACATAATGTATTAGCGTCGATATAGTGAAAGCAAAAGAGGCACTGGAAAAAATATTCTCTCTCTACTTGTGTGTCATGCATATACAATCTCCAAATTTATGATAAAAGTATTTATAAAATATGCGCAAATACAGATAAAAGATATACCAGCGAATATTAGTCAAAATCTACAAAACGTATATTAGAAATAATGAAGTCTTCAATTTCATATCCACAGCTTATCAGGCATTAGTTACACCGCACACACAATTATATATATATATAATGTGTGTGAATGTATGTATGTACATAAATATATGTATGTATATGTAATATATATATACATATATATACATATATATATATATATATATATATATATATATATATATATATATATATATATATGTGTGTGTGTGTGTGTGTGTATTGATTTGTTTGTTTGTCTGGTATTTTTACGTTGCATGGAACCAGTGGTTATTCTGCAACAGGACCAACGGCTTTACGTGACCTCCGAACCACGTTGAGAGTGAACTTCTTTCACAATGGAATGCCCGAGAATCGAACTCGCAGACACCGAGGTAGTAAGCAAAGACCATACCAACCAAGCCACTGAGGCGCTATGTGTATTAATGATCTTTAACTCACTAATGCTGTGGAAGGTTGATGAATTCCAGATCAACAATCATTTTGAAAATATGTACAGCCTCTTCACACAACACCTAGCAATGGAAACTTAAGCAATTTCTATCTTTAGTCTCAGATTTTCCTTTCGTCTGTTTCTAATGTTATTTTTTTATATAAAGTCGTCACTTCCACAAACGGTTATAGCATTCTAGGAAGCCACAAACATTCAGATACGAACGAGTTATTTTAGAAAATATTAGTGAGTTTTGGTCAGTACATATACTTGCATTTTTTTTTATATATATTCAGATAACTGTTCAC
>NC_061089.1:36228348-36245848 GCF_015104395.2 Macrobrachium nipponense
GGAGAAAGAAAGAGATCCAGATAAAGAAGACAGACTTTTATCAACAATTTTTAAGATCTCTTAGACAAATAACCATTGGTAATCTTCCACAAAGAGAAACCTAGATTTACATCTGTATTTACATGACATCTGCGTGGATAGAAAAACCCGGTATAAATACATTCTTCCAAAATTAAGCAGACAGGAAGGAATACAACTATGACATTTTGCACCCAAAGAAGATGAAAATTTCATTATATACAAACATTTACATGCTACACATACATTTATTTACCGTTTTTTTGACTACAATGTTTTACTTATTATTTTCATGTGTTGCGCCATACTTTCTTGGATGTATTTATCGTTTTTCCTAACCACTGGGTTAATAATAATAAAATAATAATAATAATAATAATAATAATAATAATAATAATAATAATAATAATAACATGGATATAATCTCCATAAGGTAAACTTAATTGCGAGAGGGTCATGAATATATATCCTAATATTGTGTTTTAAAATATATCAAAATGCAAAACTTGAAGTTTAGTTCTCTGAAACAACCTTTTCAAGCTGCTACACAGCAGGTTTCAATGACTACAACCACTTACGCAAATTTCCCTCAAGATATACAAGGCTTTTACCGCTATGAATTCCTACTGTTTCTGTCATGAATATAAAGTAAGGCTGACGCAATTCTCTTGGTACGACGACAAGCTTATTGTAAGTTTAAAGAAAAATACATTAGAATGGGTTCAATGTACTATAAGCATATTTTGTGGGGAACTCAATGGGATTTTCTGTTCAAGAGGTACGATGAATACACAGCAACTTTGGTTCAACTCTATTTTCAGAAACCAGAGGCATTTCTCTCTCTTTTCCGACTTCAGGCCTAACACTTCAAGTGAGGCGTTCCCTCTTTTGCAATATTTTATTCTTTTGTTGTCCATACGAACACAATTTTTCCTTTATTCAAGTATGGTCTTCTTCCTTTTAGATGTGTACACATTACAAAACAACAGCGATAACAATAACAAATTTCTTTTCTATGGGTATTATGATTCAGGTGCTTCATACATCACATAGTTTCTAAAACCTCTCTCTTCTCCTCTCTCTCTCTCTCTCTCTCTCTCTCTCTCTCTCTCTCTCTCTCTCTCGACGATAGTGTTTAGAGCCTTTACTAGCATGCGAATAAAAAGAAAAACTGAAAATAGATGCGTATTACAAATACTTTAACCTGGCATCACAGAAATTATGGCTATACACATCGGTTAAGCAGAGTGCACTAAATACTGCTAGCAATATAAATACTGGAATTCAGAATGATCTATTAAATACTATAGACTGCCATCACAGCAGCTATGGCCATCCACATCGATAGCGTACACTAAATGCTGCTAGCAATACAAACACTTCAAGTCGCTTGTCTCGTGACACTGACTATTAGATATCATCGCATTGCTTTGCTTACGTGAATAATACCAAGCCTTTTCCCAATGCTTAACCAGAGAAAAACAATAAAGTAATCAACCATAAGTAACACCACAACAGCAAGCAGAACACGATCCTATCACCCCAATTTGTGTTACACAACAATTGAATGAACCCCATCGGGAGACAATGTATATTCCATATCGCACTGGAAAATTAAGACTTTATTTTTCTATGAAACACACACAGTCGCTCACACACACACACACACACACACACACACACACACACACACACACAGAGAGAGAGAGAGAGAGAGAGAGAGAGAGAGAGAGAGAGAGAGAATGATGCATCCAGCAAAAATAAAAATAAAAAAGTCGGTTGGTGAACTACAGGCCACATACACAGGCTACCAAAATGAAGTGTTGTCCCTAACAAGCTCCCTATTCCCGATGATCACCGGTTAGGAAGTGGATACAAAATCAAGGTTTAACATGAAAGGTATGTAAATTTGGAGGAGCGACCAGATGGAAAATTCATACGAATAAATGAAAGATTACAAAGAAAAATAAAGTTGAAAATTTCAGATGAATTTAAGGCAAGGCTACAAAACATCTCTTTTTATAGGCAAACATAATAAATGGGTAATAACTGGGAATTCTACACATTTCAAGCAAGGCAGCTACATGAAATACAGAAACTATTCTACAAAAACTGAAAAATGTAGCTGTTATTGAAGCAGCGATTTGGCGACCGGCGGCAACAGAAATAATCAAATCGAACTACGGCAGAAAAAAAGTATTTCTATCCAATACTACTCAATAACGACGTTACAGTATCTGTGTCCATTACGTAATGTGGAAAGCTACTGGGGCAAAAATACATGCAAATCAAATTTGATAATTAAAATACCCAACGATGTTTGTGACGGGGATAAAATTATCCTATACGAACGGGATGAATGTAACACAACAAAAAGGTACAACCGTTCTTCATGGACAGGGAGAAAAATGGCCTTGATTGCTTTATAAAACACAAAAAGTAAACGTAGTGGGAGATTCGTAAAGTGAAACAAAAACAAAAGAAGCGCGAAAAGCACAAAAACAATTAACCAATTCCTGCCTGTAAATAAAAGCTCACTCGTTTCTCTCTGACCAATCAAAACCTCGAATGCCCAATGCCAACAAATGAGTGAAGCGGCAATTAATACAGTTAGAGCATTACAAATCAAGTATTTTCAAAAGAGGTGCGTAATCACTGGCAAATCCAATTATTGCATAACGCGTAATGAAATATAACAGCCATGTTTCTGCGCACGACAATCATATGAATTCCAAACTGCAACTATTTTTGTACATACCACATGGTGGACTAGCAAAACTGCATGGACGGACTTGTGGATAAAGATACCTTCATTTAATATTTGTGATAACATCAAATTTAAAGTTACTTAAACAGAAATACTCATACATTTCCGCCAAACTTACAAAGGTAAAATTCCCGCAATTCCGCTGCTATTTCCACTATGGCAATTAGATGGGCATTTCCCTGAGTAAAACCACATATCTCTCAAGCTTTCATTCAGTCTGCAATAAATTTCGCCAAAGTGGAGAAGTTCGGGGTAAAATAGGATCAAATAAATATCTTTTACCACAGCACCAAAAGGCATTACTTGGTCGTGATGAGCCAAATTAAATGAGCAATAATACAAGAAACCAGATAATGGAGTGAGTTTCCAGGTAATAAACGAGGACTTCGACAAATAGCCCCCTGGAACGTTAGGTTTCCTTCTAAGTGAGAGAGAGAGAGAGAGAGAGAGAGAGAGAGAGAGAGAGAGAGAGAGAGAGAGAGTTATTCTATCAAAGTGATGTACAGAACGTTAAGAGGATCCTACTGAAGAAGGCGTCTTTCGCTACAGGCTTCGAAAAAAGAAAAAAATAATGAAAAAGTAGGGCAAAGAACAAAATAGTAGAGATCGGTATTTATGGCATACACCCGTAAAAGTACTAATTCTTCAAAGGAGAAAGCTTGCAAGAAAATTCCAGAAATGGGAGTGTGGGAGAATATGTGGCAATTCCAAGAATTACACAGCAGAGACATCGAAAATAAATTGATCCATGTAATTCATAAGTAGATGGTCATCGACTCGGAAATGCCTAGCTTGGCATGAAGAGAAAAATATGAAGAAACTATGTAAATATAAAAACAAAATTAAAAGTAAACAAAAACAAAATTTGGAGGCCTAATAATGATCAGGATGACAGGGCACAAAAAAATTAAACAAATAAATAAATAAATAAGCACAGGGAAAAGATTTATAAATATTATGGTAGTAAAATAAATATGGGATGAAAAATAGTACGATAAATAAACAGACTCGCGACGGAGGACGACGGTATGAAGAATTTGCTTTAAAAAACCAAGAGAGTCTGTACATAGAGAAGTGAACATTCACGCCTGAAAGCGAGTCAGTAATGATGTGCCTGACACTTAAAAATGCTTGACAAACAAAATTCCATTATCAATTTATTCCCTTTTATTTAGAAGAGCGAATCGATTTATATAATCTCCTGAAGGGGAAGGGACAGGAATAAAATCCACGACATGACTTATAGGTTGAACACTTTTCAAAAGTTCTTTTTTCTTTTTGACACAAAGAAAAGGTAATACATCATTGGATGAGAGATAATATGTCCACTTTGCTTCTCTTTTTTCACTGAAGCAAAATCTTTCCTTCGATCTTTTTTTCTCATCGCATGGAAGGTAATAAATTTATGGATGTGACTTTTTCATAATGGGTGAAATTTCCAACGATTTATTACAAGAATTATGGCGATACATCTCCTAAAGATATATGTTTCTTAAATTTTATTTTCATTTTTTTTTCATTAGCGGAGGTCCTTTTATTTTCTGTTTGGGCAATTTATAGATTCTCGATGAAAACACCGCCTAAGGAAATAACTCCTAAATATACTTCCACTCTTATCATAAGTGACGTAATCCCCTCTCTGTTTCATGCAGAGAAAAGGGATATGTCAGTGAAATATCGCTTTCCTACCGCACGCGAACTTTAACGCTGTTGAATGTATTACATAAAGTGCAAATAAGTAAATGAATATATAAGTTCACGAATAAGAAAACATGCAAACAGATGATTTAAAATACTCAAATAAACATATTACAACCAAATACACAAAAATAAATAAACAATAAAAGTGATCATCGGCTTGTAGGACATCACCAAAAATTAAACCTGAGATAAATGAAGAAAGATTCGATCATATGCTAAACACAAAAGGCAAGGAAAAACTGTAGGGAGAATATATTATGTACCGAAGGAAAAATATGCGGATTCAAAAGTTTACTAGCACATTACAGAAAAAAATCAAACTCATTCGATCTTGTACGCCGATTAAACCTGATTGTATCAAAATCAGGAAATGGCAGGGCTGCTAAAATAAAAATTCATTCCATGTACGTTAACGAAATTTACTTAATCCCAGCAACTGTTGACAGTGAAAACATAAAAGTACAGAAAACACAAACAAACCAAATTGATAAACGATTAATAATAATAATAATAATAATAATAATAATAATAATAATAAAATAATAATAATAATGATGTACACTTGAAATGCCAATGCGTGATAGATCGTTGCCACCAATATTGAATGGCTGAGTTTATCTGTATATTTGCTTCAAAGCAACAGATATCATAGACGGATTATGAAAAATATTTACAAATAAGGAGCACGACAATAATAAAAAATCAATTCTTAATACAAAAAATGTTCACACGGTGTAAAACAGTAAGTCAACCATCGCACAATGTTCTGGTTTCCGATTCGCAAAGCCAAGAAATTACTCATTGAAAAAAGTGAGAACCAGAAGTTAATAAATAAACAAACTTCACGAGCTGAGTAAGAAGAGGAAAACAGGAAACTACAACTCATCGCTCAAACACCCATTAAGTCATCCCCCTGTCTCATTTCTATGCGGATAATTGATGCTCATTTCCATCTTGTTCTGGAGAGAGAGAGAGAGAGAGAGAGAGAGAGAGAGAGAGAGAGAGAGAGAGAGAGAGAGAGAGAGCTATCATCATCCCCATCACCGTCATTGCCATTAGCACCAGGTGCAGGAAGCTTAGAGAAACGAGACTTACTTTTTCAAGGCATCTCTCTCTCCCCCGTGACCCGCTTCCACTAATGGGACATAAAAGCCCCAATACTAAGAGCATGAAATCCATCCAATTGCTTTAGTATGATAATGCCACTTGCTCATTTTGCTTTTATCTCTCGATGTATTAGAGAGAGAGAGAGAGAGAGAGAGAGAGCCAGAGATTTGAGAGAGAGAGAGAGAGAAACAGGCCCTATTTGGGGGGCGGGGTTGGGGGAGTTGGGGGTGGGGTTTGGCCCATCATAAGGAATGACTAACGGGACAAATTGCAGCTAGGAAAAAGGTGCCAAAGGAGTACTTTCACTTCCCTGGAAAAACCAAACTCAAACTCGTTTCCCGAAAACCCGTTGCTATCACAAAATGCTTTCAGGTGTTATAACCCTGTATCAAGAGGATAATGAGAGAAAACCCAATGTCGAAGACTATTCGTGGAGAGAGAGAGAGAGAGAGAGAGAGAGAGAGAGAGAGAGAGAGAGAGAGAGAGAGAGAGAGAGAGAGAGAGAGCTTTAGGAGCCTAAGTGAACGAAGTATGTAGCGGGGAAATTAGTCAGAAACGGAAAAAAAATGTCCCAAACATTCGAAATAACCATCGGTATTTTACACTGTTTTAATAAGTAGGCTCATCTAAAATATTCACTAGGAAGTTATACGTAGAAATATTACGAAATTTTCTTAGCTGAAACCTAATTACGTTTCATTAAACAAATTTGTTGGTAAATGTGAAAATAGGTAAAATTAAAACCCTGCTTAGCAGATACGTATGACTGGGCTGAAAAGCTTTTATGAGTAATGTAAACAGGTTGTTGACAATGCACCTAGGTGATTAATTACAAAACATATTTGTTTTATGGCGTTTTTAACAGGTACATAAAATCTTGAGTATAAAAGTTCCATAGGTGATAGTGTACGTTGCCGTTCTCCTCCGAAATGGCGAAGAGGTTATCCCTTAGTAGGTATAAAGAGCTCATCTGCGGGAGGCACAACACAAAAGAGAGCAAAGGGTTTTAAATTGAAAGTAATCCCGGTATTCTGCTGAGGGCACAGCAGCAACATCCAAAAGATCCAAATGGCTGAGGGTGAGGGGCTGGAAGGACGTTGGGTGAGGGGGAGTGGGTTAGGGTAATATAAACCAACAGCGACGACGCCATTTGCCAAAGGGAAATTTTTCCCCACCAACTATATCGGCAGACCATTTGCCTACTAACGTGTATATTTCAGGAAGGTTAATGGATGCCACAGAGTTGTAACGCCCGAAAAGGTCATCTGTAAAACATTAACCGTGTATACATACATGCATACATACATATATATATTATATGATATATATTAATAAATTTATAATGTAAATATATATATATATATTTATAATATATAATATTAACCACATGACATTACATATATATATATATTATATATAATATTATATATATACATACATATATATATATAATAAATATTATATACATAACCATTTTTTTATTAACCCAATATACATATAATATAATATATATATATATATATATATATAATATATATTGTATAATATTAATATATATTACATATGTTTTAGATAATATACTATATACATATATATATATATATATACATATATATATATATATATATATATATATATATATATATATATATATATATATTTAAGATGTGATGGCTGTCTGAAAATGGGATTTGCGGATGTGGATGTGGATATCTTTATTTTAAATTTGCGGATGCGGATGCAGATGCGGATTTGAGATGACATACCCTCGCGGATGCGGATATGGATGCAGACACTTTGTAAAGCCAAATAATTTAGATATATTTAATTGTTAAAGACGATTTTCAGCCACATAATTCAAAATGATGTGTTACCACATATTTGATGTATTAATATAATGTAGAAACATAAGTGATACTCATGTATGTGTGTGTATACTTTCATATGAACATACAAACAGTAAGAGCGATACACGAACGTTTTAGTTGGCACAAGGTTATTTCACGCTCATTGCATGATAAGGGTAACAAAACTCAAAGCCTTCCTTCGCATAAGAGAGAGAGGAGAGAGAGAGAGAGAGAGAGAGAGAGAGAGAGAGAGAGAGAGAGTTTCCTGAAAAAAACTCAATGTCTTTATGATTATAACAACTGTAAATTACATGAAATTACTAAAACAAGCATTCTTTAAAACAAATATGCTATAAAACTAATATTTTATAACAGAACTACTTATAAAGTATATTCTGTATGAAATGTGTAATTGTGTAACATGTATTCTGTATAATAAAATGATGAAGCCAAATTTAGCAAAAAAAATAAATAAATAAATAAAAAATAAAAAATCTACTTTTAGCTAAATTGTATGAGTATGAACTATTGAACACTGAGGCAGTGGTGATATCTGCATATCCAGATTCTCAAACTGCAGATGCGAATGCGGATGGGAATGTATACAAAATTAGAATAATCCGCTGATCGGATATCCAACACATCTTTAATATATACTACATAGTATATATAAAGACAAGGCACACACTTGAACAGTCAGAACTGGTAACAACTAGTATTAAAATTAACACAAGTAGATAATATTCTTTCGTCTGTGCCCGTCTAACATGAAAAGGGGGCCCGACATCCGAATACCCATCCAAATCTATTCCCCCGAAATATGTAGCGAGTTGAAAGGAAAAGGCCTTGAATAGTACTACCAAGCTGGTCAGTCCACACAGCTCTACCATCGATGTATCTTTTTTTGACACTCACTCTGTTTCGTTGAAGAAAAAAAAAAATAAATAAATAAATAAATAACCTTTTCGTGTACTAAAATTTCAATTTTTTTCTCTCCATTAGCCTGGCGTAAAAAGTTCCGTGTAATTTTAATGACAGGCTTTTCCTTAGTTGACACCCATATATGGGTATACAGTGCGTAGGCATGTAAGCTACTATTCATCTGAGAGAATGATCATCACCATAGTCAAACTAATATGGAAACATGTATGTCTGATCATAAATATCTTGAGTTCCACATTCAGTGTCCTCCATTAAAATTGTAAAGTAAAGAAAACTAATCAAAACAATTGCAATACAATTCAGTAACGTTCATTTTTCAAGGCATATAACAAACGCAGACGTATGTGATGGTCTATCAAACTTCCGGAAATCTGCAAAAGTTTCCTGCATCGTGGATGGCGAGTGGGTTGTTCTGTAATTCAAGGATGATTGTGGCTGTAACTGCTGCTTCGTTTGCTTAGATCGTCTGTAAACGCGGTTTTCTCTGATTACAAACTTTGTAATTAGAGCACGGATCATTTTCCTTCTCTTCTCGTCTTCTCTTCCCGTCGTTGTTTTCTCTGTCTTTATAGAATGATCTCTATAAACAACAGAACCACCATCCAGATATGAGAAGTTCCTCGCTGGACGAGTCGGTTGGGTACTCGCCTACCGATCTGGTAGCCAAAGTTCGCTCTCAGATGCAGCCAGCGCGGAATCAGAGGAATGTATTTCTGGTGATTAGAAATTCATTTCTCGATATAATGTGGTTCGGATCCCACATAAGCTGTAGGTCTCGTTGCTAAGTAACCAATTGGATCTTAGCAACGTAAATAAAAATCTAATCCTTCGGGCCAGACCTAGGAGAGCTGTTAATTAGCTCAGTGGTCTGGTTAAACTGAGGTGTACTTTTTCCTCCAGATATGAGATTAGAAATACGAAAATTCTGTTAACATTTAAGACCAAAGCTGTTGTAACGTCAGTTTTACAATCAATAAAATCATTCCAAATCCAATTATGTTGCATATTGCGGAATCAGAACAGTTATTGATATCATGTTCGTAGAGAAAAAAATCACTGGTAGCGCAGGGTAATTACAACAAAGGCAATAAAGGCGAAAATTAAGAAGGAAATCTCAGACGAATACTAATTTTAAGATATCCAGATCTAGTGTTTCACTGTTGAGTTGTTAACTGCCACAATGACACGAAAGATGAAAATGGAAAAGAAACAAACTGCAAATATTAATCTATATAATTACATAATTTGATATTTTTCAGATGATCTCACTTGAATCAAAGCAAAGAGGAGTAAAAGACCACAGAAAACTCAGAAAGTGGTAAAAGACAAGGAGGTTGGCGACTGCCGTATAGCATACCCAGAAAGAGGCGGTATGCGACACGATGAACTGGTAGGAATTCTTAAAGGCTCTATGCATACATTGTTACCAACTTGTATTTCACTACGCATATCTCATTCAAATAATGTGTCGTGATGATGATGATGATGATGATGAAGACGATATTTATGTATCAAATCCAACCCCTCCAAACAAAACGAGAGAAGAGAAAAAACATTTTAAGAAATTTTTACTTGTCACTCATTTGATAGAACCTAATATCAAAAAAGTCTCTACACTAAATCAGCTTCATGAAACTAATAAAGATAGAAGAAAAATAAAAAAATAAGTTACAGTGTTGTATGAAGAAACGTCTGTGTATGTGAGCGTAATACAACATTAAATTCATACGCAAACAGAAGTTAATTAATTTACTGAGCACATAAATTGGAAGGCTGACAAATAAACTCAAGAGCTCGACTTACCAAGGATAAAAGAAGCCGACAGAATTTACTGGCACTTGCGTTATCCTCTTCAGATCTCGACGTCTCTTCACCGCTCATCAAAGACCCAAATTACCCAATCTATTATTTACACCACCATCCTTAGTCAAGATTCTATCTTACTACTTCGCTTTTCTTTCAGGGTGAAAAATTGATGAGTGGAGCGGAAATATTCATTTTCCCAAGGGGTAAGCATATTCATTATTGCCATTATTTATCACAATGCTGAGACAATGAGATTTTCTTTTAATGCACTCTCTCTCTCTCTCTCTCTCTCTCTCTCTCTATATATATATATATATTATATATATATATAGTTGTGTGTGTGTGTGTATATATATATATATATATATATATATATATATATATATATATGTGTGTGTATATATATATATATATATATATATATATATATATATATATATATTATTATATATATATATATATAATCTTCGTGTGGAAGGATAAATTCGATTTAGTAATACGCAAAGGCTTAATGAGAAGTGGTTTTGAATTATGTAGCAAATTTAATTTATTTGGATTTCCCAATACTGTGTATGATTAATGACCCTGACTTTACCATTAACAAATACTTTTAATATTAATAATAAGAGTAATTATCGGGAAACGGCGATACCCTTGTTATATTTGTGACTAATTTCTAAGATAACTTTCCATCAAGGTTCATGGAAACTTTAATTGCTGTGTTAAATGCTACCAATATCAGACTGTCCATCAAAGAAATATCTGCTTTACGGTGACTCGTTTCTTAATAACAAACATCTAATATATTCCTTCAATATAATGAAATAAGACAAAAATGGAAAAACCTGAATAATAACCAACCTAAATTCATTCATAAAATCCAAGGATACAGTACTGCCAATAGCTAAAACACGTTGCTCGGCAATAACCAACTTCTTAATGCGCAAGTTAAAAAATAAATGTACCATTACTTTTCGAATGAGCAAAAAAGGGTAATTGAATAGTAAATAAATAACAGAAGAGAATTTTTAAAAAATTAGAAGACTGAATGGTAGAAGGAAAGTCAAAGTATGCAGAATACAACGTGAGTCACTTTAACTTCAATGAATAAATAATATTTACTTTACGCTGCTTAAATGCCTACAGCTTCTCTCGGCTTCGACAAAGACACTTAAAAGACAGTCTACGATGGTACTGAGCTGTTCTCCTGTCAATACCCTACTACAATTTGGTTCATTAGGGGCAGTCTATAAAATATAACGTGATAACTGTAATAAAAGCGGTTTCGAGGATAGAAACCTTATCTAAGGAAACCCAGAACCGCAGCAACTCTCATGGAAACTCAATACAAATTTATTTAAAAATACGAAAATATCATGAAATAATGCCGGGCTTGCAAGAACTTAAAGTAAATAGAGAGAGAGAGAGAGAGAGAGAGAGAGAGGAGAGAGAGAGAGAGAGAGAGATTAAATGGAGAAAGAGAGGAAAGCGAAGGAAATAAGTGACCGGAAAACGTTAAGGTTATTATCGTTGGCATGTTAAAGCAATAGCTTATCATTATGCGCCCACTAAGTAGGAAAGGGACGCGAGGGGAAGGGCCATAAACCAGGAAATATCTTGTGGCTGTTGGGTATCAGAAATGATATCACTCAGGTCATGATCAAATTCGAAATATCCGTAAAACGACCCGTCGCCACTACCTACTTTTTATGAGAAAAACCATATATATATATATATATATATATATATATATATATATATATTATATCCATTCAGGAAATCGCAGACAACTACATCAGAAGAAACATTTATTAGAGACGTTTCGCACATACAATGTGCATCCTCAGTCTGTTTGAGATAAAAATACATACATATAAGCATTCAATAATAGCAGGATTCTTAATATAGTAAAAAGACTAAAATTAACTTAAAATTGACAAAAAGGACTAAAAATTGACAAGTAAAACTAAGAAGTAAAAAGTACAAATAAAAAACAAATACCATGGAGCAACCAACCGTTAGTTGAGAAGGAAGGAGGTAGAATGACTAGACTTGGGCAAGAAGTTAAAACGTTGACTATGCCAGATAAAGCGGAGGAGATGAAACTCCCCCAATATTCAACGAGGGAACAAGACGTTTAATATATAATGACTCTAGAGTGGTTATGTAATCAGAGTCTTTAACCGAGCCTAAAATAGAGAAGTGTTGTTTCTTCACCTCTATCTTGCAATTGATTGCGTGGTTTTTTATATTTGAGTGTTCATGCCTACTTAATTTTTGACCGGTCCTAAAACTAAAGCCCATGTGACTGCAGTATCTCATCTGCAGCAGCGTCTTAGTCGATCCAACGTAAATTCCGGGACATCCCGGGCACGTAAATTTGTATACCACGTTGGACATCCTTAGGGTACGAAACTCGTACCCTAAGGATGTATTTTTTAATATTGTTAACAAACTTTTAACTTTGCATTTTAAACCACCCATTCCAATGATAGGCGTACCAAAGAAACTAATGTATGCCTCCATACCATATATATACAATAGCAAATTTTCACAACACCTAACTAGAATTATTGAAAGTTGAAATTCCCTGTCTAAATATAAAACTTATATCTAACAGCCCATGCAAAATAGGCTCTTTTTTTCTGCTTCAAAGATCGTCTGTAGCAGTTCATGCGATCCAACGTGGTATACAAATTTACGTGCCCGGGATGTCCCAGAATTTACGTTGGATCGACTAAGAGGCTGATGCAGATGAGATACTGCAGTCACATGGGCTTTAGTTTTAGGACCGGTCAAAAATTAAGTAGGCCTGAACACTCAAACATAAAAACCACGCAATCAATTGCAAGATAGAAGTGAAGAAACAACACTTCTCTATTTTAGGCTCGGTTAAAGACTCTGATTACATAACCACTCTAGAGTCATTATATATTAAACGTCTTGTTCCCTCGTTGAATATTGGGGGAGTTTCATCTTCTCCGCTTTATCTGGCATAGTCAACGTTTTAACTTCTTGCCCAAGTCTAGTCATTCTACCTCCTTCCTTCTCAACTAACGGTTGTTTGCGCCATGAAACATTTATTAAATACGTTTCGCACATACAATGTACATCTTCAGTCTGTTGAGATAAAAACACATACATATTAGCATTCAATAATAGCAGGATTCTTAATATATTAAAAAGACTAAAATTAACTCAGAATTGTGACATAAAGGACTAAAAATTGACAAGTAAAACTAAGAAGTAAAAGTACAAATACTATATATATATATATATATATATATATATGTTTGTGTGAGTGCATACATACATACATCATACATACATACACACATACACACACACACACACACACACACACACACACACACATATATATATATATATATATATATGAGAAACAAAATATTCTTGAAAAATAACTACGAGAAAAAAAAAACCTTACATTTCGATTAAAAGTAGTCAAATTCAGGTCAGTGGTGATTTGAGTAGTTGGTAGGAGAAAAAAATATTTATATGTACTGCAAGTATGGAAGGGGTCAGTCAGCCGTCGTTGCCGTTGTCATAATATTCGTTAACTTTCGCGTGTCTGTCTAGTCTTGTGAGTGGACCTATGGGAGCATTTGCTTAAGAATGGATCTAATAACTGATTAACTCGTCCGTGAGACGAGAGTTTCGGTGTCCTGATGGGTTCATATTCTCAGTTTTACTGGAAATAATGGATCCTAGTGTCTTTCTTGATTACTTTTGTAGTTTTTTTTTTTACTTTTACTTTTGTAAACCGGCTTTGCATCACTCCAGTCTTTGGTATGACCGATGTCCTTAATATGTACGGAAATTTCTCAGTTCTCTGGCCAGTAACTTACTGACAGATCGTTTATGCTCGGTTGATGTTTAGGAGTTGATCTGCCTGTAGCTCGACGCACACACGAAAACACATACATACGTATATGCATACACACACATATATATGTATATATACATATATAAACGTATGTATGTATACTACGACGGATGTCAGCAAAACAAGCAGCTCAATGCCTTTTCTAAACTAGACCCGAAGAAAGCAATAATGAGGAAGAATGAAGCAAAAGAAAAAAAAAATCAAGTCCCTCAACGGAAGAACCGATAAGAACCGGGAATAAGAGCAGCATGAAGTGAATTCCAAAGCCTGACAGTGTAACCCAATATTACGTTTTCGTAGAGAAATTGGTGGTTTGCCTGGTGAAACGTGGAATTCTAGATCTTCATCTCGTCAGAACAGTGTCCAAAAGAGCGCATATTGAAAATCCTATCCATAGGTGCGAAAACAGAGGATGCAGGTAATTATTAAAGCTTTACTGAAAGCAAGGATGAATAAGTCAAAATAAATCCTTTATAAGTCAAGAGGATTTTCCTTCAAACTAAGCATAATGCAGTATTTTGAGTCGCCTATCACTAATAGGATGGCAATATTGTAAGAAATTTCAGTTTGGTTGCAATACCCCCGAAATAAAAGAAAAAGATTCCAATAACCTGAACTTAGTTCTTTACAAGCACATTTAACGACTGGTAAATGTGATTATTAAAAGTCAAGTTAGAAATATCCTCACCATCAAAAATATTGTCAGATGAGTGGTTCAATTCAATTTTCATCTATAAACGTTTGAAGGCCTAGATGGGGTATGAGGTTGAAACACTTACTTACTACACTTAATTTGAAAATGTTAAGGGATCCACAATTCGTTATAGTCAGAAAATCAGAGTGAAGATTATATATATATATATATATATATATATATATATATATTATATATATATATAGACTTATACTTATATATATACATGTGTATGCATTATATACATGTATATCTATTTATACATGCATGCATACATACGTACATATATATATGCATATGTATATATATATATATATATATATATATATATATATATATATATATATATATATTTCATAAGGTCCCCACAGCCTACCTTGCATCAACAAATGTGGGCCTATGTATGTTTAATACCAGGAACAGTTCCTCGTTTGCTGCCCACCAATTCGCCCACCTATAGATGAATACAAATATTGTGTTGGGGTCAAGATAAAATAGCGTGGAGCTAATAACCTCATTCCTAAATTGTTGCACAGAAACCGAAGGCTTTACCTTGCTCGGTAAAGATAAAAACCAATGCTGCAGTTACACTTTAACACATTATTCATTGATGATTCCGCTGCGCAGAAATTTTTTAATTTTAATTGACTGATCAATAATTGCATATTAAACAAATTGGTGTCATAAATTCAAATCATATATACATGCATACATACAAATATATATATATATATATATATATATATATATATATATATATATATATATATATATATATATATATATATATATATATATATATATATATATATATATATATATATATATAGTTTGTGTGTGCAGGTGTATGTGTTAAAGATATCTAATAAAAAAATAAAAATAAAAAGGATAAACAGGGAGCGAATGACATAAAAGAATAACGCATCAGTGAATGACAAGACCACTCAGCCTGAATTGGGATGTAAATTGCAGCTAGAAAAGATACATTGGCGTCTCTCAGCTGAGCGTCGCCACTGGCATATCTCTCGTGAGGAGTGCCGGGCGTTTGGAACACTTCATAATTGCTGGAGCTATTCTTTCGTCTTTTGACTCGTGGCCAAATCTCTCTCTCTCTCTCTCTCTCTCTCTCTTCTCTCTCTCTCTCTCTCTCTCTCTTCAAGGCAGCATGTGTCTCCATACGTCTGTGCAATACTTACATACACTTACAAATACATATATACTATAATACATACTTATACATACATATCATACATAGCATACATCATATATATATATATATATATATATATTATATATATATATATATGTGTGTGTGTGTGTGTGTGTGTATGTATATAGCATGTTTTAAAAAATGTAAGCAATAAAAAGTACAATTCTAAGGGACTCTTCTTCTTGTAGTCAGTACAAGTTTCAAATCGTCGGCCTCCTTTTACCTAATATGGAACAATACCATCAATTGTGTATGTAAGAAATATATATATATATATATATATATTATATATATATATATATATATATATATCATACACACATATATGCACAACGATTATCCATGTTATCTCTCTGTAATAGATGTATTGTTTTATATTAGATAAAGGAGGTCGATGATTTGAGACCTGTAAAGACAAGAAGCAGAGTCCCTTATGTATGTATGTATGTATGTATGCATATGTATGTGTGTGTGTGTGTATATATATATATATATATATATATATATATATATATATATATATATAATATATGGACATGTAATTATTTAAAACCTGAAGAGGAAATACAACCCTACGAAATAAAACCTGTATAACTGAACAAGTTTCGACGTTCAAGGTAAAAATGAATAGCCTCAAGTTGCACGGTAATGATCAAACGTAGAAGGCAAAGGACGAAAGATCGCTTCAGATTCATCTACAGAACAGAAGTGGATGAGTAATATCGTTTGGAACAATGAGGAAAGTTAAATGATAATACCAGGTACATTTTCCAGGTCCTTTAGCCCTTACTCTTTAAGCCTGTCGGCACAATGAACCATTCTTGTCTAATAAATAAGCCTGTGTGTGTGTGTATGTACTGTGTTAGAGAGAGGACGAGAATTTCAACGAAAGTAGCTAAGCTAGTGGTTTACTGGGGTGTCCGTACAGCCACATAAAATCGTGCCGTAAATGTTCCATATTGTTTTCAGGGTTTTTTAAATATTATTATAATTATCACTGATAAAGAGTAAGCTAATGAGATACGGGCCTCCTCGGTCTTAAAATAAGTACGTATGTATATAGTATACATTCATTTATAACTGATTTATTCCTAAGCTTTCACGCAGACTTGAGCGTACATGGAACATTTGAGGAAAGCTTCGAACACAAACAAGCAAAGAGTCTTTTGTCGTTCGTTCTGCTTCATCGCCCAGTCTATCCCCAGTCTCTGCGTCGCCTATCAATGAGGGACTCCCGACATTAAGAAATCTCGCTTTTTATATCTTTCTCTCTGGCAGCCCTAGGTGGATGGGTTCGTCGGCTTTTGCGATATTTTGTCTCCTTTGAGACACTGGTGTATTAACAGACTTTATAAACTGATTTCAGATAAAGTTTTGACGAACTCTTCCATTTAACAACTGTTTACGAATGCAAAGACAAATGTTATTTATCATTTTGTCGGAATGAAGTTCGCGTGGATATGTAAAGCTCTCCAAGGCGGATAATGAACTGAATGCTCTC
>NC_061089.1:36250848-36343348 GCF_015104395.2 Macrobrachium nipponense
TACGTATATATGTATGTATGATGGTATATAGTATATATGTATATGTATATAGTATATATATATATATATATATACACATACACACACACACACACACACACACACACACACACACATATATATATATATATATATATATATATATATATATATACACCATCTGGTAGAAGAGAGAGAGAGAGAGAGAGAGAGAGAGAGAGAGAGAGAGAGAGAGAGAGACTCATGATGCATTAAGCCACACCTTCATGACAAACCGTCTATTAGAGCTATTCATATGCAGATCCAGATTATCATAACATACACATAAACCTAATCTTGTGGGTTTATAGAAGCATAAATTAATTCACACCTGAGTTCCACCTATTCATGGCAGTTGTCCTCCAGGCGAGGAATGAGCCACACGTCAGCGGAATATGAATGGAGATGGTTGATTTGAAAAGGGCAATTCTTACATAATTCCTAACCAAAATAAATACCGCTTGCCTACAGCCATTAACGAACACAACGAGGGGACATAGGTAGGCTTCCAAAAAATAACTTGGTAATGATGAAATGATCCTCACACCAACAGCTGAAGAGGAAGCCTACCATAAATTATATAATTATCGTAAGGTAACGACTGTCATTAAAAATTTTTATCATTATCAAAAGGCATCCCAAACTAATTCTAATTTGAAGAGGTCAAAATAAATTCTCTTAGATAATAGATATCAGTAGAAAATATCGGGGTTTCAAGTCTGAAAATATATATTATCTAAGGAAAAAATAGTGTAAGTTACAATGAATGTGTTATCCCAATGTAGTTTGTGTCAGCACAAAAATGAAAGCATACTTTGTCCTTTTAAGAGGTAATATGAGTGCCGTTTTCACATGAGAAATAAACTCGGCATTGGGTGTACCACAAACATTATCGGAGGCATAAAACTAATTACTACTAAGCAAGAAGAATTAGGGGATTTGCTGGTAATCACGTTCCTTAAGATTGCATCAAACTTCAATTCTCATGGCTTCTACTCCTTTTGCACATGCAATTATTTCCTTGCTGATTAGAATACATTTTAAATGATCATTACGTAATGACCTACATTCTGCGCTCGCTCGCTCGCTCGCTCTCTCTCTCTCTCTCTCTCTCTCTCTCTCTCTCTCTCTCTCTCTCTCTCTCTGCTTGAAAAGCCGTTTTATTTACAAAAAACAGACATCAACCTTATTTCTTTCAAAATCGTATTTTTTGTACCTTTGAATTCAGTAATTAGCTGTGCATAAAGCTAGCGAGTATTGAAGAGAGTCATTTCGCAATCGGGAAATATGGTAAAGAAAAATAAAAGCTTAAAATTCTAGGTAACTCGGGCGTCCATCACATTTCCATTTTCCTAATAGCGAAACTTGCAATCAAGAGTTCTCGCCTTTACCTCAATGACTTTTGTGAGCTGTTATTTCAAAATGAACCATCAGTTGCTTCAATTGGAAGTGCGTTTCCATCCGGAGCAATTGCTCGCGAAAATAGCAAATCTTGATGAAATTATTCTGACACAGACCTGTATAGTAACAGACTCAACAAGGCTGTTCCACCACACACTCGTTCTGATTCACCGGAAAACCAAATCCACATCATTTCACGATTGAATATACAACAAGAGCAAGCAGCGCATCCAGTCAGATTTCCTTAGCGTTCCTGGAACCGTAGTCGTTTCCATTTCTGAATTTACAAATTTTAAATTTTGTATTCGTTACCTTTTTGAGCTATAGCTAAATATAATGTCTTAACGAGACCGTATAACAGACTTGGCCATATCTACCTTTATAAGAGTATATGGACCACCTATCTTTGTCGGACTACTTCAGTTCTGAGCAGCTGCCTTAGTTGTATACTAGCCTTGTTCTTTCTGTAGATTTGATTTTATTCTTTTGTACTATAAACACATTTTTTTACTTAACCTTAACTTGACAGACTCCTATCAGGGCGAAAGGTCTATTTTACATGTACAACTGTCGACACTGCTTTTCAGGGCCATTGAATTCTCCAAGTACGATGCGTGAAACCTACGAATTCTTAGAATTTAAAGTTAAGGCTTGAGTTTCTTTCGCTTGACTTCTGAACAGGATTTACATGATTCCATCTCCATCATAAGGGAGAGAAGAGCTTTATTTAAATGGCAAGTCTGCATCATATACGTAATGCAATAGAAACTCTGACATCCCCCTTATTTGATGCTAAGCATGAGTTCTGGGTTTGATAGTTCACACTACTTACTTTTGTCATTTAGTGAAAACCAAGGAATAAATAAAACTGAATAGAAGCCCCATGTCTCTGATGGGCCTTTTTCTAATTATGCACTACACTTGCGCAGAGAAGCACCAATTATTTCGGGGAATTAAAAATATTTATCATCTCCATTGTCATTCTTTAACTTCCACTGACAGTTTTCTTTCTTTTTCTTTTTGCAGTAAATTTCACGATGGAAAAGAGGAATAATCAGCCATCCGATTCCTAAAGTTCATCACAATGTCTTAAAGGATAAAACAGTTACGAGTGCAATTCTGCAAATTACGCATCGACCATAATGTGTACAAAAGGGTATTCTACCCTGAAAGTCACACTTATTTAAATTATTACAAAGATTTCTGAGAGACTTCTTATACGTCTTGTGGAAACACGTTACACACACACATGTAACCTCTTACCTACCTACCTATCAATCTAACCTCCATTTTTTATATATACATATATATATATATATATATATATATATATATATTATATATATATGTGTGTGTGTATATATGGATATGGGAAGCGTTGCTATCAACCAACATACAACAAGGAGCTGAAGGAGACGTCATGTACTAGTAATTGTCCGTTTATTATACATGCTATCTTTTCGAGGACACTGCCTCATTTTCAAAGCTAAAAAACGCAATTATAATATATAAAAATATTACAAAGACCTAAGAATTAAGAAATTTACAAATTAAAAAATATTAAAACTTTAAAAAAAATTTAAAAATAAAAAAAAAACTACTATTCAACACACAGAATGCAAGAAACCGACCGCTACCTTTCAAGAGGGGAACCAAGGACCTAATGACATCAAAAACAGAGACAGGGGTAGACTCAAGACAGGTAGAGTGTTGTGGAGGTAGTTTGATTGTTTAAAGAAGGAACAAGCTTTTTAATATATAAAGATTCAGTTATTGCTAACTGATGAGGTGAGGTGGCTCAGTTAGCAATAACTGAATCTTTATATATTAAGAAGCTTGTTCCTTCTTTAAACAATCATACTACCTCCACAACACTATACCTGTCTTGAGTGTGCCCCTGTCTCTGTTTTTTATGTCATTAGGTCCTTGGTTCCCCTCCTGAAAGGTAGCGGTCGGTTTCTTACATTCTGTCTGTTGAATATTAGTTTTTGAATTTTTGAATTTTTGTTTAAAGTTTTGATATTTTTTATTTTGTAAATTTCTTAATTCTTAAGTCTTTGTAATATTTTTATATATTATAATTGCGTTTTTCATCTTTGAAAATGAGGCTGTGTCCCCGAAACGTCTGCATGTATAATAAACGGACAATTACTAGTACATGACGTCTCCTTCAGTTCCTTGTTTGTATATATATATCTTATATATATATATATATATATATATTAAATATATACATATATATATATATATAGATATATATATATATATATATATAATAATTATATTACTATGTCATATCACATTACCGTGATTCATATACATGCATCGAGCTACAAATGTCCTTTAATATCTAATTCGCTCTACCTCGGAATTTATATATTTTCATATATGCTTAATTCCGAGGTAGAGCGAATTAGATATTAAAGGACATTTGTACCTCGATGTACGTATATGAATCACGGTAATGTGATATGACTTATATAATGACTACGTGCTGTCAAAAGCACTACAACACTACCGAGGTCGAGGTGGGTTGATGCCGTCTCCAAATCAACGAATACCTGAGCGCGAAAGGTATTTGAGGGTGAGAGACGGCATAAACTTATAGCCTCTTGCGGTGGTGGGGTGGGTAAAAGCTTCACTGACGTCCTGGATTTGTATGGTTTCATGGGTTCGCGCCCGGGAGCCGGCAATTCTATTATCGCAAAAAAAATTCCCCTTCGGTTAAGCATATATGAAAATATATCAATTCCGAGGTAGAGCGAATTAGATATTAAAGGACATTTACAGCTCGATGTACATATATATATATATATATATATATCTATATATAATTATATATATATAAATATATTATTATATATATATTAATGTATTATAATATATACATAAATGGATAGATTGATAGGGTAGGTAAGAGATTTCATGTGTGTATGTGTGTAACGAGTTTCCAGAAGACGTGCAAGTCTCTCAGAAATCTTATTAATTTAAACAAGCGTTACTTTCCGGGTATGTATATACACACACACACACACACACACACACACACATATATATATATATATATATATATGTGTGTGTGTATATATATATATATATATATATATATATATATATATATATAATCAAATGTGCTTAATAGCAAAATCCCGTATATATATGTATAGGTCAAAGTGAGTTGCTATCTTATAATGAATAAAAATCTCTCCTATAAACCAGACCTTTGTCATTAAAAAAAGACAAAAAAAGTTCTCATCCGCAAAGCAAATCCGCTTGTCAACCAAAATCAATATTCAAAATAAATGAAATGAGTTGTCGCGTACTCCAAAAAAACCTTTCAACATGTCTTTTCCGAGAAGAAACATACTTGTTTCAGCCGCGTGCGATAAGTTGCTGAAAAATCTCTCAAGCTCATAATATCTTTTTTTTTTTTCTTCTTCTTTCTTAAGCTTTAAAAATTTACCTGAACTTCATTTTTCCTACTGAATTCTTTTGCTGCTTTTCTATTTTTAGGATGTAATTATAATTTTGCTTTGTTTTTCTCTTCTATTATTCTTCTGCTTTTATTTCAAGTTTACTCCTACACT
Source organism: Macrobrachium nipponense (assembly GCF_015104395.2). Lineage (NCBI taxonomy): Eukaryota > Metazoa > Arthropoda > Malacostraca > Decapoda > Palaemonidae > Macrobrachium > Macrobrachium nipponense. The sequence goes on from NC_061089.1 coordinate 36,255,855, forward strand.
ATTTCCACATGTTAATTTCATTGTTAATATACTCGATTTCGTAAATTTCAGCTTCTCCATCTAATTAACGACTACAATTCTTTCATTCTTACCTGCTTTTAAAAAAGACGGAGAAAGTTGTATATTTCTGAAAATTCATTATCTTTATAGCTAGTACATCATACATCACTTGTTCTACTCTAGGAGTTCCTGAACGTCAATAAATGCAGGTAAAATTATCTTTGCCACGACCCCAAGCTAAAAATGAAAACTAATTAACTTAATTTTGAGTATAATACATAGTATATTGAGCCCATATAGGCAATGAGGTTAATAAGCTTTACCCTGCAATGGCTGGTATAAATAACAATAGACTATACATCACCGGAAATTTATCGTAGGTTTGCATGACACAAAATAACTGTATATCTTTATTTTTGGCGTGTATTATTTTACGTAGAATTATAGACATTTTCATTTTTTGGCCAACTTAGACTCACCATTTTTAATATTTCTTCTATTTTGCTTCACTGAATATACTGGAATAAGTTACCACTATTCTGCTTTAGTGAGACTATACTGCTAAGCAGGTTCTCAAGAGAGAATTATAAATAGTCTTCTATTTCCTTACGTCACAATGCGCAATAACTGGCTTCAGTAGTATGAAAATTTAATATATCATCGGAAAACAACTCAACAAAGTCTTGCCTAGTGTAAACTGGATCTGCATATCTATAACAATTTAGTTTTGACAAATATTTTTTTTTCAAAATACGGCAACTTTTTACTTTCTACTTTCGTTATTATGCTTTGTTGAAATTTCTGCGATAAATTACAACTAAGCTGATTGAAAATGACAACAAAACTAGTACACGTATGTCAGGTAAAGCACAATCACACTCCCTTCCGAATGAAAAAGAAAAACACACAAAAACGTAGACCGTTCGTTAGGACGCATTGCGGATCTACTCTGGGAAAAAGAATCTTCCGGCTGAGAAATAAATTTGTCCAGCAGAATAAAATTTTTATGTTCCACCACTTGCACATTCATCATTCCATACCAATTTGACACAATGTGTCCTTACAGTGTAAAAAGCAATGGACAGACATTATTACATTATAATTCTCTTATATCAATATTCAACAGACATTAAGAATGATTGACAATATTTTATCCGCTCTTTCGAACGCTTTACTTTACTCTTTGATACTTTCTTCTTTAATTATTATTAACACGCGTGTCAAATTTAATTCTATGTCCATCTTTTCCCTGTATTAAGCACCCCGCAAATGACATATCTTCATTCGTCAACTTTCTTATCTTAAATATGCTTCTATTTCATATCGTTCTTCAATTTTGAACTTTTTATTTCTCTTTACATATATGCCTTAAAAAGATGAATTGTTTCTTATGAATAATAAAATCATGATTTAAACAGCTACTGCATACAATGTCATAATTACATTGCGTATTCACGTTACTTATTTTCATATCAAAAGCTACTAAAATCTATGACATATTTTTCAGTAGAGAAGCAAACATGACTGCTATATTTCTTGCACAAAAAATGGTCCGATCAAGGAAATCATCTACAAATTAGTAATGCATTTCAACCTAATTAGCTTACTCTATCTAATACTAGTTGGGAGAAAAATACCTCTTTTCATTTTTTTTTTATTCAGGACTCAATGGGAAGTGATGAATTGATCCTTGCGCACAACATAGCGCATAGGGCAGGCAGATGTGGCCAGTAAATCTAGAGTGATATCTCTTCCTTCAGCTGGTTCATTTCGAGTAATGAAAACGAAATGTGGATCTCCTGAATGCAAACTGAAAACACATCCTCAATCCGAACTGACTACATCTGGCATAACTTCACACCATCTCTTCAGATCCAATCAATTCGTCGGTGGTAAAGTGCAGCTACTGCAGGTTTTTCTTTATATGTATGGGCATACATACATATATATACACACACACACACACACACACACATATATATATATATATATATATATATATATATATATATATATATATACTCTTATGGTTTTAATTCTGTTAGTTCTTTTTTTTGTTTATTGTAATTCATGGCGATATTGGAGTCTTCCATAATTTTACCGTTTATTATGTTTTCATTTCGTATATTTTTCTAGTTTTTCTGTTTAGTATTCTCTCTCTCTCTCTCTCTCTCTCTCTCTCTCTCTCTCTCTCTCTCTCTCTATATATATATATATATATATATATATATATATATATATATATATATATATATATATATATATATATATATATATATTATATTATATACATCGTTCCGTAATTCTTTTGCTGAAAATTTTTATCTCCTTCACCTCGATTTTTCTAGTGCTTTGCACATGTCAAATTTATTTAGTTAAATCTTGCTAGGTAAGTCCAATACGCATTTGTATTACTCTACTAACTGAACACTTGGCGAATCTAGAAAACAAACTTTGTGAAAAACCCTAGTAAGTTAAGACTTACTTTATTCAATTTACTACTGTGACAGCATTTTTTGGTGGCATGCTCTGCCTTTCCCTTTCGCGACTTCACTAGCTCTGATAATTCGTTCTACTTCCATCAAGAAGAGGCACAACAGATCAAAAATATTTAATCTAAATGAACTTAATTGTTTTTTTTACAATAAGCCAATCCCTTTGCTGCATTATCCATCCAATCATACTATGTGTATTACAAAGTAAACTTTAATCGAATGCATATTATTTGTTTTCAAGACCCTCAACTCTTATAAAAAAAAAAAACACACACACACACACACAAAATAAAAACGTAAATAGATAAAAATTTGAAAAGCTGATTTACATTTATATTAATCTCAGAATATAACAAAATCCTGAAAGGTAGGTAACACAAAAAGATTTTTTTCTAGATAAAATCAGAACTGGAATAAAACACCAATTATCTTTATTTGGCATGAAAGAAAAAATATTTAATTTATTTCTGTTCCATTCGAACTAAAAAACATTATGTGTAGCCATTCCAATCTCGCTGCCTTACTGCAGCAAATATCTCAACATCTGAAATGTCTGATGTCACCTTTCATATTAACAACGTTTATGCTGTTTTATTTCTATTGTGCCCAGGCACTGTTAATCATATAGAATTAATATCAAAATCCATGAGCAAATACTTTTGTATATATGACAGAAGCAACCAAATAGAGATATTTCATTCTATAATCCTACTTATCTGCATTCATCGCAAACCTGAATTTTTTGTTAAACAATGAAAAATATTTCATTCATACAGAAATAAAGGATAGAACCACAGTAACGCTTAGTTTCAGCTAAGTGATAAACCACTGCAAAGTAATTAATACATCCATTCGAGCAACTAACTCTTGTCTGGTGAAATATGTTTTATCACTTTAACATCATCTAAGAGAAAAAAAACGAAGCCAAAAAACCTTGTGAGATTTCTTCCCAGTCTCATAAAAAAAAAAGAAACTTTATGTATGGAACACAATGTCACCTAATATATTTTAATGATCTTGTCTCAACAAGCTTTATTTCTTATTTATCATGGCTCTTGATAAGTCAAAAGCACTTGCCAGACTTTAACAAAAAGCATTACTGGCAAAAACTCCTAATCCTAATTCAATTCTCGTCTCTTTTAAACTTATTTTCTTTATGTAAGTAACAACTTCACGCTAATTCCTGCTGAAGGTGCAGCATTTAATCCTATCAGTCTCTCTATAGCCAAAGCCAATGAGTCTGTTCGCTTCAGTATTGTAGTTTGACAACCTGATCTTACTGCAGTGTAAGGCCTGGGTACGTTAATGGAAATTTCACACTCGTTAGCAGAGGCTAAAATGACAATTGTCACTAAATTCGCTGTTTTCAGTGTCAAATCTCGTTCTCTATAACAGTTCTAATCTTCAGGGCAGCTTTAAACTGAGACTTAGTATTTTAGTTGAATCATTTACATCAAAGGTAGAATTCAACAACAACAAAATTCTGATTTTGCCACAAATACAATATCTAACAATAATGACATTTATTTATTTTGAAATACAATCTAATTTCTGCCTTAAGCAACTACTAAACATACAGCACGTTAACCTCAGTGATTGTCTGTATCTCAGTAGTTGCATACCGGAACTCATTATACCTCTCCATACTAGGAAAAAGTATATACAAGCTAGTTATTGGCATATTCTGAAGAAATAAAAACTACGTTCGGGTTTTATGCGCCCTGAACCCCAATAATCATTTGTCTTGCTGTAGGCAGGAATATAAAAAAGATTAAGGGCTGATGTTATCAGGTTGATTTTGAATGATAAAGATCGGCACTTTTCCGCGTAAGATGGGATGAACAATTCTAAACCTTGGAAAAACAAGACTGTGGCTACTGTGAAGACCAACCCCAAGTCTAGTACAAGAGGTAAAGGGTCACAAAGAGGACCAAACTCAAATAGTGAAAAAGGAACCATTTACAAACTTGCTTTACTCGGACTTCGACTGGCATCCTTGGAATACAGAAATCACTGTTCTGTTATTAACGTAGAGCAGAGAGTATCATTTACAGATTGCATCATATCTTTAAATTCCATACGGAACTCGGAAGTATAATAAAACCATAAGAATTTCACGGCATACTTCTCATCGGGATATAGAAATTTTCTAGTGTCAAATGCTGTAGAAATATGCTTGCGAAGTCAGTTAAACATGAGCAAAACCTACTGTCAATGGAGTCTAGGATAGTTAGTAAATCAATCCACGAACAAAAATAAATGACAGACCAATAAAGAGAGAGAGAGAGAGGACTCAGCTGAGCACAAAAAAGCGAAAGAGGCACCATGAAGACTCGCATCGTCGATTGCAAGGCAGAGATCTGAAAGCCCTCAAAGGCAGAGGTCTCATTTGAAGGGGAAAAAAGCTGCTGCAAAGGTGCATCGCCGTCCGGAAATTTCTGAATGCCAAAGAACATGAAACGTACCCAGGCAGGCCTTGTTCAGTCACTGATCTAATTACGTAACCAGACGTGCCTCGTTTGGAATGAACGAATTCCTGTCAACATTTATGAAGTATTTAAACGGAGAATAAGTTAACGTTAGCTTCTATAGGTAAATCGAATGCAGCTTACGCTCATTCCTAATACAACACATTTGATGAAAAGTTGTTCCGAGATTAGAAAAGTCTTGAACGCGGATGAGGGTGTGGGGCTTAAGCGTTTGTCTGAAACACGAATGTGAACAATTTGATATTAAGAGGAAAAATGGCATACCTAACGAACATGTGGTTAAAAAAAGCTCATGGAAGTACTACGTACGTTGCTGAGAACATGCGGGATTGATAAGAATTTGTTGAGAGTGATTACGTTTTTATGAAAGAAGTGACTTATGCGTTAGACTGTGTAGACTAAAGTACGTTTTTATGATTGTTTAATCATAATTGTACCGCTGTAAAGATGCAAGAAACCAAAGACAACACATAAGTAGTGAGCATAAAGTTGTGTGATTGGAAAATGGGTCGAAAATGGCTGAATTTTGCATGTTGTGCTTATTGGAGATAGTGGAAAGAAATGTTAGAAACAAGAGTAGTTTAGAAATGTTTGCTAGAACAAAATGTAGTTATAAAATATGAGCATGAGTAAGATTATAATGGTACGTGGAAACCAAGATGATGGATCAATGAACGTTGAATATGAAAGACGAAAGAATGGATGTTGTTGATTTGAGTAAGTATTTTGGAGTAGATGTCACTGAGGATGGTAAAATAAAAGAGAAGGTGTGACATCCAAGTGGTGAGGCAAAGACGGTAGCAGGTAGAGTGCAAGTTGAACTGTGCAACGGAGCTGAAATCAAGCTGGAAAGCACAACTGGAATACATGAAGCAACTGTTAAGCTACTTTTTCTTGATGGAAATGAAATATGGATGTTGAATGCAAATAAAAGGAACACAATGAGGATATGCTGACATTTCTGTGAAGATGTGCAGAATAGCACATTTCATGGTGATTCTCCGCACAATAGGCCCAACACTTCAGTGAAACGGCATGGTGATGATATATATATATATATATATATATATATATATATATATATATATATATATATATATATATATATATATATATATATAGGGGAATATGAACACTAGTACTAAACTCTGTGATATTTTCTTCATTAATATGAGCAACATTTTGGGAATTCTTTGCCCATACCACTTGAAGTAAGTAAGTTGCCGATCAGTGAACAGCTGGATTGAATGTTTTGGTTGCTTTAGGTGTCGAATAATGTCTTTTTCTTATTTATTCCTTTTTTTTCACAAAACAGCACTTGTTGAAAAAAAAAACCATTGTCATTTTAGTTAATTCTGAGAGGACTAAATAGAAACATATTTGGGATCATGTTTAATATAGCTACTGAAGATTCTGTGTTAATATTTGAAAATAAACTACCCTTTTAGAGAAATGAATTAGTAATGGGATCACTTCCCTCTTGATGCTACGCTACCACCTTTTTATGTTACTATATGGCTAAATAACACCCCTAATGAGGTCAAACCTATATTTTATTGAAGATAACATAGACGACACATTTTTAATCTTCAAGTAAGTCGATCATATCTATGGATTTCTTAACTATTTACATGTAAAATATCCAAATATTATATTTACAACTGAAATAGCAATTACCATCGTTATCTGCAACAAGGGTTACCTCTCACTAGCAAGAGTTCCTCGTTGGACGGGTCGGTTTCATGCACGACTACCGATCTCACGGTTGGGGTTCAATTCCCGGCTCTGCCACCGCGAAACCAGAGGAATTTATTTCTGGTGATAGAAATTCATTCCTCGATGTGGTTCGGATTCCACAATAAACTGTAGGTCCCATTGCTAAGTAACCATTTGGTAAAACTAAGATATACTTATTTTTTTCACTAACAAGAATACAGTTTCACATGCCAAGCCTCAATATCCCAGCATAAAGTGAGACACACGTTGGACCTTCTCATTACAGTCTTTTTGAACTAGATGAACGAAAACAGAACTTTATGTAATACAATTGCAGGGGGTAGCAAAACTGAATGGTGACGGCCGAAGGAGTAATTGATTCACAAGAGCAAATCAGCAAGGTGATTCTGGTTCTTTGTACCAAATATAACACATGACACTGTTTAACTGTTTGCATTTGATAAACTGCTACGATGCATGCAATAGGTATCGTTGACACCCCAGCTAAATTGTAATATGAAAATAATCAGAGAAGAAAGGTGCGAGTGTGTGGAGGGAGATCATATGTCATCTGGGCCAACAGCATTGCAATGTTGTCAAAGATGGATTCTTAGCAGTATGTATACATTCTGTAAATATACCGTTGAACATAACGCCAGTAAAGAGAGGGACTAAGAATATTTATACATGAACCAGTGTTTTTATCAGTCACACATAAATACTAACAAAATAAAAAAACACGAAGATAAACAATCCTTTAAAATAAAGACGAACACGCAAATTACAAATCTGTAACATGAGCACAGAAAAAAAAGTCAAATCCCAAATCCAATCTCTTGCCTAAAAATCTCTATACAGAGCTCCGACTCCAACGGAGTGCTCCCGTGAACTCACTCCCCAGTACGATTTTATTGGCCATTAAATTTTCAAGCGAATATCGGAGTCTAGACGCCAACTGCCGGAATGGCTTTACACCTGAGGCAGGGCCTGAGGAACCTCCGATATCTGTAAGTCTCTCTCGCCATTCACAACTTCTTGGGATTATGAAACGCACGATGAATGTTTCCTTCAGTCAGGCTCTGAATGTTTTACTGCGCAGTCTGGACAGTTTTCACGACAGGTTTCAGCGCTGTCTGACTATTAAATTCAGTATTTATGGCATCAAAGATGTCTTATACTTGAGAGAGAGAGGAGGAGAGAGAGAGAGAGAGAGAGAGAGAGAGAGAGAGAGAGACTTGACCGATTAAATGACACAATACAGTATACAGCAGTAAAACTTCATATCCATAAGGTACATGTAAAATGCTACATTCTTCGGTTAACATGAACCGTTGCAATAATAAAATACTGAAACATAAATCAGTCTGACATAGAACCCACAGAAGTATAAAAAAGCAATAAGTGCAAAACACGGAGAACACTAAAGACATAATTAATCATAGAAGAACGGTACTTCTTTACTGAACAAGTCTACATAGTAATTTATAATCATTACAATCCAAAATAAGTGGCTGGTCAGTTGAAGTCACAAGGTATGAGCAATAGATTACAAACACTTCAATTTAAACGAAATGGAATTAAGATAAATAATTTACAGATCTAGAGCACACTTCCTACAAAAATATATTTTTATGAATATAGGGTAATCAGCATGAATACAGAACCCATATGGTGAAATAAATGGTAGAGAAATTGCACAAAAACAGTGGTGAAACTTTCATTAGACAATGCCATTACGACATCGGTGTTTAACATCAATGAACCTACTTTACTAATTTATCAAATCAGCTTACCATTTTGACGGGAATGGAAACGGGAATGGGATTGGGATCAAATGAGAAATGAAAATAAAACCTCAACAAGACTCAAGAAAAACTTAATGACGATGTTATTTCAGGGGATTATATAAATGTCATTATTTCAGGGTATTATATAAATGTCATTTACATAAGAGCGAGGATCAAATGATTCATGGAGCACAGAGCAGGACAGAAAGTCATAGAACTAAAAAGCCGACGTAGGAAACACTAAAATGAAGAGTATGTTTGACTCTTGGATTCGAAATTTACTTAAACAGCCTCGATTTGTCTGAACGCTTTCAGCTATGAATTCGCATCACAATGTCTATAAAAATGTATAACAATAATGAAGACAAAGAAACAAACTATATTTGTCTTGCAACTGCGACTTTGCGAAAAATTGAAAGCTAAAAGAAGTGTAGGCTACTCATTATTGGTTATCGCTTAATTTACCAAAAATTATTCATTCTAAATATTATGGAGTTCACTCAAAGTTATGCTTAAGAAATAACTGACACTATAACTATGCTACCTTCATAAAAAAAGGAATTATTAAGAAAACAAAATCACGCAAATAAGAAATACCAAATTCATAATACCGATTTGAAACTTGTTTAATATAAAGTTGAAATCCACAGCAAAGGGTTTATTCAATATTTGCTGAAATCAATAAACTTTGTTTCCAAATTCTCAGTACATACGTAAATGTAAATAAAATAACAGCATTGGGTACATAAACATGAGCGCTAGGTCCAAAGGGTTCAGAATGCAGAAGAAAAAAAAAATCCGTAGAAATCTATCTGAGTTGTTTTCACAATTTCACCTTTCGTATTTTTGCGATAACTCGGAACTGACAGACCAATAGAAGTGGAACTCGAAAAGTGTGTAGTCACGCATCTGAAGCTTGTTCCCTTGAATGCAAGATTGAGAATTCTTTCTATACCTCTCTTTTGTTTCTTTTAATATTGAAGAAGATATATCTAAAAGCATATAGGTTCAGTACAATAAATAATTTGCAACTCGCTCAGCTAGAGAACGTATCTACCAGTTCCAATTGCAAGGACGAGAGAGAGAATGAGAGGAGAGAGAGCTGGGAGGAACGATTGAAGACGAGAGGAGAGAAGGTGGAGAGAGAGAGAGGAGACGAGAGAATATATATATATATATATATATCTATATATATATATATATATATATATATATATATATATAGTATATATATATAACTTCTTTTATCGAGACTACTCCTAAAAAGAATAAAAAATTAGAATGGAGACGCAAAAGACATGGGACAGAATTACAAAATATGGCCATAAGGTTTGAATTAACAGGTGGAAAGAGGTTAGTATAATAATACAGCAGTATCTGTGTAAGAGGCTCAGAGGCTATTTTACAGAAGGGAGAAGTACCCTAAGTAGAAAAGAGGCAAGGCGACTACCCTAGAACTCCTGCATCTTCCCCCCCCCCCCCCCCCCACGGCAACCGGGGAAGAGATGTCCTCTTCTTTTTATCAGCATTGCAACGAGCAGCCCTGTGCACTCTACTAGCTTATCCCCTCCAATCCAAAGAAAAAAAAATTTAAAACAGAGGGACTCAACCGGAAAGAAGCGATTGACCTGCTTCTTAGAGAAATTAAACGAAGACACCCAAGCTCTGTAGTAGAGGGATGGGAACAAATACCAATTCCAGGGAAGGAGCTGAATGTTTTCCAAGCCAAACAAACTAAGGTCATTGACCAGACAGGACTCAGTCCAAGCACAAAGAAAATAACAACAGAACGATGCCTTTAGAATCTCATCCTCATTTTAAAAAGTCAGATGTTGTAACGTCAATGACTACAGGTGAAGAACAGTTGAACACGAATTAAAAAAAAAAATTATAACAGGCAAGCAGAGCTGTAAGTTTAGTTAACGGCTCCACTATGCCAAAATATATCATGAGATTCAGAGATATTAAGAAAAAACAAACACACAAACATCATAGAATTCCTGTAGACACAATATCGGTAAATAAGTTTTTAAACATAAAATTTTGCGAATTTTCATTAAAAGACAAGAACAGAATGTATATGTGAACATGTGCTAATGTATGCATCCACACAAACACACACATAGAGGTTCATGACTACTTCATCAACATAAAAAGGATATTTATAATTTAATTTTAAGATGCAATGAATATATAGTTCATTTACATGTATACTCTTATTTTTCATCATGGGTGGGATGCATATTCCATTCACGAAAGGTAATGTAAGAGAAAACCACCAACATATTCCATAAGGAAAATTAATATAAACAAGATAATCTAATCTATAGAGGATCGATCACATTCATTTGGAATTCCGGTCCGTTAGCATAATGTTGCACTAATTCTAATGAACTAAATATATTAACGACGCCATTGTTACCGTCATATAAATCAAGATTAAAATAGTTATGATTCCGAATAAATAAGAATTATGTGCACAAATTGAATATCAATAAAAACAATTCATGTCCATTCCATTACATACAAGAAGGAAGGAAACAAAGAAAAAAAATCTCAAATAAGCAAGCTCTCAGCAAGAAAAAAGAAACTTAATGCAACACCAAAATTCTAAAATAAAAAAAAAAAGGGGGGGGGGGGGGCACTACTGAAACAAAAGATGTAATCGCAATTTATTTCCATTTTTCTAACGAAGAGAGCTGCGACAATAAAACGTGATAATAAACACGGATTATAGATGCATCCATTCCAAACTTGGGTGACATAAACTACTTTTACGACTTGAGCAAAAGCAGTGAATTCAGAGGCAGAAGGGCGTGGATTTGCAAGAATAACCGATATAAACTGGGAATATTGCATGACCGTAGGGATTTATTACTATAAAATATTATTCTAAATGTCTCTCGAATCGAATAAATCAGGTTATTTCTTAAAGTGTTCTGGCGAGGATAAATTCGTTCATAACATGAACAAGGAGATCAACAGAAATACCTCTCTACATCGACAAGATCACGAAAAACACGTACATGGTATTTTTGTATGCAAATTACATGACTACTGCATTTAAATGTAAATACATACATACACACTCGTACGTAAATACACAAACTCACATACATATATATGTGTGAGTGCGCGCGCGCGATCATGTGTATCCATTTTTTTCCTAGAATAAACAATAGTCTACAGGTAATGAAGTCCATGATCAGACTTGCTGTTGTCCAGCCCGGGGCTAGGGCGTTCCCAGCAAGTACACTGTTAGTGCAAGCACACATAATAAGGTCAGGTGGTTTAATAGGGAATGAAAAAGTAGGTTACCAACGAGCGATCTTGATTTCCACCGAAGAGGTCACCTTTAGATTCAGTTTGTATGTTTCTCTTTTTGTTACCAGAATACTCGAAAAGCCGAGAATTATTAAAAAAAAAAATTACCGAAGATAGGCTTTGTGACCGGCAAGTGAATAGATTTTAGGAGGTTTGGGAGCGCAACTTTTGGAATAAATAAACCTTAAATGTCTTCTTGTCTCTGCGAAGGAGGTTATACTTTTGCTATGGTTTGATTACTTGTCTACTGGACTTCAGTTTGAGAATTTGTTTGCAGGATTGCACAAATTGTTATATGTAGAAATAGGCCAACTTAATACCAAAAGCATGCTGCTGGTAACAAATAGTTCGTTTTTGGTAGATGTAAGAATTTGAGTTTTGGTTTAAAGGGGACTTCTCACACGTGGATCAGACCAACTGGAAGTCTCCGAATGTCCTCTTTCAAATGATACAAGCTTAAGAAACAGAAACCCAGCGCACCATTACTGTGGATTATTGAGACTAAATTCAATCATTTCTTCAGCACAGAAATATGGGTGCAATATTTCGTCTGGATCATCCCGACAACTGACTTTTCTCGTTACTAAAAGCTTTGGGCCAAGATGAGCATCGACTGGAAGTACGTGCTCCTGAAGGTTTGACGTTGGCAGTGATAAGCATTTAGTTAAATATGCTTGTCTGTTTATTTGTTTTAATTCTAAACATCAGACTCTTGTTTAAATTAGAATTTCAAAGATTTTGTCAACACCATGGAATAATATTACCACTTTACTGATAGTGTTGATACTTTTTCCTTATCATTATTTCCTAATAAATAAATAAATAAAAATTCATTCTTGAATTTGTATTCAGCTAGTACAATATTTTCCATAAAATAATTGACATCTTTTACAAGATAAAGCCTTTGTATAATAAGAGTTAATCTTCAAGCCTTTGCATAATAAAGAGATAATCTAAAGAAATTATATTTACTTATTAAGTAAAAATTGTTGTCATTATTTTCCTGTAGGAGTTTATTTGTGCATGTACATATACGACAAAGGACATCCAAAGTGCTTGTAGTGCAGCTGTATATAGGAGTTCCATATATCAACATATTTTCACAAACGTTTACAAACAGAATGCTATTCGTGGTTATTACTAGCATTACGTAAAACTATTACCTCGTTTATACCCCTCTTCATCGCTTCATTTAGGCCAACCAACTAATGCTGCATAATAATCATCTACGCTATTGCAACGTTTTGGGCTTCAACAACACCAATCTCTTCGTTGCATGAGCTTTTGCTGAAAAAAATGAACTGTATCATGACGCATCCGTTTCGTTTTTCTTTCTTTATTTTGCGTCGATGTTAAACACATTTCTGCAGCTAATGGTTGCTAATGCGAGAAGGTCTTATTTAACCTCAGTGCTTATGCTATCATAAAAGCATTCGTCAACACGGATCCCTTAAATGTGTGTGTGTGTGTGTGTGTGTGTGTGTGTTTGTGTGTAAGAGAGAGAGAGAGAGAGAGAGAGAGAGAGCTTGTTGTACAAATAGTTTGCTGTTACGACTTAGTAAACGGTTTCCCACTAATCTTTTATTTATTGACGATAAACCTATGACAAAATAGTTGGAAATTTCAACTGAACGGCAGCGACAAAGAGAGCAACATTATTTTGCTTAGTCAGAAAACTGATACAGTTCGGAGCAGGCATAATGACACAACAATAATGCCCTACTAACTACATGAACTGAACGAAATATTAAGAAAAAACAAGGGCTACGAGGTGGAAGGACACAAAAATCAGCACGGCAAGATAATTATACCACTGAATTTGACATGACTTCTGGCAACTCTAAAAGGAATCTACGAACACGGATTAAAACGAAAGAATAAAAAATCCAGTACTTCCACCATTCAGGAGTGACAGACTCTCCCAACCAAAGTAATTGCTTTCCCCATTAAAGAAATGAACAAGAATCAGGCTAGGGAAGCCAAGAGTACTTGTAGCCCCAAGGCAACCAAATCCACGGAACAGAAAGGGATTCAAGGGTTCTGGGAGTGACTTTTAGAGATTTAGGCAATTAAAATATCTAATTGAGATAAGAATGCTAGATCTAGGTATCAGGGTCGTAACAAATCAAAAATACAACAGAAATGTTCTCACACAAAATTTCCACAATTGTAAACTAAGCTAACTATTCCATGGCGCATCAAACAATCTTAAACCTTATCTTGACAGATCAGTGAACTTCATTTGTTTAAATCAATCAAAATGCTTTTCTTATTATTATAATTTTGATTAAGTCTTTACCAAGATCACCTTCACGAATCTACCATTTCGTAACCTAGAAAAAATCAACGTTAGTTTTCGTGATTTTGACCACACTTAAAACTTGAATACGAAAAACTGCAAAAATAATAGAAATTGTATTTTCCATTAGTTTTAACAATCAAATAAATGAAGCAAGTCTGCAAAAGTAGAAATTTCATTGTTTCAATGCTTGTAGAATATATCTAGAACCTTATAATAATATCTATTATAAAAGACAATGCTGAATAATACTGCTTACAACCTGATCTGAGAAGGTATAAGCAAACATAAAAGCCCTTAAATGTCTTATTCCTTTAGAAACCAAAGAGCTATAAATTAAAAAGTAAAACAGGAGCAGAAAAGAGAAACTACAAATCTTTAATGATAAAGCATAAATGGGATCTTGCAAGTAATAAAAGTCTGGTGTGTGTCAGCAGGGGGCGCCATGCCTGACAGCTTTACGGTCAGCTATCCTAGAGAAGAAAAAAAAACCGTTGGGGCAGGCAGGGATACAAGGAAAGAAGTAGTTAGGGGTGAAGACACGCGGGAGGGGGTTATGGATAGTGCAGGTAAAAATTAGGGACAAACAAGGTGATGGGCAGGTGGAAAAAGGGAGGTTTGCAGTAGCACTGGTCTGGGGACAAGAATCCGAGGAAAAAGAGGATCATGGAAGAACTAGGTTGCGTCGGGTTGGAGAGGGATTCTTCATGTATGAAGAGGTTAAAAGACAGTTAGGTAGGGGGCCTGGGATCATGAAGGCGGAGGACTTAGGGAGAGGACTTGACTGAGGGAACGGGACTCCGGAATAAAGAGCGTTGCTTAAATATGGAAAAGAGTAATATAAAGTGGGGTAAGCGAATAAATGACCACAACTGTACAGAAGCTACACCGTAACCAAAAGGGCATAATTTGGATCTTCTGGTAGGTTCTCGGCTTGCGCAGGTGCCGTTTCCATACGTAACTTTTTAAAGGAGTGTTTCTATATGTGGAGGATTTGGGGGATAAAAAAAACTTGTACAAAATATATTAATCACTCCATTTCTACAAATAATGAAATCAGCATCTAAATATACTGGTTTTATAAAAGTTCTCTGCAGAAAATTTTACTATTTGTGTCTTCTGCCAAATCTAAAAAAAAATTAAACTGATGAACATGAATTGGAATATTCGAAAAGAAGGCAAGCATATATTGAATGAAGGCGAGAAAGAGAAAAAATATTCTCGATGATAATGAAGAGGGAAAATGTACTGGACGAAGGCAAGAAAGAGGGAAAATATACTGTAGGAAGGCAAGAATGACGGAAAATATCCTGATGACAAGAACATGGAAAATAAACTGAATGAAGGCAACACAAAGTGAAAATAGAAAAGAGGGACAATATTCTGAATCGAGGAAAGACAGTGGGAAAAATATCCTGCATGAGGGATAAAGGGAGGGTAAATATACCAGACGAAGGCAATAAGAGGGAAAATATCATGGATGGTGGCAAACAAGAGAGAAAACATATTGCACAGAGGCAAGAAAGGGGGAAAATATCATGGATGACGGCGACAGAGAGAAAATATCCTCGAAGAAAAGGAGAAAGAGGGAAAATGTACTGGACGAAGACAAAAAAAAGAGGGAAAATGTCCTCGATGAAAGCGAGAAAGAAGGAAAATATACTTTATGAAAGCAACACGAGGGATAATATCTTGGATGAAGGTGAAAACAGGGGAAAATATACTGAATGAAGGCGAGAAAGGGAATGTATTCATGTTGAAGTCAAGAATGAAAGAAGGAAAATATACTAGAAGAAGGCAAGGGAAAATATTTTAGATTATAGATACGAATGGAGGCAAATAACTAGGATGAAGGCGAGAAGGAAGGAAAAGTATCCTGGATACATGAACGGAAAATACAAGGCATGAAAGCAACAAAACGTAAATATCCAGAAGTTAATAGAGGTGAATATCCTGGATGAAGGCAAGAAAAGGAAAATATAGAGTATGAAGGCAAGAATGAAGTAATATATCATGGATGGAGGCAAAAGTAGGGAAAAATATCCCAGAGGAAGACAAGAAAGAGGGGAAACTATATCGGAGAAAGGCAAAAAAGGGAAAATAACCGGAATAAAAGGAAGATAGAAAATATTTCTTTAAAAGTCAAGATACGGCAGAATATAAGGCGAGACATAACCATGAGAAAACGAGGATTGAAGATACCTTAAAAGAAAATAACAAAGCGAACATTATCCTGGAGGAAAGCGTGACAGAGAACGTAACCTAAAAACAAAGAAAAAAAGACTGGAAAATATCAAAGCCACTTAACCAACATGGGGGGGGGGGGGGGGGGGGGGGGGGGGGGGGGCGCGCGCGCGCGCCGGCGGATACAGTAACTAAATTAGATTCTAGGCTTCCATCGTCTTGCCAACAAAAATATCGAAATAAGTATATAAAAATCGTAAATTCCAGTCGCACACTTATTAGTCACCATACTAGCCCGCCCCCCTCGGTACATATCTTAGAAAATAAGACATCCTTTCCAGCAAATAACCATAGATAAATATGGAGCTTCTCCTAATAGGCCACCTAAACATTTACAATATAGTTGTAATTTTTTCTCTATTCACTTGCGTAGAAGACAGACTATGGTGTATATATAAATCGCTTCCTTTTTCCAGAAGTTATTAATAAAAGTTGGTTCTGATCCAATTGCTGCTACCTAAAAGCATGAATTTCTCATGAAGTAAAAACGAATCCTTAATCTCCTAAAAGCTTCTGAATGACAATAAGAGGAAACGGCCAGTTTGTAAAGTGCGGAAAAATTATAAATAAGATTTTATGGAACACATTTGACACACGTTTTTCAAACTTCACATCTGATTTTGTGCCTTTTTCGGACACATTCGTTCGAAATATACAATGCACTCGCACACACGAACACACTCGGCAACACAATATATATAGACGCACACACACACACACACACACACACACACACACACAACACACATATATATATATATATATATATATATATATATATATATATATATATATGTATATGTATATGTTTATTTCATCTATAAATACAGTCATTAAATAAAGTTTCACGATCACAGTAGGGCATGGTATAAAACTCTCATCTAAAAATACGTACTTGGTATTTGGGGAACAAAAACGTTTTAGAGACCCGCACTATTTTTGACTTCAGCTTACCTTATATGATAAACAAATAACAGATATGGACCTTTCGTATCAACAGGGTACGAAAAACGAAAACTTTCCAGCAAGGTCCTTGTTCTACATTTTCCTCTGGGAGACCTTCCAATCTAGAGTTCATACCCACGCACGAGAGAGAGAGAGAGAGAGAGAGAGAGAGAGAGAGAGAGAGAGAGAGAGAGAGAGAGAGAGAGAGAGGAGTTTCGTTTTCTTTAAAGGAAAAGTCGAGGTCAGCCCTAATCGTAATTTTGAACAGTTTGGTGTTACCCAAACACAATGGATGCTCGATTTCTCAGAACTTTCTTGCACTTCGAGCGAAGTCCAATTCAAATTGGAGAAGTCGAAAGGCACAAAGGACTTTACTTGGCAAACAAAAATACGAAGGGTTCAAATACAACGTCCAATGATTTTTCATTTTGTTTCATTTCGTGCTCCTAATGCTACAGATATAATATTATGTTTGCAATAAGGCTAGGCTTGCTTGATGGTTTGTACGCTTGTTTGTCTGTTGAAAGGATTAAGCATAACTTTAGGGATGAATTTTCACGAAAAATTGTGAAGAAACAGGATTAACTTAAGGAAGATTGCGCCAGATTTTAGGTATGATGTGAACTCGGATCACAAAGTAAATTCGATTGGGATATTCATGACACTTACGGAACAACACGACATGGCCAAAAGGTTAGTCTTACAGAACTTGGTGGTGATTCATACATTATGAGGGGGTATGACAGAAACGGAACCATGCGATTATTATTATTATTATTATTATTATTATTATTATTATTTTAGGAGATCCCACCCTTTTGCATTAGAATATTTTGGTGAACAATATAAGAAATGTAGGATAAACCCTTATGAAGGTATGTACTCCACTACACGGCGCCTAACATTAGTTGTGATTTTTTACTACTGACTTGATTTTTTAAACTTTAAGCCAATCAGCATTTATGACAATGAAAGAGGGAGTTTGGACGCTTGAATAGCTAGATAAAGAGATCACAAAATAAAGGAGATGCAGTACAACGATCTAAAGTTGGAACTGAGAGAAAACCCATAGTAGTACTAAGAAGTAATCAGAGAGGGTGGACAGTAAGATTAAAGAGAGTGGAAAAGGAGGTAGAGTAAAAGGCTAAAAAGTAGGTGCAGCTAGGGGCCAAATGGATACAGCAAACAATCTTACGTAATGCCTACAGTACACCACGTACACATAATATAAATATATAAATAGATATATATATATATATATATATATAATATATTATATATCTATATATATGATATATATTATTATATAAATATATATAATATATATAATATATATAATAATGAGAGAGAGAGGAGAGAGAGACGAGCGAGAGAGAGAGAGAGAGAGAGAGAGAGAATTTGAAATGATAAAATGTAATTTGCATGAAGTCTGAAATTCTTCTCTCTTCCATTTACACCGGCATAAAGCAACCGGGTATCCCCACCTTTTAACGGCCAAGCATATTTCTATTTAATAAACTATGCTCCGTATTTCCAACCAAATATGCTTAAGTAAATACCCACCTACGATAGCACGGATTAATGAGAGCAGACTAATTATTATTTACTCTTCATGCAACAGACCTTGTTATATTCACCCAGTTTACTTATGCAGATACTTTATCTTGTTGCACTGTTTGATAGAAGATCTCATTAAGAATGATATAATATTAGATGTAAAGCTGCTTTCAAATTAGCATATGTAGAGCACTGGGCCTTGAGCTTATTATCAGAGCTCATCAATTGCCCTTGGCTGATCCGATAACAGTGGGTCATTTGTTATATCTTTTGTTGCAACGGAGTAGAAATGAGAAGGAAGATTTATAATGCCATGGAAACGGACTATGGCAAATTTCTGAGGTTGTGATCACATGGAGCGAGATTTACACAAGTTCGTACGATGCTTGTAATTATAAAATTTCGCTACGAGGAGTGGCATCATCGCTTTTATGCTTAAACTTAAACCCTAAAAAGATGAGTTTTGAAAATAAAATTGGGTGCAAGGAAGTCGCGTGCAGTGAACTGAACCGTGAATTGATACAACGTATGAGGTTCTTCACTCAAAGTTAGATTACGATCATGATTGTAACGAATTTCTACACTATAACCATATAAGCATGTTTCGAAAAAGCCAGGTAATATTAATGAAAGCGAAGGAGAAGCATCTTAAAAGGTTGTCTTCATTAAATGAAAATCATTTATTTCTATCATGGAAGTTATTTATTGCACTTTCTTTTTGATGATATCTCTCCGTCTCTCTCTCCATTGTCATATAAAACAACATGGGGCATATGGGTATTCTAAGAACCCATATACGAGGGATTACGTTTTTTGGTGGTTGAAATCGTAAACTCATGCACTTGATGTCAGTGAGAGCTGAACCTTGGGTACAGAGATGCCTGTCCCCTCTTCTACTATGTCTTTCCTTTTTATTTAACCCTTGTCTGACTGCTCCTCATCTGTCATTCGGACGGGAGAGTGGACATATCAGTCATTCCTTCTCACTCGTTACTCATCCCTTATCACCGGTAGGAGTCATTTTACATCCTCACTTTGAACGAAGAAGTTTTCTTATGACCATGCTCTTTCTTGCCTACAGAACAACAATTTGGCATTTAATTCCCACAACGCCCGGAAATAAAACATTCGTTTTTTCCAACCAGATGAATTTATAGCGTATTTTCCCAATATGTTTTATATTGACCTAAGAATTATCTTTGAGGAGATTGGTCATAATTATGCCCGGAATAAGTAAGTTGTTGAACTCCAGAGACGAATTAGTCTATGAATAGTCTCTTAAAATAATTGAAATTTTTCAGCACACAAGTATAAATTCAGAGCCAATGAAGAATACTATTTATTGAATAATAAATACTCTCTTACGCAATCCAAGAGTCTGTAACTGAACTAAAAATCTCATCCCATAACGCCTTCCAATGACTTTTAAAATGCATCATGAGTTACTATGTTAAACAATGATAAACCTTTAAAATGGAAATTTTAATCAATGGATTAAATATTTCAACTTATTATCTGAGTAACAACGTCTAGGGTTATACAGGAAATCACAGGCGGATTTCATGGAAACAAACGAATAAATAGAATATTTTTTCTGCTACTGCATTTTTACCGTTCTGGGGATTCAATCCATCCAAAAGTGAATCTGTGTAATGTATCATTTCACAGAAAATCTGTTCAGATTTTAGTCCGGAAAAAAGTGAATGCGTCGAACATTAAAGGGATTATGCAATTTACTCTCTCTCTCTCTCTCTCTCTCTCTCTCTCTCTCTCTCTCTCTCTCTCTCTCTCTCTCTCTCGGTGATATACACTGGCTAAACCAATTTACAAAAAGCTTTGTAGAACTATTTTTCATTCTGGTGTATCTCTGTATGCATAGCAGATTCCCACAATAATTTAAAAATGTAATTTAGAGTGACATATCTGGTCATGAATTAAATAACTGAAAAACTCACAACCAGCTGCAGCAGCGGCCATCACGTGCCAACTACTCACTAATACAAAGTTCTAAATAACTGCATCAGATTGCTTTTCCAGCTCTCATGTTCATACATTTGGTTAATTATGTTTTCCAACTGCACAGTGCATGAGGCATATGTAGCAAAGATTCATCATCAAATTATACAAATAATTCATATGAGATATATATGCACGCCTAAAAAGCCTACTCTTACAATTCTGAGTCATTAACTCTAGTCCATACATCTCAAGGATCTCTATCACCGTTGCGTTTCCACCTATTTGAAAAAACACAAAATCTAGCAGTTTTCTTTACCATCTTCTATTTCCAAAGTATTCTTACATTCATACAATACACACATGCATCCACATTATATATACATCCATATACATATACGTATGTATGTGTAACTTCTATCACGGGAGTGCCAACGGGATATATAAGATTTAATACTCAATATAATATTTAATACCCAAACATTTCTTCTCTGCAGTTTTTGGTAAAACAAACAAACAAACAAACACACACAGATATGTGTGTGCGCGCTCTATAAATATGTGTGTGTGTTTATATAACCTCTATCAAGGGAATCACAATGTGAGCAAAAACCTGAATTACATAGACGTATGTACGAAAGAGTCAGTATCAACTTGTACTACCTCTCTTGACAGCCGAATCGTAGTGTCATTGGAAAGCCGATGTGCCCCATCCGTTCAGTGGTTTGAGTCCACTTGGTGACCAATCGCTTATCGGTGTTTCTTCCAAAGTTGAATTTATTTGATATTAAACGATATCTGTACCTTACGGTTTGTTAATATATACGTTATATAGTGTTAGCAAAACTACTGAGAAGAATATGTTGCCGTATAAATATTCGGAGTAATAAAGGTCATGAACTATGAATACGAGTAGGTCCCGTTACAGTTAGTATAAGAATTTGAGAGGATGATTATTAGCAAGTTCTAGGATAAGCATGATTTAACTGGCACGTTCCAAAGTTTTTGTTTGTTTTGTATGGTGCTTTTACGCTGCATGGAACCAGTGGTTAATCAACAACGGGACCAACAGCTTTACTTGACTTCCGAACCACGTCGAGAGTGAACTTCTATCACCAGAAATACACATCTCTAACCCCTCGGTGAAATGCCCGAGAATCGAACTCGCGGCCACCGAGGTGGCAGGCCAAGACCATACCGATCACGCCACTGAGGTGCTGCACACGTTCTAAGGTAAGCATAATTTAAACATATAATTTCTGCGCCATTGCTGACCTCGTCAACCATCTTAACTTCTCGATTTCTTCGCCCTTTTTAGGATACACATGTCACTACAAAGCTTGAGATCCAAGTGCAGGAAATATGAAGAAATTATGATGTCCGGTAGCAGGAAACGAACTCAGGTTACCATAATCACGACGAGGTCACGTTGCCAACCTGATCACAAGAGGGATAAAAGTCCATTGGTTCTCATACATACATACACCTCTCGTTTTAAGATATATCAATTAGAGCTGGAATAGACCCATCTTTACCATCGTAACCAATGTAGGCAGTCGTTTTTATTGCTTTTTATACTGAAATATATATGAAGAATCTACTTGTCACTTTTTACTAAATAAATGTGTAATTGTAATAGCCACAATGCCTTCAAAACTTTTCGAATTCTTCACACTCTTTTGGATACGCTTGAGATCCAAGTGCAAGAAATATGAAGAAACTATGATGTCCACTAGTGGGAAACGAACCCTGGTTACCATAATCACGGTGAGGTCACGTAGCCGACATGACCACAAGAAGGATAAAAGTCTACTGCCTCTCACATATGATAACATTTATTAGAGCTGGCTATTACAATTATATATATATACATATACACTATACATATATATATATATATATATATAAAACATACAATAAAAATAAAAATAATATTAATAATACAACCAAATATATATATATATATAATAATAATATATATATATCTATATATATATATATATTATATATATATATATATATATATATATCGTTCCAGTCTCTCTCGCCTCTTAGCATAGAAGCCAATTTACTTTAACGTTAAGACTAAAAGGGTAGGACTGATTGGAGCGCCCCCCCCACCGCCCCGCCCACACAGCGCTTTAGGAGGGAGTGAAAGCTGTTTTGAGAAGCAAGCTCCGACAGGAGCACAGGTGGCAGGTGATTCATAAGGGGAATAGGCTTCCTAGCTTTGCTCTTTGGCATCCTTGCCCCAAAACATTTTTTGACAGGCCGATGCACAAGCCTGAGGCATCTTGGGCGGGGCTTCCAAGGAGGGCACGAAGGAAGAATCCCGTCGAAGGACTGACGCACATCAGGTACTGAAACGATCACACCTGTGTCCGGTGCTCATCTAGTGCCGCCTTTGTTTGTCCATCCACGTGGGCCTAAATTGTTAAAAACGGCATATAAGAGCAAGTTTATGTAGTTGATCGCCTGCACTATAAAATTCAGCGACGTGTATGTAAGCCTTGAAGTGTAATTTTCCCTCTTGCTTGTAGATATCTGTTTCATCTACAGATAAAGCAACATTCTACTTTCATCGAACACCAGCTGTTACAGGGAATCCTTAGAGGAGATGTGTAATTTTTTGCATTATTAATGTACGCGTCCTGATTAGGACTGATACTTCGAGTTGCTGTTAACTCCATTAGATGCTTCATTTTAATCGTTTTCTTTGCTTTGAACTATTTACAGTTATTGTAATTGATTCACATTACTGTGCTTAATAGTAAATTAATATTCCTGCACTGATTAGTTTTATATAGTGTATGTATGTAGTGTAGTATGTATGTATATATATAATTATACATACACACACACACACACACACATATATATATATATGTGTATATATATAAGATATATATATAAAGAGTGCCTAAAGGACCGAAATCTCTAGTCAGGCAAAACTTATCTCCTCCACGCATCTCCCCCTTTTGCTTTGGAGAAGGACAGGACAAAACGTATGATCCTGGACGCATGCATGACAGGCGAGACACAATCACCCACCAAAGACAAGCAAACAACGGCCCTCTTCTTTCCCCACCCTTGAAATCTCTCTCCTTGTTTTCACAACGAGAGGGGAAACTGCAGGTGAAATGGCCACGGTTTTCATCGAGATGAAAGGGATTGCACTCACACATATAAACTGAGAGAAAGAGAGAGAACACGGATTTTCATGAAATCATGTCTCATTGGTCTTGTTCCTAACAAAAATGCAACAGAAATATACATTATCTACGCAATTATAAATATACATGCATACATACCTACATACATACAATTACATAACATACATACACACACACACACACATATATATATATATAATAATAATATAATATAATATATATAATATATTATAATAGTAATTACTTTTATATAATATAGTTTTTACTCTCAGTCCCTTTCCATTTATCAATTAAAACAATTGTGTGTGTGTGTGTGAGAGAGAGAGAGAGAGAGAGAGAGAGAGAGAGAGAGAGAGAGAGAGAGAGAGAGAGAGAGAGTTCAGAATACTATGACAGAGGGTACTGTTTACGATCATAGCAGTTTAATAGACAGTAGTTTGTGTATTTAATTTCTTTAAGAAAAATGTTTAAGTTTTAGTATTCATAAAATATGAGTATAGAATGTTTCCTTGTTTGCCTGGATACTGTACACTCCGGAACAAGTGTTTGTGCGTGACAGAGAAATTCAATTTTCAAACGTTCGTGCATGACGGTCCTTTTATAAGAAGTTTTAACACATAATAAGAAATGTATGCCTCTGAATTCTTTGCCTATGCGAATATTTCCCACAGAGAGAGAGAGAGAGAGAGAGAGAGAGAGAGAGAGAGAGAGAGAGTCATCAGAACCAATTCCAACAATAAAGTCAATGACAAAAGTTTTAACGAAATGTGGATCTAGCGCGAGCGTATCAAGAGCATAAAAGTCGTATCATAAAGCGACTATCTGAGCCTTTGCCTCCTCCTGTAAATGCAAAAGGCGTGATCTGTGTAAAAAAGGGAGAGGAAAAAATCTACTCAGGGCTCCATGTATAAATGCCCTTGGCTATATTCCATGAAGGGATGAAGAAGAGGAATGAATGCGCCTATTAGTTAAACATATGCCTATTTCGTGTTATTTACATTTAGCTTTGACAATAGAGCTCCGTTTGTAGCTTATAATACAGAGGGCTGACGGTGTCTTCTGAAAAGGATGAAAGGTACTTTTAATGAAAATCACGGTAGTTCAGCTAGTTTCTCTTTATGTTCACGATTCTTGATGTCTGGAGGTATTCCGTAATGTTTTAAGACTTTCTCAAGGAAAAGTCCTACTCTCTCTGTTTCTCTTCCCTATCATCTTTGTTTCCGCTTGAACAATGACAAAACATTAATACACATTGTTTGCATTCTAAGACTTGTAACATATATCTTAGGTCTTTAACGATCACGAATAAAACCTTTATCATCGAAAACACAGGACACCAACAAATATATATTACTATAATAACTAATATAAAGGGTAGATAACATGCAGGAATTGAAAGCTGAATTCTAAAAACTACAACTGCTGAAATAAAGTAAAATAATGACCATTTCTGAGCAATCAGCATAGAACCTGCCAAAGAGTACATCAATAATACATGTACGAGCCTTTTTTCTTGACTTAATGACCTTGGGTAAAGGCGAATTGGCTCCTGACTTGATGTTGAAACTACATATCAAATATGAGCAGTAACCCATAAATACAAGCAGTGTCATCAAAAGAAAAAAAATGAAAATGGACTTATTCATGAGGCCATATGACCTACAGTCAAGGTCCAAATATGCGTGACTTGACGATTTGAACAACATACCATACTAAAGAACATAACAAATGTAGACAAAGTAATCAATAAAGAATTAAAAAATGTCTGTCTATGGACGGTCGGACAAGAAAGCGGATGCACAGACGTCGTCGAAAAGTGATTACCATTAATTGTACACCCGCTAAATCTGTAGGTCCCCAAACCCATGGCATTACTAAGAAATTCTGCTAATAAATTTCTTTGTCAAGACAAAATGGCTCTCAGCAAAATTCAAATCTGAGTGATGTGTTGCTAAAACATACATCACTCAGGCATAAGAAATCTTTATACATGCGAATTTAGAGCAATTCAATTTGACAGGACCTCAAATATCAAGCATACACCAGTACACACGTGTAAATGTGTGTATGTGTTTGCGTAAGCATATAAAGCATATGAATTGATAAATTTAACTTTAACGAGAAGAAACAATGAAAGAAAAAACAAAAAGAAAAATGTTTTAATAAAAAACCGACGTTCGCATTGTCAGACAGATTTTTTTTTTTTCCGGAAAGCTAGGAAACTGGTAACAATAAAACACTGACGCTTCCTTTTTTCTAAGTTATGTGAGAATTACACATAATGCTCACATCAGAATATTTCACCTGAAAATGAATATCTATGCATCACAATATTACATCAACATAATAATGATGGGAAAAGAAATACGGTATTCTTACTTATCTCTGAAGAACGGAACGTCACTTAAGTCCACAACGATTTCATTCGTCATACCTGTAAGAAAGGAAAAAGCAATAAAGATTTGAAGTAAAATCACAAGAAATATTATACAGATATTAGAACTTACTTCTGTTAAAATACCGATTCCCCAGGGAATGCTTCATCCGCAGCAATTTAATATTTAATAAGAAACCTCTGCTTTTTATACTAAAACACTGTAATTTTGTTACAGTTCTAATCTTTTCTTAACGTATAAATATTAAGAGAGAGAGAGAGAGAGAGACTTTACCTGCAGTGTTTATTTATGCTGTGTATGTGGGCGCTAGGTGAATCTATACGTATGTACGAGTATACACCAGGAGTGAGGGTCAACATGCATACTAAATGAATATGACTGAAAAAGCATTATCCTCCAATGGTTTGAAAATGAAAATGACCCAGAACTGAAATGATCTGATATTCAAATGCCCATCCAGTAATCCGCAACTCAGCAAGTAGCTTTCATATATTTTTAGCAGCGTTCAGCAAAAATAAAAAATGCAGAATGTGTTCGATTGACAGCTAAATATCATTTGGGTATTATAAATCACCAGAAAAATAACAACAAGAGATAATTCCAATATTCAGTCAACCGCAAAATATCATTAGAGTTCGTGGATTATGGAGCTGAGCGTTCGGTAATAAAATCCGTAATTAAAATGGTCATGCTCTCTCTATAATCTGAAATAATATGTATTATTTTTCACTAATGGATTTTATACTTCACTTATAATCAGGCAGATAAACAACTCTCCACATTTTAATGCCAATGATGAAATAATCAAATATATATATAAAACACTTTGTTACTTGCATATACAGTCTCACGGATACATTTAAATGAACTTACAAGAGATGACTAATTAATTCAACATTACACAGGTGTAAATATCTATTCACCATACGAATTTTCTCCTAGAGAGATGATGCCATAAGTTATTACAATCCAAGTTTTTAAAACAAGCTGCTATGGGAGCAGGTTGCTGACATCATACCCTTAAACTTCAATGTTCAAGTGCTCATACGCCACCCATACAAGTACTAAACATGCTCATCATTGCCTAATGTTGTTTGTCTATCCTAAGTACACACACAAACGCCTCTCTCTCTCTCTCTCTCTCTCTCTCTTGTCTCTCTCTCTCTCGCTCTCTATATATATATATATATATATATATATATATATATATATATATATATATATATATATATAATTTCCGAGCATATTCGACCATTCGGCAGTGGTTAAATCAAAAAATAAAACAAACGACAGCTCTCTCACCTTTAGTTGCTGACTATCTCTCTGCAAACGGTATCAAGCTAGAATATAAGCTAATGAATCCTCGTAAATACAAAAAGATACTTTTTATTTACCAAACTAGCTGAACATGATATGGAAGAAAGTGATTAAATGACGTAATATTAAGAACTAAGTCTGACCCACAAAAAGACTGTAAATTGTCATTCTATTCTCCTGAATTAGACTAGGTAATCACTCCCAAAACTCACAAATTATTAGTTACTACATTTAAACAGTCAAGTCTTTTAGAGAATCCCATTCTCTTATATAGTGCCATGAACCCATCTGAAACAAAGGGACATATCTATTATATTCCCCAACACATAAAGAAATGTTAAATAAATGTATACACATTACACTTCTCTCTTTTCAAAAGGGAACTTTTCCCAAGTCGTTTTAAATGTGCCATACCTTCTACGATGGGTTTTTGACCCCGATACCTCCAAAGCCGTCCTTTGTCTTATCACTATCAGAAGAGAGTGTCCCCTTTTCTCTCCGATCACGGGCGGTTGGACCCATCATTACACGCACAAACACATGCACACATCCGTACACACCTTAAAAATGTCATAGCAACCGCAAGCTTCACCCAGGCTGTACGGATCACCGGCCTTACATTGCATGGTCATCAATTCAAACAGTTCTTTCATTTCAGCATCATTCGAGGAAGGCTTGTCGCTAGGCCCTCTCTCGTTTCCAAGCGAAGAAAGCTGAGGTTTAACAATTCACCGACATATTTGCTTTTTCTTTTAATATATACATATATAGTCAAACACTTATTGAATTCACCACCCTCTTAGAAATAACTTACACATGAAGTCAGCTTAATATGCATACCCTAGCCAGAATTCCAATCTACAGCTTTGGGAATGATATATTGGGCGATAGAAACTTCAAGCACTTGGCTATAAACCTCAATACCCATACAAAAGGCACAGGTTCGAATCCCTTCTACAGCCTTCTTGACTAGACCTCATGGTTAGTCGACAGTGGTGGGTCAAGGGAAGAAAAAATCATAGACTGGGAATAGAAATCTTGTTCCAGAGATTTGTTGAAACAGAAACGTCAACCCCTTGAAAACGCTTCCTCTGATATATAAATAGGTTTCAATAAATTTCTAACAATATCATATTCCTCTATATCTATAACTGTATGAAAGTCCCAATGAAAACATTAAAACAAAAGAACATATAATAAGATATAATTGGGCAATCTGGGTAGAGAGGAGTGAGAAGACATCATCTCTAAACTTTGCGCTACCGACCTTTCAGTACACGTGAAGGAAGTTCATGCTCCTGCGTGTTATTGTCCGAAAGAAGCAACGAGGAACTCATTCTAGTTCTGCCTTAAAATCGCCAGTACATTGTTAATATGTTCAGTTCCTTCATCATGGTCCAAAATTTTCTTCGCAACACATTCCCTGACGAGTTTCATTCCTGCAGAATGAACTTCGATTCGGTTATCGCCAAAAATCATACTTTTACAATGCCAGACAGGCGTGTATATATGCTACCACAGGATAATTAGCTCATTTATGACTTGCTGCGCTCACTTTTGCTGTAAACAATATGACTGTTAATACATTATCATTGTAAGGTATCATTATTAACCAATTTAATATAGAGAAAGCTGTCATTTCTTAAGCATATCTCGTCCTTACACGAGATAAAAGCATTGTCAATTACAAATCCAGCGTCAGCTTTTGAAGTTAACAAACTTGTCTATGCAAAAAGTCTACTATGAAATTTAAACAGAAAATTATTTTATGCCTAAAATGATAATGCGATTCCTGAGGTTGAGGTTGAGCGAAAAAATATATCTAAGTTCTGGTGAAAACAGACGTTTAATCTTGATTGAAAAGTGAGTTACTTAAATTATAAACCTCTCATGAATTGGCGAATAGCAAAATGAAGTTGGTGCCATAACCCTAATAATTGCTGAAGAACACGTCACACTCTATTAAAAGGCTCACTTGAGTGAGCCTTTCAGTCTTTCTAAGAACTGATATAATTTCAATGTATCAGATGCTTATTATATAACAATAAACACTTGAATTTCCTCTTACAAGATTCCCTCGACTTTTGAAACGTCAGTAGTTGCAGCACCTGAAAATCCTTATTTATTACGATGTAACAAAGCTTGATGATGAGAACAGAAAAAATACCAACTATAACAGTTACCAAGAAAACGTTAACGATTAAAATACAGGTTAGCAGAGCCTTCGCTGCCTTTCAGTTACTATAAAACATGAAACATTCCCTTGTAAGTACAAAAAGATAATATCCCCACTTAAGATATAAATAGGTCGTTATGGCCCTACATTGGCACGGATCAATCGGGCCATTGCCTACTAGTTTTATTCCTGGACTCCACATTTCAGTGGAATCGTTTCAATTGGAAAAATCGTAGTGCTCCTACATTTCAGAGCAGCATATCCCTATAAAAAAAAATTGCAAGAATATAAAATAAATAAAGAAATAAAAAATTATGCGTTCCAGCATAATTCATGGATGGATTGGTTTTAGTTTTTTCTTTAGACATACAACACACCGTGACAGCAAATGGCAAGTAATTAACTGTATGATAAAAGCAAAATATATAAGGACCCTTCTGTCCATACTTCCAGGCAAATGGGCAACCATTTTTAAATCAGTCAACTTATTCAGCAAAATTTATGCATGTATGATTGTTTGGAAGGCACGTGTTTATTGCTTAAAACAACAATACACTGTTATATACTGAAAATAACACGCCATTGATTTAACGTTCACAAAATCTGAAAAGCAGATGTCCAGAAACCGATTTGTTTTAGGGGAAAATGCGTTTAAACAGCCTTTGTCTTAATGTACGTTCACAACAGCAAAACATGTCATAAATACACTTCAGCAACTTATCGTATACGTGCTACAGATTGAATACAAACCATCGATTTATCGATAGTCCTAGGCAGTTCCTCGGATGTTTGCCCTGCAGTAAAAGATTCGGTAGTGGACCTCTTTTCAACTCTTTTGTGATATATATGTCATAAGTTTCTGCCTTTTGCTTATGACAGGTTTTACTGTCATGTGGACGAACCTTAGAGAAGAACGCTTACTACCACAACAAATCAGGGATGACTAGAGGTTCTATATTTTCGACACTTGGGGAAAATAGCCCGGTCTTACGACCTAATCAACATGAAGCAGATTCCCTTTTGTAGATAGTTCGGTAGTCTCTCACTTCCGTTGAGAGAGACCTGCACTTTTATTTATGGTTTTTCTTGAATTTGCATCTTCTAGATGCACTTCAAATTTTTTTTTTTTATCTCGAGAATGCACCTCCTGCCCGGGCCCTTTCACATAGCGATCACCTTCTTTAAAGCAAGGTACTGTCCAATTCCAGACCTATTTTCTAAAACTATTCCCTAACTATTAAAATGATCGACATCAAGATATCTCTGGAGGTTAGCCTGCAAACCGTTTGCAAGTAGGGTGGGATGCAACTGCAGTTAAGTCTCGGGTTAAGGCGGCTTCATTATTCCTCTGTGAGTCCGACTAGAAATCCTTCCTTTAATTTGTGCGACCGTAAATCACCCACAAATTTCGAGTCACACACGGAACCACTTTCAAAATGGTGGTCCCTAGTGCAGTAACAACTTGGGGTCAGGAACAGGAGACTGTCTCAAACGAAGCCAGTCGGTGATTGACCCTTCCTCACACTAACAAGCAGAGGAGTAATGCTGATAAGTGGAATAAATATAACAAAGCAGAGGAGCAATGCTGATAAGTGGAATATATATAACAAACAACTACTTTAGTCATAAGATTCATTCGCTCTACCTTACAAGGCATAATAAATGCTGCACTGAAAGACTATCGACATACAAAGTCTTCTAAATATACATTATAATATGCTTGCTTCCTATGAATTAAACTATACTTTAGTATTTTCCTTTTTTAGAATATTGTTAATATCAGAATTATTTCAAATGAACTGCAGTTGCTTACTAATGAACGTTTTGTTTAATATACATGAAAATGATCAACTGAAAATAACGTAACTACACCAGTATATGCTGTGAAATTCAAATATAGAAAAACTTGAAGGGCCCCAAATAATTCACTATGTGACGGAAAAATTCACCTTAGACCTGATCCAACTTTCTTTCGATTGATGTTGGTTTTCTCTCCCAAATTTTCCTCCGCACTAGTATCCCTTCCCATTCAACATTGTAATTGGCTCGGTTTTACTGTAAAAGTAAAGAAAAATATATGTGAAACTGAAAAAAAACACGTCATCCTTATGACTTAACTGTTCATGCAACCTAAGAACTGTGACGGAAAACGCTCAAATAAAGACGATTTGAAGGGGCTCGTGAAACATAAAATTACTGTGGGGTTAATGCAGACTACTGCAGGTCGACAGCATAACCCGAGAATGTAAGGAATGTAAACAATAATATTAATAATTTCCTAAGAGGTTATTCAGTTAGAATGATTATCAGTAACTACTACAGGACATATTTATTATATGCTCATTTACAGTCTATAGTCATAATACGTATGGAGAATAATAATAATAATAATAATAATAATAATAATAATAATAATAATAATAATAACGAGGAAACATATGACAATACACAAAGCACTACACCCAAGAGCAAATATGGACAGACTATACATAACACGAAAGGAAGGAGAGAGGGGACTACTAAGCATAGAGGACTGCGTCAACATCGAGAACAGAGGACTGGGGCAATATATGAAGACCAGTAAGAGTGCATGGGAGGAAGGAATGATAAAAGTAGACGAAGACCCAGAAATATACAGAGACAGGAGAAAGACAAGCAGAACAGAGGAATGGCATAACAAACCAATGCACGGACAATACATGAGACAGACTAAAGAACTAGCCAACGATGACCCGTGGCAATGGCTACTGAGGGGAGAGCTCAAGAAGGAAATTGAAGGAATGATAACAGCGGCACAATATCAGGCCCTAAGAACCAGATATGTCCAAAGAAAGATGGATGGAAATAACATCTCTCCCATATGTAGGAAATGCAATACGAAAAATGAAACCATAAACCCATAGCAAGCGAATGTCCGGCACTTGCACAGAACCAGTACAAAAAGAGGCATGATTCAGAACCAAAAGCCCTCCACTGGAGCCTGTGCAAGAAACACCAGCTACCTTGCAGTAATAAGTGGTACGAACACCTACCTGAAGGAGTGATAGAAAACGATCAGGCAAAGATCCTCTGGGACTATGGTATCAGAACAGATAGGGTGATATGTGCAAATAGACCAGACGTTACGTTGATCGACAAAATCAAGAAGAAAGTATCACTCATTGATGTCGCAATACCATTGGACACCACAGTTAAAGAGAAAGAAAGGGAAAAAATGGATAAGTATCAAGACTTGAAAATAGAAATAAGAAGGATATGGGATATGCCAGTGGAAATTGTACTCATAATCATAGGAACACTAGGCACGATCCCAAGATCCCTGAAAAGGAATCTGGAAAAACTAGAGGCTGAAGTAGCTCCAGGACTCATGCAGAAGAGTGTGATCCTAGAAACGGCGCACATAGTAAGAAAAGTGATGGACTCCTAAGGAGGCAGGATGCAACCCGGAACCTCACACTAGAAATACCACCCAGTCGAATTAGAGGACTGTGATAGAGCAAAAAATAATAATAATAATAATAATAATAATAATAATAATAAAATAATAATAATAATAATAATAATAATAATAATAATAATAATAATAATATAATAATATCTCGTAATCACATCGTGTACATCTAAGAAACTCAAAAAAAGATTTACCGACCGACTCGTGCAATATGCCTGTCAGTGATCTGGTGCTGCAATTTCAATTACGTTTCGGCAGCACCATTTAGGGCGAATGCTTGAGCTGATGGGATAATCGCCGTGCCATGATAAATAGGCATTTCACAATAATTTTCCAAGTCATCACTCATGAGCACCACCGGTTTAATGAGATTCAAAAACATGTGAGGTCTTATTAACTATTCATATTAAACGAATTGTTTTCCAAAAGGTCATATCACTCTATGATGGCAGGAGATTATGAGCAATGCTGCCATTCCTGATAGATGGTGCTTTGCAAAGCAGGGGCCAGATGCATGTTGGACAGAAAACAAATCGACAGACACTACACAAAATGATAAAAAGATAAGAGAATAATCATGAATTTTCATGATATTTTTTCTTTTTGAAAAGGAGCCAAGAGTCAATGCTACTGCTCGTGAGATCTTGTGTTTTAGTCCTGAGAATATAACTTAAGAAGATGACTACGTAATTCTGGATAAATGAAATGTTCAAAGGAATTAAAACGAGAATACTTTCTTTTCCTTAAGATCATGTTTGAGGAATCTAGTTATGGCGAATAAAACCAATTATCTTTATTTCTTAATCTAATCATGGCGAAAAAAATTAAGTATCTTTATTTCTTAACTCAATCTGGGATAATCAAAAATAAGAAAATCAATTTCTTTGTCAGGGTATATAATTTTAAATATGCTCTACATGATTACATAGTTATCATACAAATGAATACACCTCTTTGCACATATCTGAATACTAGTTACAACCAATTACCGTTATTAACTTCACTTTGTGTTCTATGATTGCTACATTCAATACGGCTCAAAGGGCTTCAACCTCAAAGATGTTCAAAACCATTCAGCGCCTCACAAACTCATACAGCTGTGTTGCAGTTCGTCTGACTTGGACAATAAGTATAGAACATTTTCCAAGAAGTGAGGTTTACTGAGACGTGGATGATAAGGCTGAGTACAAAATCTAAATTATGGTTTCTGATTCGCTTCTGCCCAATATTATTCACGTTTTCGTCCTTAATTATAAATCTCTCTCTCTCTCTCTCTCTCTCTCTCTCTCTCTCTCTCTCTCTCTCTCTCTGACCGAACGTAAGAAGAGCACGTTATGTTTTCAGCCTGTGCCTAATTTTTATTGTATATCAGTCCTCGTGCAAAACTGTTCTATAAATACATACATATATATACATATAAACATATGTATATATATATGATATATATATATATATATATCATATATATATATATATATAGATATAGATATATATATATATATATATATATATATAGATACATGTCGCGCGTATCTGACATTTGAACAAATATAGTGTATACTCTGCACTGTTTCAGATTCTAGCCATAAAAATTCCTCTCAGGTCCGAAACCCCATTTGTTTATGCGTGTGACAAAACAGCATGGGAGCATTTTGGTTCTCCAGCGACTTTCCTCTTTCAGGAAAATTTCGAGCGTCGGCCGTCCTTCTCTTTCTTCCATTTTCCTTTGCTGCAGAATAATATCTCTTTCCCGGAATGACATTTTTTCTTAATTTATTTTTCTCCGCTATTCCCATTTCGCAAATGCGTCGCTACATAATCAGACATGCTTTCATGAAGTTAAAAAAAGAAGGATGTCAACTGAAACCTCTTTTGTGTGTATGTTCCCCCAGGCCTCATGCACTAACTCTCTCTCTCTCTCTCTCTCTCTCTCTCTCTCTCTCTCTCTCTCTCTCTCTCTCTCTCTCTCTCTCGACCAGAATTATCAGAAAACGAAACCG
Organism: Macrobrachium nipponense; assembly: GCF_015104395.2. Lineage (NCBI taxonomy): Eukaryota > Metazoa > Arthropoda > Malacostraca > Decapoda > Palaemonidae > Macrobrachium > Macrobrachium nipponense. Next base: position 36,291,180 of record NC_061089.1, read on the forward strand.
GTTTGGCGAAAACGTAAAATGAATGCAATGTCTGTCTCACTTTCAAAATAGTCAGTATTGATTGAGACTTTGAAATAAACAGTAAAGTTATAAAAAATACATTCTGAAAAAAGTGCCGTAACATTAGAGTTGAAAATTATACAGATGCATATTGTATATGATAGTGAAACTATATGTTCATTGTGCAATATATAAGTATTTTTTGCTTGACCTGACATACGGCTCGGAAGGGAAAGGCTTCTTCATTAAAGCTACCGTTCAATTCTACTTCGCGTTTGGAAACAGATTCATATAAGGTTCATTATGCAAATGGACAGTCGCTTTTAGTAATGATGATGGGAAATCTGAATTGTAAAAGAAAAAAAAAGTAGAAAAGCTATTTGGTAGCTCTGCATTTGAACACAAAAGAGTACAAGCCAACCAAAATCCCCCAATAATGTCTTTCGTGTGCTATATGTTCCACATATTATATTCACCCATCTCCAGTCTCCCATTTCATTGTTCTCAAGCAAGTAAGTTTGGGTTTCCCAACTCTTATCGGGCCAACAGAGCCCAGCTGACGTTCTCTTCTAGACGGGGTGATGTCATAGACATGCTCTAGCTTTTTCCATCTCGCGTTCATTATCACTTTATCTGCATATGGAACTTCCGTAATTTTCCTTTACGGTTATCATTCCGTAATTTCCATTATGGTGCAATTCTTCGCTCTATCTTGCCATCTCCTCCTGATATTCTTAAAATAAAGCATTATTCTCAATTCAACATCATCTTTAAATTCAGCTTCACGGTCAAATCATCATTCATGTCGTAATAGGCTAACGAATAATCGCAATTTCAAACGTAATTTCACTCTGTCTGATTTCCAAATCTTATTGCATCTGCTTATTCTTTCACTAAATTCCACTTCTAGAAAACCTATAATGGATATCTTTGATTCAACCTTTTTAATCCTTTCACCATCCAGTTATTTCCTCTTTTTGTGCTTGATCTGACATTATTCCATTTTTTTCTCAGATTTATCTGTAAAGATGATAAGCACTCCATTAAACAAGCTTTGCAAATTTTGTGGTATTTAGGTGATCGAAACAATAAACTAATTTGCTACTCTTCTTTTGTAGAACATCCATCGTTGCTCCAAACAAACCTTCTCTTCCATCTCCGATTACTTCTTTAATCATTAACTGAATCAGAAGGGCCATAGGCAAAGGTGACATAACATTTCCCTGTAGCACCCCACTATTTATTGCAACGTCACTGATAAAACTCCAGCAATATTAACTTGCATCTCTTCCGCTCACTGATAGTTCCAACTGGTTTTCATTTTTAAAAGGAATGCTGCTATGACGCAAGGACCTTACATAATATAGCTCTGTTGACAATTACAAGCTTTCTCGTAATTAACGAAGGCCATCAGAAGGGGATTTTTAAATTCCATGAACTGCTACGCAATATGAAATTGTCTTAGCGAAAAAGTAAAACACATGCCCATGCATATTTTATATATAATTTGGTAAATCAAATGTCCACTGATTAATTCATCTTTTAACTTCTAATCGTAAAATCCTCCAAATCTTTTGAAACAATTCACTTTTCATAACTATTAGGGCACTACGTACCTGCTTTAAATATACTTCTCCCTTTCACCTTTTCTTACTTCTTGACAACACCAGGTAATAATATTTCAACTTCCCTAAGTGACTTAACTCACCAGTTCAGCCGCTGTACGACTAGTCAGTCCTACCAGCAGTCAGTTTTGTTTCCAAACATCACCTTGAATATGAGAAAAACCAATTTTGTCCACGAACTTTAACTTGCAGTCTATTAAAAGCTCATTTTATACCTAAAAGTAAAACATTATGGTGATTGCTCCCGAAATTAATGTTTCTGAAATTCATTTGCAATTACAAAAGTATACAGGCACTAGCTAAATGAAAATCGCAAAATACAATACACAGGTGAAAAAAAAATCAAAATGGAGTTGATTGGCTAACATATTTTTGGCCCAGTTCTTTATTAAACACAACTGAACTGCCGCTAGCATTGCAGTTTCATCCAGCAAAATTGGATGAGAGAGAATTTTATAGACCAATCTTTTTTTTTTTAAGCTTACATGAAATGACGGTGGTATGAAGACATAAGATAAACATCCATTAAATACTTAAATTAACATAATTTTGCCCATATTCATAAATATAGACATTTCGGTTTCTGTCCAATATGCAATAATTATACACTATTATTTATCTCTTATTGATTTCAAAGATTGTTAGAAAGCTGATTTTTCTAGACATTACGTAAGCACCTTTAAGTTAAGCACTTGATTCGCAACGGCTATTATGTTCAAACATTTTCGCACCTAGTTAATCAAAATGCTCTTAAATATATAATTCAGAGGCTATTACTTGGTCTCATTCACAGTTCAAAAGCATTCGGGAGTATACAGTATATGGTTAATGGCGTTTTTGATTGGTGTTGGATAGGGTGGTGTTCTGGGACCTTCGTTGTTACACGTCTTCATTGGTGACGATGCCTACCTACGCATTCATGTAAGGCAGTAAATAGTTGATATAACTCTTATTTTAGTTAAAAATCTCCCAATATACAACATGAAGTTACACTTCCGAACATTTTTTTTACAGTGATTATATGCAACATTGTCACTTTTCTGAAAATAAGAATTTAAGCATTTTCCAACACACTGATTGAAATATTCTAGTTTCTTTTTCAAAGGCAACTGCATAAAACTAATTCGGTTCAATTTCATGAGTGGAGCAAGCACTCTCTTTCTCATTAATACCCTGTAATACTCATCAGGGAAATTCATAACATAACCATTTCATAGAGGACAGCAATACCTACAATGGTAGATTCAGTGCACGTTCATCTCCTTATTTTCCCGCCTGGGAAATTCTCTCCTACCACATAGTTTCAATGACCAATGTCATTTTTACTTCATAAAAGGAGTTAGTTTTCTGCTTCATTCGGAATTAGAATTTACAGCTTCTGTATTGTTCTACTTCTCATATGCATGGAAACAAAGTTAAAGAAAGAAGAAAAGGGAGAGACCATCCCTAGGGCACTTCTTCAAACACTTTACAGGGCACCCAACACCCTCCATCTGGTAAGGCATCGATCACAGACATCTGTTATGACGATGTGGATATGGGCTTCATATTTACAAGCAACGTTGAAGGCCTGAAAGCATAAAATGCTCAAGTAATTTCTGATAGCCACACAAGTACATTGGAATGTTCTGCTTTGTTTTACAGCTGGCAATGGTATATTCAAAGTGAGTGAATTGTATTTTAGGGGATGTTTTTATTGTGTAACAAAAGGATGAGTCGTTGTCGGATAATTATTTTGACCACTGTGAATAACAGACAAACGTTCTTCTCGAGCAAGCCAAATGAGTATAAACATCCCACCAGGCATCTCGTAATGAAAGTAAATAAGGAAAAGAAAGTGCCAACGAGTGCCATCAAGCAGGGGACTCAATCACAAAACTGTACTCATAATTATTAGGGGTATGTCCACAAGCAAGGGTTTGAGAATACTGATTATAAGCTACCATCGGTCTCAAGGCAATAAGATTGAGACCCTGACTCCCAGTAGCAACATAAATTACCACACATACAGAAAGTGGCTCGCACTCAGCTACCCAAAATGATACTGGTCACTGAAGATCAGGAAACGGATCATCGCACTGAGAATTATACCACGGCATTATTTATATAATTTAACATTTAACCAAATTTAACTAAAAATAAAATCCCCTTCGGTTAACAAATATCAAAATATGTTAATTCCGAAGTAGAGCGAATTGGATATTAAAGGACATTTGAAGAATTAATTCATATATATACATACATACATACATACATATATATATATATATATATATGTGTGTGTGTGTGTGTGCATGTGTGTGTATACCAACACACATTATTATACACACACACACATATATATGTAATATAGTATATTATATATTAATTCATATACATATATATATATATATATATATATATATATATATATATATATATATATATATGCGTGTGTGTGTGTATACCAACACACATTATATCCAACACCACACAAAACACACACACACACACACACACACACACACACATATATATATATATATATATATATATATATATATATATATTATATAATATATATATATATATATATATTTAAATAATGTGTGTATGCTCACGTACTCGTAAGCAAACATACAAACCGCAATTGCAGAAATGGATATACGTATATGTACAAATGGTATCAGAGCACGGGCTTCAATCTGCTTCTTTCTATAACGTATTCCATTTTCATTAAACCGCAACACAGATATGCAGAGACACCTTCCGGGGACAAACTGTATGAAAATAGTTTTGACATTCCACGACTTTGCCTATATTGGGTCGAGGATATCATCCGTTAATCCTCTTTGGTCTGATTTTTATGAAGTGACTCATATTAATCCAACAGATTGGGAGGTAAAGGGGAAGCGCTAGGATGAAAAGATACGCTGCAATCGCAGCTACGAATTACCGAAGCTCCATTTGAAAGAAAACCGAGAATTACCCGAAGTTGCACTTGACTGATAACCTCGAATTACCCGAAAATACATTTGAAAAAATAACCAAAAATGACCCGAAGCTGCAATTGAGTGACAACCTCGAATTAACCGGAAATAGATTTGAAAGATAACCTCGAATTACCCACATCAACTCTTGAAATATAACCTAGAAGTACCCACAGGTTCTTCTTTAATATAACCTCGAAGTACCCTTTGCTTCTATTGAAATATAACCTGGAAATACCCTCAGCTTCTTTTGAAATATAACATCGAAGTATCCTCAGCTTCTTTTGAAATATAAGCTCGAAGAATTCACATCTTTTGAAATATAACCTCAAGTACCCGCAGCTTCTTTTGAAATATAACCTCTAAGAACCCACAGCTTCTTATGAAATAAAACCTCGAATTAACCACAGCTGCTTTTGAAATATAACCTCGAAGTACCCTCAGCTTCTTTTGAAATATATCCTCAAAGTACCCATTGCTTCTTTTGAAATATAACCTCGAAGTGCCCACAGCTTCTTTTGAAATATAACCTCGAACTACCCACAGCTTCTTTTGAAATGTAACCTCAAATTACCCACGGTTGTTTTTGAAAAATTTCCTCGAATTACCCATAGCTTCTTTTGAAACATATCCTCGAATTACCCACTTCTGGTTGTGAAATATAACCTCGAATTACCCACAGCTGCTTTTGAACTATAACCGCTACCTACCCACAGTTTCTTTTATAATATAACCACGAATTACCACAGGTTCATTTGAAAAATTTTCTCGAATTACCCAAAGCTTCGTTTGAAACATAACCTCAAAGGACCCACAGCTTCTTTTGAAATATAACCTTTAAGTACCCACAGCTTTTTCTGAAATATTAAACGAGAAATGCTCGAAGATTTATTTGATAGATGACCGAGAATATTGCCTGAAGCTTCACTTGACTGATAACCTCGAGTTGCATGGAAATGCAATTGAAATATAATCTCGAATTACCCTCAGCTACTTTTGAAATATAACCTCGAAGTACCGAATGCTTCTTTTGAAATATAACCCGAATTACCCAAAAATACATTTGATAGATAATCGAAAATTACCCAGAACTGCATTTGAAAGATAACCTAGAAACAGCAGAAGCAGCAATTGAAAGACAACCTCGAATTCGAAATTCCTTTTAAGAGATAGCTTATAAATACAAGAAGCTGTATTTAAAAGGTAACTAGAATAACCAGAGGCTACATCTGAAAGATAACCGAGAACAACCGAAACTGCATTTTCAAATACAACTTTAAATTACATGAAGTTCATGGAAATAAGACCTCGATTTACCCGAAGCTGCATTTGCAAGATAACCAAGAATTTATCAGTAGCTCAGATGTAAAAATCACCTCCAGTTATCGGAGGCAGACATACCCTCAGGTGTTACGTCAGAATTACCAGTTTCGTATGAATAAATTGACTCTATGTACGAAAGGATGGCTTCGAATTTTTTTGGAGGCAAGATTAGAATGACCATTAATTAATGAAAGATGCTTTTAAAAGATATCCTCGAATTATCGGAAGTTGCGCTCCACTGAACTTGAATTTCCGAAAACTGGATTGGAATGATTACCTCTACCGGAGACTGAGTCCACATAATAACAATAACAGACTGACAACTGCGTTGACTTTAATGGAATTGCTAGATTTATAGCATCTATGACCTAAAATAATGAGGGCTTTGAGAGATCACATAAACGGCAATTGGAGCTGACCGAAAATATTTAGCATACTGGTTGGTGTCCTCTGTCCACGCAGCCAAAACAACCTCTATTCTCTGCCAATCAAGACCAAGTTTGTAGAAAAAAAAAAACATTACTATTTATATTGGGCTTTGTGAAGTAGGGTAGTGACTGCCTTTCTTTTGACTTTTTTACTTTGTTGGTCACAACTTGCGGCCTGACTGCAGCTGCCTGACACAAAAAAAGGGAGTAGGATTAACTGAATTACCTCCGCTTTTCAATCTCTCTCCAGATACCAGATACAGCGGCAACCAGTCGAGCTGTTTTACCACGAGAAGAAGGATTTTATGTGCGTGCGATTATATCTTGGCGTTACAACAGTCCTAGTCAACAAAGCCTTTTCTGTCAATTTTATTTTTCTCTTTATACACACTTCCCGTCCATTTGTTTCAATAAGACCAAACTATCATATGCAAGAATTTTCTTCTCTAATGCTTCAAGAGCATCTGAACTCATTGTCGTTTCCTCAGTGCTAGAAAAAGGAAAACCTGCGTTGAAATTAAAATAACATGAAACCTCACAAGAACACACTATCTAAATCTGAATGCAGTTAAGGGGCTTTGCTCAGTCTCCAGCGCCACAGAGACAACCCACCCAATGTCCAACTATTCAAAAGACCAATTTTAGTTATATCGGCTGATAATATAAATAAAAAGATAATGAGACACCGAAAGGCTATTCTGGCAGTGAAAGAAATCGATGGATGCGATTATTTTAGGATTAAAGTCATTAAGATACGATGTCTGAGTTTACGTGAGGTGACTCTCTCTCTCTCTCTCTCTCTCTCTCTCTCTCTCTCTCTCTCTCTCTCTCTCTCTCTCTCTCTCTCTCTCTCTCTCTCTCTTGGACAAAGGACAACATAATCTAATTTCCTTGATCTTAGTCTTTCCACTGATGAAAATTAGTGGCCAAAAATGAGCCGAGAACGAAATATTCACGACTGGGAAAGACGATCTAATCCTTTTTCAGTTAATTGATAAAAAAGAATTAAGCCAGTCTAGGCAGCGGCAGATAGAGACAGCGCTCTTATTAAAGACGATACACTTCTACCGATCCACTGGTCATCCTTAAAGGGAAAATCTACCAACTCCAAAAGGACGCAGAAGAGACTATCCACCAACAACCTCTTTTCGTATAGTGGGTCTGCTGGAAATACCGAATCTCTTTGGAACTAGAAAAGGTTCTCGATCGTAGTCTTCAAATTTTGTTCTGAATAACAATATCATCTTATCTTGGACACGAAGTCTCGAAGCGTACACCCCGAGATCCCCTGCTTCTTGAAAGGTTTCGGCGAACAAATTGCAGAAAATCTTACCACCGAAAAGATACGCCAGATAAATATAAGGAAACTCACATGAATCATTAAAGAAAACTATAGCACCTCTTCCAGAAACGAGTGGGAAAATATTCAATGATAATCGGGTCTTTCGATACTAACTCTTAAAGAAAGTATGTTCAAAGAAATAAGCAACAAAATTTATCAAAGGAAATTGACAAAAGTATCATCAATAAAACTAAGAATGATAATTTAAACATTTTCGTGAAATAAAAAATTAAGCAAATATTAATTAAAATACAAATTAACAAACTATATTCACTTCGGACGGACCAACAAAGAATAGGAAAATTAAAAAGAGTTAGTGTATTGAAAACATATAAGTCACAACACGTTATAGTAATCTTATACAAATAAGAAACGACGGAGAAAGGGGTACGGCCAAAGAGAGACTAAAGTGATAAGACATGAACATTAGTTTTGAAAAGGCGCAGCAGATAAGGCAACAACATTAATAAAGATTAACAAAAGATAGCTGTAATGACAACACACACACACAAATAACACCAGAGAGAGAGAGAGAGAGAGAGAGAGAGAGAGAGAGAGAGAGAGAGAGAGAGAGAGAGAGAGAGAGAGAGAGTTTTAACTTAACAACAAAATACCAGAATCACAGTGTACACAATTTCTCCAACAATTTAAAGTAGCTATCATATATTGCAAAATGGGTACTGATGTACAAAGACAGTTAAATAATGAAACAAATAGCTGAATAAATAATGCTTAACAGCACGCGAAAATATATTTCTGCATAGCATGTATTGTAGATAATTAGATAATTTTACTAATTTGTGCTTTCTTGAATGAGACTGTGTAGAGTACTTTGCACCATCATTCTCTTTATGTTATTATTATCCGACAACTTCAGGCATTCCATAATAAATATTATACGCAAATCCATCTTTTGCAACGCCCTGAAAAGTTTACGTACTTCTTACGAAAATTAGGTAGTAAAAGAAAAAATGCCATTCCAGTTCAATGTGAACAAGAAATAACCGTTGACAACTAGGAGACAGTTTTCATACACCTATGATTGTATTAGCACATGCAGTAGTAGAAAGTATTTGTAAAAACTCTTTTAAAAGTGATTTTCTTCTGTTATGAAAACCACAAAGAAATATGAAAGGTAAAACATGTTTAATAATAAAAAAAAAAAAACTGTTATAAGATCCCATTCCGTACATCCAATAACATTTACCATAATAAAGGGCAGAAAATTTTTGTCTATAGATAGTAATCTTCCAACGAAGCCGTTTCATTCATTTTTATATCTAGGATGAAAACAGTAGTAAGGAAAAGTGAAACAACGAAGTGGTTGCTAGGCCTTCCGACAAACGGTGTGTGTGTGTGTGTGTGTGTGTGTGTGTGTGTGTGTGTGTGTGTGTGTGTGTGTGTGTGTGTGTTGTACATATATATATTCGATTAAATCATCTAGAATAAAAGATACTACGCCAAATGATGAAAACAGTATCATTGACAGCTCAGTATGTAATTAAATGACAATTAGCAACCAAGATAACTGCAAAAAAGATAAATAAATAAATGAAGCTAAAATGTAATCGCATGGAGAAATGAACGGAAGAATAACTGATAATAGTTACCAAAGATGGATGCATAACAAACGAAGGAAAAGCAAATCATACATTTTTAAACTGGATATAGACGCAGGTGGAAGAACCGCACGACACGGAGTAGGTTTTATTGTGAGTGAAGAGCTAGCTGGAAAAATTAGTCATCTAGAATTCAAATGTGATAGGATATTAGCATTTCCTTAAAGTTAGGAACATTTCAAGCCAGCATAATTCAGGTGTATGCACCACAGCAGGGCCGCCCTCAAGAAGAAAGGAAGAATTCTACAGACATCTACAAGAAGTAAAAGATTCTGTCCCATATGTAGAGAATACATTAATAATTGGAGATATGAATGGACATATTGGGCAAGACAGGACAGGCATAGAGAGCATATTAGGACCATTTAGCATTGGAGACAGAAATAGAGAAGGAGAAAACATAATTGATTTTTGCATACTAAACCAGATGTCCATTATGAACTCTTTCTATAATCATAGAGACAGCCACAAGTGGAGTGGTACCGATGGAACTCGGCTTTAGGAGCATATACTGAAAAATCAATGATTGATATGGCAATAACAAATAACAAAAATATGGTCAGAGATGTAAAAAAGCATCCCCTCTGTGTCATTCGATTCAGATCACAGGCTTCTCTTAATTAAATTAAAGATGACAAAACCCAAACCAATTAAAAGCCAAGTGAGAGAAAGATTTATTTTAGAGAATATGAGAGAAGAGGAGTGCTTAGTTAGATATCAAAACGAAATAAGTAGAGCTAAACAAATGCAACAGGATAGCAATGACCCAAATGAAAAATGGAGACACTTTAGAATGGCTGTAGTGGGTGCTGCTAATAATACAGTGCAAAAGAAAAGAGTTCGAGGTAGGAGGAAAAAACAAACTGCTTGGTGGACCCCCACACTAAAGGCCGCTGTTGCAAACAAATGAAACTCTTCAGAAAATGGATGAAAACTTTGAATTTGGAAGATCACAATAAACTATAAAGAAGCGTCGAGAGAAACGGAAAGAATAAAAGCTCAAACAAAAGAGAAAACTGGGAAAGAATAGGAGAAGATCTGGAAAATGATCTCCAAGGTACCAGAAAACTCATTATATAGGCACTGCCAAAAACTATAGAAAGGGAAGCCAACCACCCTCTTATGTAATCAAAGACCCTATGGATGGACAATTTTAACCGAACCCCGGGAAATTGAATTAGGATGGAAACATCACTTTGAAACACTACTAAACAACGGAAACAATGACCTTGAAGAGCATGTAGAATTTGATGTGGTTGGGGATGCAGAACCTGACATAACAACACTGGAGTTAAAAAATGCTCTCAAGAGGATGAGAAATGGTAAGGCCCCTGGAGTGGATACAATACCTGCAGAGCTCCTTAAAAACATGGGGGAGGATGGAGTCATCTGGCTACTAGAGCTAATCGACATACTCTGGAATGGGCAAATGCCACCTGAAGACTGGAGAAGAGATCTAATATGCCCAATCTATAAGAAAGGTGACAAGACAAATTGCAGCAATTATAGAGGAATATCCCTAATGTCACATGCTTTTAAAGTATATGAAAGAATACTTGAAACTAGATTGAGAGGATATGTTGAACCAAAGCTGGGTGAATGGCAAAACGGTTTTCGACCAGGAAGAGGGACAACTGATATGATTTTCTCCCTCAAGATGATATTTGAGAAGAGCTGGGAATGGGACAGGGATAGATATATTGCTTTTATAGATCTAGAAAAGGCTTTTGATAGAGTACCAAGAATGAAAATATGGGATGCCCTAAAAGACCCTTACTATGGAATCCCTGAGAAACTATAAAGCAGCAATTTATAACACCTATCAAACATCAGATCCAGAGTAAAAACAAACAAATCAAGAGAATGAAGACTGGTTTGAAATAAAATCAGGAGTAAGACAGGGCAGCGTCCTTTCGCCACTTCTTTTTATATTGTTCTTATTATAATGTATGAGGGAACTAGGTTGAGGATGAAGCTGCAGATATGACCATCAACCTTATGTATGCAGATGACCATGCAATGATAGCCCTCAGCGCAGAATCTCTCCAAGAAAACGTCAACAACTGGAACGCGATCTTAACAGCTAATGGAATGCGGATCAACAAGAATAAGACAGAGATCATGCACTTATCACGAACACCAAGTAACGTAGATGTAGAATTAGAAGGTCAGACATTGAAACAGTGTAGAAATTTCAAATACTTAGGAGTAGAGTTTAGTGACCAAAACGATTCAAAACTGGAAACAACTACCCGATACAGGAATTCAGTAACAATCTGTATCTGCTCTACCCACTAATGAAAGACAGAAATATACCTCGCAAAGTGAAAACCATAATATACCTCTCTATTTTAAGACCAATATTGACTTATGGCCATGAATCATGGACATTAACATCAAGAACTAGAAGCCAACTTCAAGCAGCTGAAATGAAAGCCCTAAGACTCATAAAAGGTGTAACAAGACTAGATAGGCTACGAAATGAAGACATTAGAAGAGAACTGGGAGTGGAGGGGATACTAGATTTTGTGGAGAGAGGACAGCTTAGATGGTTTGGACACACCAAAAGAATGGAGGAGGAGCGATATCCTATAAGTTTTTTGGATTTTTTTTAATGGACACCGGAAGGAAGGAGACCGGTAGGAAGACCAAAAATGAGATGGCTACAAAACATAGAGAGAGGAGTAGAGAGGAGAGGCTCTAGTTTGCGGGAAGTTGATGAGATGAGGCTCTATGATGATCGCCAAGAATGGAGACTGTTCCTGAAGCAGGACGACTGACAGGCCTGGAGGCCTACCTGGCGTCTGGTGAGAATGGTGAGAATATAGACGCATTGAAATAAAAAAGAAAGCATATACAAATTTACTTATATACTAATAGATCAAGAAAACTGCAATACAGTCTCTCATTGCAAAATGTTGGATTCCTTTAAGGGAAAGGAGTCATCCCAGTGGCAACTCAAAATTCTGATGCAGGGCACGCTTGAGGAAACGAGCGGAAAGAAAAGGAGCGCAAGAACTAACACACAAACACATTAGTTTCCCGATGATGTATTTCAGGACTAAAAAAAAAAACGAAAGCCGAAATAAAATTCTAGATCTCACCAGTATAGGGGAAGAAGTCGGCAAAAGAAAAGGTAATTAAAACACGGCAGGTTTTTAAGACAACCATGAAATTTGGTATCTTATCCGGAATAGCCGAAGATAACTTGATCCTTCGCGATACAATCTATTAAAACTATAAATGTATAAACGGTGTCTGGCTTTGTGAGGGCCACCGAATGTTTCAACATTCTCGCTGTTCCCCTCCCAGGAACCTATGAGATCCTCAACTTTAACTTGAACAATAGTAGGATATCTCGAAGAGGCCTAATACTTGTTGAGAGGTTTCCAGTCCTTGGACACAAAAAAATGTTCCTCTCTCTCTCTCTCTCTCTCTCTCTCTCTCTCTCTCTCTCTCTCTCTCTCTCTCTCTCCCTTAATCTGGAATGTTATACAGAGATCAGAGCAGAATTTGAGATGAAATGAACTACATAAAGCAATGTGCACATACGTACAGTAAAGATGTACAAACACATACACATATATATAGTATATATAAAATATACATTCATATATATACTATATATATAATGTCCATATACGCGCGCGCGCTCACATACATAAACACACACACACACGAACACACAAACACACACACACATATTTATATATATATATATATAATATATATATATATATATATATATATATAGGATGCAATATATATTACATAAATAATGATAACGCAGTTTACAACAAATACAAACGCGTGTCAGTACGCTTATAATCACATCTATCTATCTATCTATCTATCTATCTATCTATCTATCTATCTATCTATCTATCTATCTATCTATCTATATATATATATATATATATATATATAATATATATATATATATATATATATATATATATATGTGTGTGTGTGTGTGTGTGTGTGTGTGTGTGTATGAAAAAAGTGGTAATTGTGATTGTATTGGATCCAGGAATGGTAAATATTGAGGGTACGTGGTTTTTGGGTAAGTCTCAACTGTGCCTAGCTGTGCTTGGAGAGTATGGAATGGTGTTTATACTAACTAACCTAAATAAAAAGACAGGTGACAGAGTAAAAGCTAGGATTGTTAGTATGTACGGAGTTCCTGGAGTAAGTAGAAGTGGAAAACAGAGTAGTAATGTAACGTAAATATTGAAGGGAAAGTGGATTTTTTCTGGGTAAATCCGAATATGTGCCTTGCTGTGCTTGGAGAATTTGGAAGGGTGGTTATGGTACTAGGTTTAAATCCAAAGACAAGTGACAGAGAAAGTATTGTTGGTGCATTTAGAGTTTCTTGAGTAAATAACTGGAGAACAGAATAGAAATGTGTTTGATTTAGCTATTATGGCAGTGAAAAGAGGGAGATGGAGAAGAAAGAGATTAAAAAATAGATGAATTACAGAAATGTACTGGTGGAACTGAGAGAAAACTCCACAGTTGCAATAAGAGAGGCTGAACAGCAAGACTGTAAAGAAAGGGGGTTGGTGTAGAGGTAGTGTAAAAAGCTAAAAAGTGGGTGCAGGTAGTGGCTCAAGCAATGCTGCAAACACCCATTAGCAATACCTATAGCGCACCAGGTGAGGTGAAGTGACAGTACTAACTGCTTACGGGGATAAATGTTTGGAAAGGGACTGGATTGCTGGAAATCCGTGGTTTCGAAATAAGAATATTCATTGTTAGGGCAGAGAAGAGGGTGGAAACAATTGGATGGGTATAATGGTGAGAAGAGGAAGTGCTGCAAATATCTCATCATTATATTTTTCAAAGGAAAGTTCACAATACACACACACATACATATACATAATATATTATATATATATATATATATATATATATATATACACAACACATATATATATATATATATATATATATATATATATATAATATATATAAAGATCAAGAATATATAATTCAGAGTAGGAAAGTCTGTGGTGAAAATGTAGCTGTAAATGTAATGAAGATGAATGAATTAGATAGGAGGCAAGAGGGGGTATCCAAGTAAGATATAAATGATATATGAGCAAGGATTAAAAACACACGAGTGGAAAGAGGAAGTGTTGGCTGAATTCCATTGAAGCATAGGGACAATGAGGTTCTGTTAGTACAGGGAGGTGGGTAGAGTGGACAAGAACACGAAATGGTGGAATGCATGAGTGAAATGTAGTTGTCTGACGGAAAGGACTGCATTATATACAATGATCAAGGGCTTCAGAGAGAATACGCTGTTCTTCAATGAAGTAAGTGCAAGCATGATGTTAGTAAACACACATCTCAAAACACACGATTCTAATGGGGAGGAGCTGCTTGAAATTAAAGCATTTCTGGAAAAATGGAGTGAGCATTTTGAAGTAATGGAGTAAGGGCAGACCTGCATGATGCAAAAGCGTAGAGTTAGTGTAAATTTCAGAAAATTCAATGTTAGATTCTGCAGGGGACATAACGATCACAATCAAGAGGTTGAAGAATGGAGAAGAAAGAGGGATAATTAGTGAAAAGAAAGAAAGAAAATAACTGAAAAACATTGAGGTTCCACATAAAAAGAGTATGTGGATCAAGTGTTTGTTATAAAACAGGTTTGTGAGATGACAAGTACAAGTGCTGAAAAGAGGTGTCTGCACTACTACTTACGGACGTAGAAAAAAAAACTTATATTCAAAATGATTGAGTGGCGGGGGTGTTGAGGACATATATCTAAGATGTTGTGAGATCACTTCAGCATTTTTATGTTGGAAAAAAAAATTCTATAATGTCTATAATGAAGAGAAACTGCTGAAACTAGTGAAATGTTAAGAGTATAATTATGATGGTAAATGGAAACCTTAAAGATAAAGGAATGACTGTTCATTTGATTAATAGGAAATGGATCTGAAGTTGATTCATCAAGTCATCTGAGAGGTTGTTTCTTCTCAAGAGACAATTCCAATCAGGAGAAAGTACTTTATCTAATGCTGACACAGACACACACACACAAACACACACACACACACACACAAACACACACATATATATATATATATATAATCGTTAAAAGCAATTGCTTTAGTGGCATCAATAAGTTTCTTGCAGGTATCTTCATACCGACGAAGTTTTTTCCGATTCTCGTTCGTCAATTTCTAGTGAAAAATACGCAGACTTCCTTCTTCCATTTATTGAATTTTGTCGCAACAGCTGTTTCGCCTTATGGCATTATCAAGCGACTACTGACTTACAATCTGACCTTTCGCCTATTTATTTCATCGTGTGTGAGGTATGACCTTGAGGTATGGGTACTGGTTAGTCTGGGGATTAACAGCTTAAGGGCATTGTTTTGGATACAAAGAACATGATATATGTACTGTGGACAATAAAAGTGAAAGTTTAAACAGTGGTTAAATAAATATTCAAAATACAATGCCATGTGCTGGAGTTTCCTTAAATGTATGTTTAAAATTTAATATGTTACATGTTGGTTTTAGATAAAAATTACAAAATTACATACAGGAATGAAAATGAATATAGAAATCTAAATACAGGAATAAAAATATATGTATATATTTTATAGCATGCATAAAGGTACAAGAGATAATTTCTGTTTATACATAAATGTGTATGATTTAAATTTGAGTGAGTGAGCGTGTGTGTGTGTGTCCAAATGGTCTACGTTGGTTAACGGCTGCTGATTAGTGTTGGGCGGGGTCTCAGCGACCTGAGCAAGGATGTTACTTGACTTTCGCTGACTCTGGGTCTTCTCATGTCTTCCAAGGGGCGCGATGTTCTCGGTGGATTGGGGCGCGCTGTCTGGTCCCTGTTGGCTTGCGTATTCCTTCTCCTGCTGGAGGGGTGTATATGGTCCGATTCTTGTTGGACGTTCAAGGTCGGCTTCTGAATAGCGATGCTCACCGCTTCCGTTATTAAGAGGCGACCGTAGTTGTCTTCTCTGTGCACGACCTGGGTGCCTTCTATGAGCTCTTGTAGAGATGGCTCCTGTCGTGAACATCTATGTAATGTTAATGGATGGCCCCTTGATTTCTAAGCCAGCACACGTCTCCGAAGGGTCGTTGTAGTGTGCCCGATGTAGTTTTGGCTGTGAGGTTTATACACCTCCTCTGAACAAGTAAATTTGTAAACTACATTCGTGCACATCTCCTTAGGTCCCCCGGGAGCGGTGCTGTTCTTCATTATTAAGGCTGCTACAAGGTTGGGCTTACTATATATATTGCTTTTAACGAAAATTGTATTAGAGAAAAACTATGCCCTAAAAGTATATATATATCTATATATATATATATATATATATATATATATATATAGACGAGAGAGAGAGAGAGCGAGCAGAGCGAGAGAGAGAGAGAGAGAGGAGAGAGGAATCTACTGACAACTTTTTACCAGTTCATAATTGTAATGGCCGCAATCCCCTTATTTTCTTCAAACTTTTTGGATACGCTTGTCATCCACAAATCCAAAGATCCAAATGGAGAGAATATGAAGCAATACAGACTTCCACTGCAGGATTCGAATTCAAACTCTACATAAGAGCAATGTTTTATACAGGAATGTGGGCTATTTAAGCTAATATCTTTAGGTCAAATGCTCATACGATTAAAAACATATTAAATGAGTTTTCCCTCCAATGATCATTGCTTAATATATACAAACTCTTGTGGATATAATTCTTCGCTTATGATTGGGGTGGTTCGTATATATATTTAAACACAGCACAGACCCACATGCATACACAAACACACACACATACTATATATATATATATATATATATATATATATATCATATATATATATATCCATATATATATATACATATATATCATCATAATATTTATAATATATATATATCTATATATAGTACTAATATATATATATATACATAATATATAAAATAATATAATACAATATTAATATATATATTATATATATTATATATATATATATAAAGCCATGCGTGCATGCGTGGGTGTATGCACGTATATGTGAAAGCGTTTGTGTGTAAATGCTTATACCCTAAACACAAACAAAGGATATTAACCTTTCAAATACGTGGAAAATTGTTTGTATATACTAAGTAATGATATTTGGAAGGGTGATTCATTCATTATGTTTTCAATAGTATGGTGATTTATCCTTAAGACGTGAACTTAAATATTCCCCATTCCTGTATAATACATTGCTTCTGTGTACAGTTTGTGGTAATTGAAACGAAAAACATGATGAATGATAATGCTAGGAAGCCAAAGTTTAAATAAACAGAGAACGTTCTTACAGAGATATTCATGACTGCAACATAACCTCTGTAATATCAACACATGCAAATGAAGCGTAGAACTATGGGTGAATGTAAATGAGTGTACTATCGACCCTAAGCACAATCGAAGTGAATTTAATCAAATCAAAGACCACTAACGATATTAGCGTGGATTTTCTTGAGATGCATTCACGGTCCGTCTTGCAAAACCCCGAATGGTTTGACGGAGAGATTAATAAAAAAAGGGTGGGGCAAGTAAGATTATTCTCCATAATCAATTAATTAATACAATAAATCTTTGCAAGGACTGGGTATTTTAAAAATAGGTAAGACAATATTTTCTCAAACAATGCATATCTTTGAAGTAATAGGATAATGAATAAGAATGTTGTTCTTAAGTGTATATCTGCATTCAAAACACAAACGTTGTGTCCTATGAAAAAGTTCATACAGATAGTAATGTTTTCTGTCAACATCTTACTTATAATAATTACTTTTAATTTACTTATGTTTTTTTGCCATTCTCATGAGATTTTGCATTTATATTTACACTATTTAGAAATAAATAAAAATGTTCGATAAGTAACATTTCATGTAATTTTCGTCCCCGATTGAAATATTTTCAGATTTAATGATATGAAAACCACGTTAAGTCATTAAGAATCTTAGAATTAAATTGCAATAAAGATCACTAATTGCTGTAATATCCCCCTTTGCTCTTCAAAGGCAATTGAGATGAAGTGTAACAAGCTATTAACTAACTATTACGATTTCCTTTTAACTTATCGTGTTATGTGTAAACTGATTTCAATCCAACATTTTTTTGTGTGCGGGAAGAAGAATATCTCCTTTGTATCACAGAGATCTATTCCGTCCACGTAAAAGGAATAGTAGAGAGAGAGAGAGAGAGAGAGAGAGAGAGAGAGAGAGAGAAGGTGGTTAGCGGTGGCGGGAGCTCAAAAACACCAACACCTGTGAACCATCCAATAAATAATAATGAAAAACACGATGTCTGTAACAATATAAACAACAACAACAACACCTGTTGGAGAGGAAAAACAACGCCACCTGAGACCTGGGATGAATCGGTAAAAGGGGTCCCTGGGGAGAAGATACGAGCAGGGAGGGAAGGCGATTGCTGATGTCACCGAACTGGCAGGCACTGAAGCAGTAAAGCAACACGGCCAGATGTCCTCTCTCTCTCTCTCTCTCTCTCTCTCTCTCTCTCTCTCTCAATAAGACACACTGACACACATACATAATTACACCCATATACAATATATATATATATATTATATATATATATATATAATATAATATATAGTATATATATATATACATATATATATACGTATGTATGTATCTATATGGATATCCACACACGCACACACACATACATAATATGTGTGTGATTATACAGAAAGATAGATAGACAGAAAGATATTAGTAACAAAAACTAAAGAGGTAAATACCTAAATTGATTTTATCTTTACAAGTAAAACAAAGAAGAAAATACTTCTCTACATTCCAAAGACAAAAACCGAAAAAAAAATTAATTGCTGCTACAAACGGTATTGTTCATCGCAAACATTCACTCTGATATTCAATAATCGTTTGGTATTGAATGGTAACCAGTATTCAGAATTGTATGTACATTGGGTGAAGGAAAACATACATACATAGAGAGAGAGAGAGAGAGAGAGAGAGAGAGAGAGAGAGAGAGAGAGAGAGAGAGAGAGAGAGAGAATTTATCCAATACTTTTGTTGCATTTGCAACGCTGATAAGACAAGATCATTCCTGGTGCACGCGTGAGAGAGAATGAGTGAAAATAAATCGATTTTTTAAGAGCTAAACAGATAATGCTGCTGTGTAAGAAAATTAACCGTGCGAGCGCGGGTAATGAGAGATAAAATTCCCGAATATTCTTTCAAATCTTTGAAATAGGATACTGGAAGACGAAAAACAATGACGTGTATGTAGAACGGGAAAAAAAAAGAGAGAAATGAGCACTCAAACTAAAAAAAAAAAGGTAACTAATAAGAAAATAAGGTAACCCTTACAGACGACTAAACATATAACTACTCAGAACGGTTGAGGATTATCCCAAAAATAAAAAAAAGACTAGAGAAAACATACAGATATCACCGCAAACACACATACACACACACACAAAATAATAATAACAATAAAAGAAAAATGAGAGAAGTGAAAGAGTTCCAAGTCTCTGATCTCACAGATCAACAAAGCTTTTAATCAAAAACAAAAGTTGCTCGTAGGGGTGTAAGGGGAGGGAAGAGAGAAAGAGGGGGTTAGGGAGAAAGACCCATCGTATAGGGGGGAAGGGGAGATAGAGAGAGAAAGAGACAGACATGGGAGGGTTTGGGAGGAAACCAGTAAGGAGAGAGAGAGAGAGAGAGAGAGAGAGAGAGAGAGAGAGAGAGAATCAAACATTCCCTGCATAAAACAGTCGATGAAAGAGTTCGTCGACAGGGAAGGAGGAGAGAGGAGAGAGAGAGAGAGAGAGAGAGAGAGAGAGAGAGAGAGAGTTTGACCGCGCCGCCTAACTTTGTTAAGACCAAAAGTGAGCAAGTTATTTATCTCAGGGCGAGTAATAAAGTACAAATCAAGAGCAACTATCATTCAGAAACGCCATTCCGAAGAGACACCGCCATTCAGTTCCCTCTAAAAGAATTTTTCCTCGGAAGAGAAGAAGATGAAGAGGAAGAAGAAGAAGAAAAAATGCGTCATTTTGGAACCGCCGCGTGACGTAAGCCCTTTCCTTATCCTGTATCTAGTATACCTCTACTTCCTAAATGACTGGATCTCCTTTTTGGGCGCAACAAACTTTGGACACATTTAATCATCTGGATGCCGTCGAGAAGTAACTAGAAAAGTTTACTTTTTATTTTCTCTTTCAGTCTTTCTCCCAAGACGACTTTCGTTTCTTTTCTCATTCTTGTTCTCAAAGTCTTGTGACCTTACTTTATTCGGATGTCGAATTTTTATGACGTAAGAAACAAATCTATCGAAAACCATTCTCTCTTCAAGTTTGTGTGTCTGCTTGTCTCAGTTCACTTTTGAACATACAAACAAGGCCTATGTAGCAAACAACATGCATACACATCTGTATTTCATAGTAAGAATACCCTTATACTATTTGCATAAAACTGTCATTTTCTATGAAGAGAAACAAATCTTCATGTGGCGACGATGCTACATTAGGAAGGGAGAAAAACGGGTGAGTAACAGTCGTCAGGCTCAGGCTTTCCTCTTCGTCTCGAGAGCTACAGTTTATCAATAGAAAATTGCTTATTGATGGGGAAATATATGCAGACATATATACGATTAAATATACGTGAAAGCGGTTAGAACAACGTCCATCTGGTAATCGACGACGCGTTACCGTTAAATAAAAGCCAAACATTCTAATGTTTCTAACACCTCTAATAAGATATACTACATTTTTCTTCGAGATAGATCAATAAAGGCTTTTTAAAATCCTATGCAAATAATAAGGGAACAACATTCTCTTAGTAAGTGAATAACTTTTGCTATCTGAACAAGATGAATTTTATCTAGCTTTTGTTCATAAACAGTACTAGTTATTAAGCTTGGGAAACCCTTCTGTACTTGAAAACAGTCTAAATTTGATCCGGATTTTGTCTTAGGAAAACGATCATGACGCCTGGATTTAACGATTGGACGATAATATTTCTAAAACCAATTCCATAGTATTGTCAATCTCCGTGTGTCTCTTGACCCAAGTACCCTCCTTTTAATTTTGTTTTTAATATGTCGATCTATCTATACGTTTGGCCAATCAAAACTAAGAATCAGGCTCTAAAGAAGTCACAAAATGGAAGACCTTCCACTACTTCATTATTATATAATGGGAAAGAAATGAAAAATCTAAGTCTTACCTTATACTCAGACTGATTACACGATGTCTCTTTATAAAATCAAAAGATAAAAGTAAAAATTTACCAATGACCGTGCAGCTCAAGGACGGCACTTAACTGCCTCAACTGAATGCCAATGAAGGCACTGAACAGGATATGGCTCATTGCTTACTTCGAAAGTTTTTGTGGACCCGGCCAGAGACATGTGGAGTGCAATCAATTCGTCGAAAACTTAATGCAAAGTCAGGGTTCCATTTGAGGACAATGAATGTCCTGATTGGTCGTTGATTCGCTAGGAATTCTTGAAAAGACGCCCTACCATGCAACATTAATGGAAAGGCTGCTAAAAATCTTTTAAGGATGAGACCAAGTATATTTTACATCTATCCTTTCTTCCTTTTGTACGCAAACAATTGTCAATCTAGAAACGAATTATTTAAAATTCTGAGATTTTTATTTCCCTTAGTATAATCTAGTCCCCTCTGTTTTATACTGATATCCCCCACAGTTCTTGCCTCCCTTTTACAAACTTTAGAAGCTACAGAGCTCTGACTGTTTTCTATTATATAATTTTTGCAAGGACACATTTTAACAACTAGATATTCAGGAATCTATAAAAGTCACTAAATACCTTTTTGTAACTTAGTAGATCCAGAAAATAAAAAAACAGCTTCATCTGTGTAGCTCTATATTTTCGTAATATGTCGCAAAACAAGTTCTTGTTAGGAAAAAAGAAAAGGGGGGGGGGGGCATAATTAATAATAACTAGTGCAAGCTTGGGAGGGTCGGCATAAAGACTGAAAAATGTTATGTGTCCTTAGCAAACAAACACCCCCCCCCCCCCCCCCAAAAAAAAAAAAAAAAAAAAAGGGCCAAATTACGTGTTGTAGTGCAAGAACACTCCTGAAATATCTTTGAGCTACAACAAGCATATGAAATGAATAGGTAGATGAATTTCTCTACATAAAGAACCCTGCCACTAAAATAATATCGTATATCGTGAATATGTAGAAGTTAAACCGATTCCAAAGGAAGATATTACGATACCTGAATAGGATTGCAACTAATCGTCTTGAAAAACGCAAATAGCAAAAAAAAAAAAAAAAAAAAAAAAATATTGGAGAAGTACCGACCGCCGACAATGGAAAACACGTTTGAATAAGCACATTGAAAATAAAATAGAAATCTTTTGGTGCCCGTTGAAAGTTGGCCTAGATCAATATCTGATATTCGGATCAGGCCATACGATTAGTTACGATTCCCTACATGTCCAATATAACCAATATCTGAAGAATAAAGGTGGGAGAATAATAAAAGAAAATTGATACCGTGCAACGTTATGAAACATGAAAAAGAAGAAAAATGAATGTGAAGAATCGAAACAGTGTAAGAAAAGGACAGACGAAAAACAGGAGAGAGAAAATTATATGCAAAGTCAGAGGGTTATAAAAACAGCCCAGAAAACAAACGGACCTCGAAACTGCCCGAGAACGGCTGTGGAAGAATGGAATAATAATACATTTACATTTATCTCCCCGGGTATCTGGCTGACGGTTATCGCGCGTTGGCCTTTGTTTATTCGTCGAATCTTTATCGGACAGAGCAGTTCATCTCTTCCGCTCCGTTCTCTTATTCTATTCCATTTCGGTTTTTCTATTATTTTGGGGACCCTCTCAAACGACGAATGGAAATAAAGAAAAATAGGAAAATCTAACAGAAATAAACGAAACACTTTTCTAATCTGCTTCTTAAATGAATAATAGTCTTCGTGCTTGAAAACAATTGAATATGCAAACCCAAGATAAGCTATCACGGTAAACTGAGAAAATTGTTATCTGTATTTATCTTGATCATTCTTAATTTTAGACAAGTTAGTCACATCACGCAAGGAGGAAACGTACACGAGGCTTAATTTAATAAAAAAAAAAAAAGCTAAAAAATTCAATCTATTCTATGCCATAACTGTTAAGTTATTGTTTAGATCTATATGCTATATCTGCAGATATGACTTTCACAGTATACCAATTACATTTTGGTTACTTTTTCTAAACACAAAACGTCCTCAAAATAGCGGAATCGGCATTTCATCTGAGAAATACACTCATTCATACAAATTTCATTATCATTTCTACTATTTCCACTTCCTTTACTGATTAAAACAATAACAATTGTAACAATAAAAATACAGTCTTTGAAAGACACTCATTCCTTTTTATTTTATCACTGTGAGAAAAGAGAGCAATATATTTCGGGCATAAATGATAAAATAATTACTAAATGTAGAAAATTTAACAATAAATAAAATATTTGTTTTTACAAAGTACGAAATCTGAAAGAGAGAGAGAGAGAGAGAGAGAGAGAGAGAGAGAGAGAAGAGAGAGAGAGAGAACGAAAAACTTCTGAACAAATACTGTCCTCTATTCTCTCATCCAACTTCGAGCAAGATCAAACCATGCGAACTTCCCTTTTTATCATAAAGATCCAAAACTTATAACTTGCCAGCGCTTCGAAGTGCATGCGTGCGTGCGTGCGTACCGTGCATGGTTTGGTTAAAATCAAACATGACAAAGGGAGGTAGAGGGTGAAAGAGAAGAAGCAAAGGTAGGAGGGAGACCCACCTGATTAAAGGAACTAGGGGTGCAGGGGTAGTGGAAGGAGTCCCTGTGGTACGGGGGTGGGTAGGGTAGGGTAGCGGCGCCTGAGACCTTCTCCCAGTCAAGGCACGTCCCTTATTTTTCTGCAGCTAGGGAAGCTAAAGTCAATTATCAGCTCTATTATGCATTTTTCGACTTAGCAAATTCAATCAATGCCGAGTATATTCAGCGTGAATACTACCTATTGATCAAGGAAAAGGTGTAGTAACAGAATTAGATATGTTCAATGGTTGCTTTCTGCTATCATATTGAGTGTTGATTACGCCAAATATGCAACATTAATTAGCCTTTGAAAATAACCCCCCGCCTCGTATGAAGCTCTGCACAAAGACATAATTATTCATACAAAATATTTCCAAGGGATTATAATTCGCTCGGATATAAACAGAATTGGAGGCAGCCACTTTGCTTTATTGCGTGTGCCAGAAAATAATAGTGTTAACGCTTCGATCTGACCTTATAATTTACACAATTCGATATAGAAATATCATTGCGCTGGATAAATTGCAAATAACGCGACTGAGCTCATTGTTCTTAGAATAATAAGGAAAGACAGAAAAGAAAGTAAGTAAATGATCCACACAGAGAATTCATTTTTGAGTCAGAAACTTAGAACAAATGTGGCAATGACTGTGGTCTGGCTTTTGTAAGAGCTACTCCCTAGTAAAAAGTTGGAGAGAAATGTGACAAATGAGAAAAACTTTTAAATTTTGTATACGTTCAGAATAAAAAAAAAAACTTAAATTATTCGTTAAAATAACTGTTTTTCGGAACTAATCGTTCCCTTTATAAAAACAAGGACATGCACACCCACCAGCAGCAGAGCATACAGCATAAACTTGTAAAACAAATAAACAAAAAAATAAAGTTAAATTCCAAAGGAACTTTAAACGTATAAGCTGTTTAAAAGATTAGCGGACAATCTGTGCCGGGGAAATCAAGGAAAGGACGCTATCATATAATTACAATCTAGGTCCTTGTTTTCTCTTCTTCTATATTAGGTAGTGATCTAGCATCTCTAAGCACTTGTTGTTTTCCAGCTCCCTTATGACAGAAATGCCTCCTGTAAGGGGGACGCCTTCCCTTCCGATAGGTAAGGAGATTCCTCTTGATAGGGATAAAGGTGTTTCTTTAGTTGGGATATTCCTTGCATGGGGATTATATGAAATTAATGATTGGGAGGTTATTCTTGTCATTGGGACGTCTCTCTTATGATGATGAAGTGTTCGGATGGGAAGAAAGTGTTTCCTGTATGGGAGAGGTGCTTCCTTACGGTGTGGTATTCTTAAGAGAGGGAGAGGAGGTATTCTCCATGAAGCTTGGGGGTTTCCTTGCACTGAGCGCGAAGGCGTTGTGAAGAACCTCCAAGTTAGGGGAAGAGAAAGAAGAGAAAGGCGCAACATCCCTACAAGCAAAGGGGGAGGAGCAACAGTCACCCCTCATCCAAATGAACAAATTAATTAAATTGGGGAAACACTTTGTTATTCTGGTTGAACCCGTTATTACTCGGTTCAGACAATTTGCCAGGCTTAACATTCAACTGACGGGTGAACTCATAACAAAAGAAAAAGAAAAACGCTCTTACTAAATTGAATATTCAAATGAGATGTACTCAGAATGCAGAGAAACCTTTAGCGCGATGACGGGAAAAAAGGAAAAATAAATAAAAATCATAGCAAAACAGAACCAGATAATAAGTGATGCAGCATAAGAATAACAGGGTTTATCAAATGGATGAACAGAAGACGGACATTATTTCTTTTTTGAGAGTGATTCTACATTTATACATAAAAGACAATGAAAAATAGACGGTTGCATTAAAAAGAGCCACAACAGATTGAAATAACGAAATTACTCTATTGGCCGAATCTCTCTAGTGGTGAAAAACGATCCTGATTACTGTTACGTCTCTCTCTCTCTCTCTCTCTCTCTCTCTCTCTCTCTCTCATATTAATACCAGAGCCCAAAGATGGAGAGCGTCATGTTTTCACCGAGGGGAAAGCCAAGGTCATAATATGTCGACTGATGTAGGTGTCTCATATACATCTAAAATTAAAAATGTGTTTATCGAAAAGGTAGTTTTCGCTCTGGGATATATCCATTTAATATTTTACAATAAAAAATTAAGTTGTTAAGTTTAGCGTGTGGCAATCGTAAAGGTGAATTTATTATGGCATTTGATCACAGAAAAATTGTAGCAAGATTTTTTTTTCTTTTTCTTGTGATGAGGGTTTGTTGTGTACCATGAAAAAGTAATTTTTGTCTCTGTGCTTTGTTATGAGGAAACTTTGTTTCTGGTTCGTGAAAATGTTTAGAAAGATGAATACGTTCAGCATTCTTCTCATTATATCTATTCTTATATAATTCTTATTTATTTGAAAAGCTTTGTCTCTGCAGATAAAAGGTGCGAAATCTAGTATATATAGACAACAATTTCTATTTGTTTCGAAAGTTAACTGACAACTTTTGCTGCATGTAAAAGGATTAGAAGTTATTGAATTATTCTGAGAATTATAAACTTTTTTTTTTTTTTCCAAAAGGTTTGCAACTGATGGAAAACTGCGAATATGACATATAATAACGTCGAATGTACAGTACAACTCTCAACAACAAATAACATTAGTATAATGAACGCAATTATTAAGACGTCTCCTGATAACAGCAAAGGATGTGTGCAACAAAGCCCACTGTGATAAATTCTATGCTGGTAAAACTGAAAAACAATTGCAAAAGAGAACTGAATAGCCCCGAAAAATGATTAAGATATGCAAAAGATAACATTTCAATTTTCTTTCATGTCACAGAAAAGAACCATGCCATTAATTTGGTAAGCATAAAAAGCAGGTCCACTTAAACAAAACAAAGTTTCCATCAAACTACGAATATCAACCTTGAAATATACAAATCGCGATCCCTTTATTACAAATAAACAAGGCGTGGTCCGACCTCCGACTTACTTGGGAAGCCTATAAGATTTTCTCCTCAGGCATAAGTTGTAAACATTATATTCCTAACTTTTAACATACATTAAAGCAGCTAAAATCTATGGTCATGCAAAGCCTTGTTTCACCAACGAAAATCAAAATAAATATGCTATATTTTATAAGAAATAATTTTTCTGTACAATTTCACATGCACATTATTTATTATTTAAATGTTCATTCTAACAAATATATATCACTAATATCCTTTCCTAAAATTCCTGTATCTTTAACAACGTGAAACACCTTTTTTCAGATGTTTTTAGGCTCTTCCATAGACTTGTCCTATCTGTGGCCACAACAACAACATCAAGTAGTGGATAGGCTTACTCCCCGAGTAAGAGAGTGTCAGATGTTCTGATTTTCAGGAGTTCTTCTATTGTGGCACATATAACACGAAAACGACAAATCTTTGAGCACACCTACTCATACAAATACATACATACAAACATGCATGTAATATATATATATATACATATGTATATGTGTGCATGCATGAATATAGATTTGCTTAATTTCCAAGGGTTCAAAACAAGAACTTACTTTGATTTACATGTCCAAAGTACGTTGATTAAGATGTAATTCACCTCTCCATTACCGCAGATTCCAAATACATCCACCTCCCAAAACATAAACAATATCATGCATTGCAAATTACGAAATATTTTTTTTTTCAGTCGTATGTATCCTATATTTTCAACAATCGGTTATATATTCGCCTAGTTATTTCGAACGTTCGATTTTTAACCACTGCGTCCCCTACCGGTTCATAGATACATTTGCAATGATATCACTTATTACAGCTGACTACGAAGAGCAAACCCTTGACGGACGAACAAATTGATGGGTGATGATAATGCCCCCGATGTTAACAAGGCAATAATGATGTGTAACCAAATCAAGTATCGGCAGCCTTTGACACAAATGGCCACGCCATTAGCGCAATTGGTTGCTTCGATAATGCACATGCGAACCCCATCCCGCGTGCAAAATATGCTGAGAGAGAGAGAGAGAGAGAGAGGAGAGAGAGAGATAGAGAGAGAGAGAGAGGAGAGAGAGAGAGAGAGAGAGAGAGAGAGAGAGAGAGAGTTGGTGAGGGAGTTTTCTGACCTTTTCAATTGGACATTCGACATTTTCTAACGTAAAGAGAATAATTTCAAACACAAACAGTTTTACACACACACACACGTGTACACACACACACACACACACACACACACACACACACACACACACATATATATATATATATATATATATATATATATATTATATATAGCAAACAAAAAATAGTTGGCCAATTTTCTTTGCTAAATGTCTTTTATTCGTTCGATTCATAACACTAAAAATAATACAACTGACAAAGAGCATCTGATATTTTCGTGCGTTTTACCAAAAACTACGGGAAAGAACTGCCGAGGAGTAAATGCTACAGTGTTTCGGGATCTAATATCACACATTCCTTTAAAAGGATACCTATTAGCTTCCGGCAAGGGCGACATTTACTACTGATACCCGCAAGGTTCATGTTCTTATGATATATCAAGGAGCTCACGACTTTAGAGCATCGATTCTAATATCTCCTTTCCCCACCCGCCACTTCAGAGGGACAAGAAATGAAGTAGTGCGAGCAATACGGTCGAAATTTCGTCTGTATAAGTGGTAATAACAGCCTTAACGTGGTGCCTGTCCTCCCTCGAGCACCTCTGCAACAGGACACCAAAGCTTTGCTCTTCTGTTTCGGTGGGAGAAGCCCGCATCACAAGGAAATCACTGAATCTGTGAATAAGGTCTAAGTATATCCTGCAGCATACCTCGGCTCACAGTCACTAGTTGACTGAATTTCTGAAGATCAAACAGGATGAATATAAGAAAATGGAGAACCACGAAAATAAGAGACACACTTAAGGAACAGAGAACTTGAAAGATGTGGCGGAAGGCTTCTCTGAAGATATTATACAGCACAACATCAAATGACAAAGTAACTTAATATTAAAAGAAAGTGTATCACAAATATTACTATTCAACAAATGAGTTTTAAAAAAATTCACGCGCTCTGTAATCATGGCAAGGTACAAACCAATTCAAAACCATTTAAAAACTGGAGCAGAATAAAAGTTAAAAAATATCAATAAAAAATCAGAACCATTACTGCAAATGCATGCCATGAGAGCTAAACGCATGGGCATATGTGCATCAATTAATACGTGCATTCTTGCATGAAATTTGAAATACGTAATTTTGAAAGCATACCTAAGTTCTTTACCCAGTGATAGGGTGACATCACAAAGCCTCGCCTTCCAATTCTCGACAAGCAATTTAAGATGAATTTGCTAACTTCATGCTTTTCTCCCCTCTTGCTGTAACTCACTAAAGGCGACTAACTTGGGGATGCATACTCATTGCTTACATCAGCAATATAACAAAATGACTTCAATACTAAAAACCTATATTGCTCCGTTCTCTCTGGCCTTCCCACTTGACCACTAATAGAGCAGGAGCCAAGTACCTCCATTGACTGTCTGGGTCAGTATGGTTTGACAATTGCTCTAGACTGAAATTTTGAGTAGATTTTTAAAAAAAATCAACTTTTTACTTGCTGCAGCCTGACCTTTTTCGCTGGATAACTTGTTTTTACAATCTTATCAACAGAAATGCTAATTTCATTGTGACATGATTAAGACCACTAACATTGCACAGAATCCAAATGAAATTATTTGGATGTATTCACTTATTCTCTGAACAAGATGATTCCGGTGTTACAAAGTCTTCAGTGACTGTAGTTCAGAAGCTGGTTTCAACATCACCGGTGATGAGCAAGATAGGCCAAAGAATTTCTCTGCAACCTTGTCATACTCTTCCTTCAAGACATCCCTTCCTCACTCCCTAGCTAAGCAGTGGTCAGATATCTAGTATTGTGGTATGCTGGCCAATAAAAAACTATTTTATGCTTTTGATGACAAGTGCTACCTGTATTCGTTTGAGGATGGACACATGACAAGGAAAGAGTATAAGCCACTTGTGAGTTCCCACACTGAAGCTGATACAAGGATGATGCAGCATGTGAAGCATATTCACAGCCTAAACTCCAACTACATCATCATTGCAAGGGCAAATGACACTGCTATGCAGGAGATTCTTTTGTATTATGCCAGCTTGAATAATTCACTTACAACTTATATGGATGTTGGAAATTCAAACAGCAACAGTCGGAAGTATATTGATGTAACATTGCTGGCAGACATATTACGAAGAGAACATTGTAAAGCATTACCAGGTTTACATGCCTTCACTGGCTGCCACAAATCTCCTTCATTTAAGGGCAAAAGGAAAGTACACCCATTACATATATTGTAGAGAATTACCAAAGGTTCCGGAGAGCATTTGGAGAACTTGGCTCTTCAACAATGACTGAAGACACATACCTTGTTCTGGAAGAGTTTGTGTATGTTTTGTATGGGTAAAACAAAACTAAAGACGCTTCAGCATATTCACTGTGAAGTATCAGTTCAAAGGCTCTAACACTTCTTTCGAAAATATAAAAGAATGGAGCCATCTATGCTTCCCCACCATGCCAAGCAACCCTCAAGCAGCATATCCTTCGTGCAAATTCATTGCCAACATGTGGAACTCATCAGATGAAAGAGACATTAATCACCTTGATCCACATTGTAAGGGGTGGACAAAGGAAAATGGAATAAACATGCTGACTTGGTTTACGGGTCCTAAGATTCCTGATTTTCTCAGTGATCAAACTGAAAAAGTTCCTGATGAGGAAAGTGACATTGATAGTGAAGAAGAGGAATGTCATGAGTCGGATGAAAAAGAATTGTTATCGATTGGAAATGTAGTTCCGAATTCAAAAACATATCCTCGATTTAGCTTCTGTTGAACTTTGTCAAAAGTTGCAGTTCTAAAAACAGTTCCAATGAAATACCATCTGTATAGATGTTCTATTCTTTAGAAATTTAGTCATGCATAATTTGTAAACTTACATGTGTTTCATTTAAAATTGCTGATGTAATTAACTGTTTTGAGATCACAGTACCGTCAAGGGTCTGGGATAGATTTGCTTCTGCTCTTTAATATTCTGTTTACCTTGTATATAATTAGTAAATGTATTTGATATACAAAAATGACAAAATATTTTGTCTGGTGACTGAACTTTTTTATATGTTGCTATATCTGGTATGACAGAGAAAGTGTTAATTTTGATTATAATAAGCATTCATATTTGATAATGTTGTTCATATATTTTGAATGAAACCTTTATTTTCTATTCAAATTACATTTTATTACCTCTTAATATTTTCTATATTGTACTCCATCTTTATAATCAGTCAAATACACAACAGACGGATATAGCAATATTGCCAGCTATCGACTCGGAAAATGAGATATATCATAAAAACGGTCAGGCTGGTGCAAGTAATAAATTGATTTTTTTAAATCTACGGTAAATTTCAATGTAGAAACAATTGCCTAACCTTACTGATTCAGACAGTTAAATAAAAGGACCTGGCCCCTGGACAGTAAGTTCCTCACATAAACAATAAAAAAATAAATCCTCGTAAAGCCTGGAGACTAGGAAAGAGGACGTCACACCGACATATATATATAATATATATATATATATATCTATATATTTACTATATATATAATATATATATGTATTAATGAAATAATAACTATATAAATGGGAAGTCTGAAATCAAAGACGAAAGAATTGAAGCCAGTTATATACATGAACACACACACACAAACACACACATATACACATACATCCATACATATATATATAATATATATATAATATATATATATATATATAATATATATATATAGATATATATATAAATATATAATATATATACGTGTGTGTATGTGTAAGTATTCCATATCTAATTATTCCTCTTATTTACAAATCTACAAGCACTGATATATGGGCGTCTGTAATATTGGTCAATATCAGTCACTTTGTACTGTTTCTCCGGGGTATACTGTGTTGAAAAAAAAAAAAAAAAAAAAAAAAACAAAAAAAAAAAAAAAAAAAAAAAAAAAAAAAAAAAAAAAAAAACCGTATCATAAGCCTTTACCGAAACATGCATGCATGACGGTTTCCACAGTGCGCGTGATCTTGGAGCAAGGTCATCAGGGGCGTCATGCACACCTCAGAAGTCTGACTCCTCTCCTGCTTAACATGGTGCGCTGCCCAAGCGATGCAAACTTCATCACCCACATCCTTAGTGAGCAAAACATCCTTTGGAGCCTATAAGTCTAAGTCTACGTCTTCAAAGGTATAATTTTTATATTAAGCTTCGTTTACACTTCGTATGTATGTATGTATTTATGTATATATATGTATATATGTATATGTATGTATATATATATATATATATATATATATATATATATATAACGTTCCGCAATCTTTAAGACTTTGGTCCATATACGGAGCAGAAAGCATCCTTTAATTAATGTATATACTCAACAGATAGCATCCGTGACATATTCCTCACATAAAACAACCTTTTTTTCCACTTCAAACCGCGTCATCTTTCGTTTTTCTTTCTTTCATCACACCCAGGCTGATAATTCCACTTCTTTTCAATCACATTTATTTAACTTCCCCTCTTTTTGGATTTCGGATCCCACTGTCCCAGGACTTCTAAAGTTTGGCATAAGTTTCAGCGATGGCCATAAGAGTCTAACATTCATTAATGGTCACTTGTTCAACTGTCATACCAGCTGTGCAGCGAACATATTGCCAATAATTCACTGACAATCCAAGTGTAAATCCGACCAAACGTTGTTTACCTTGGCTGACCGACAGTCTACCGTCATTTTTCCTCACGTGAAGGCAAATCTAAACATGGGTAGGAGTGTGACCAAGTCAGGTCATCTGTGAATTACCGGGACTGGTAACACGATCTGTTGTCCTTGTACGAGAGCGCTTCGTTGCCTTGGAGCCCTGAGTGTGCATTATGTAATGAAGCAATTGCATTTGTCGTTGCTTAATCAATGTTGCATAACTGCATTATTTCGTCGTCTAAGAGCATGCATTATTCACGCTACTGAATGAGGAAAAGGAATATTCTGAGCTTGCAAAGGAGTTCAATACCATTTTAAATCTAAACAATATTTCAAGGCTACTGGAATAATTGCTAAACGTATTTGAAAATAGGTTTCGATAAAAAACAAAGAATTATTAACTGAATAATATACATGATATATTGACGTACCCGAACGTCGCTCCCTTAATAACCGTTAAGAGAGAGAGAGAGAGAGAGAGAGAGAGAGAGAGAGAGAGAGAGAGAGAGAGAGAGAGAGAGAGAGAGAGAGGTCATTAAGATTTATTTTCTGTTTATGTACAATGTCTGACGAAAACGGACTAATTCAAAGAAGAATTATAGTCCCTTTCTAAGTCTAAGACAGTGAATCACATTGAGAGATGATTTTTTTTCTTTTCCTTCTCAGAGTCAAAGGGAGGAGAAGAATAAAACACGGAAAAATGGAAACGCATTTCAGAAAGGTTTTCTTTCAGCCCTAATCACTTTACGCATCTGACTTGACCTTGACCTAACATTCGCCAGCTCAAAGAAAAATAATAAAATAAAATACACGCTATTTAGTTTACCTTACTCTTTTTATAAATATCATAGGCTACGAAATCGGACTCAGATGAGCTTAAGGCTATAAGATTAATGCAAACAGAAATTTGCACACAAATATGCGTTAGTCATTGAGTTATCCATATGCTACAACGAGTCATCTCAAATATAACTAAAAATATATATGTGACTGAGCTATCTGATCATTTCACTATTAAAAGGAGATAGACTTACTAAAGGAAATCTATCCCTACCAAACAACCTCTACCAGATCATTTTTAAAAACTCGTAATGAGAAGTCACGTTATTTAACGTTCTTCGTTTGCATAGAAAACCAGTTTCCTCAAAACCAAAGGCAATTCATCATGCCTTGATAATAACAAAAAGGGATAAAAATCAATGATTTAAAAAAATTATTATAATTGAAAACGACAGATATAACTGGAATGAGTAAAGAGCCAAAATCACACGTCCTCAATCAAAATGTGAAGAAGCACACATACACACACACAAATGAAGAGAAATGAACAAACAAGGAATGAACGACTCTCTAGACAAATCTCATTAAAACTGGAGAGCCCTTTTGGACCATTGTCAAATAACAGCTAATCAACAAATCACTTTAACAGCATGATGGTGGTGTGGCTGGATAGGGATGGTGGTTAGGGGATCGCTAATCGTCACGGGAGATCGGGTATGACGTAGATAAGTAGGCAGAAGAAGAAGAAGAAGGAATATAAGGGCAAGTAAAACTGACGTAGAATGTGGAAACAGAAAATGGCAGCGGTGCTCCTGTGTGAAGTATGCGGGCCTGTGGTTGCTTACCTTTTGTGACCCGCAGCAATTTCATTCTTTTACCAAAATGACTCATAACAATTCAATTTTCTTCTTATCATCCTATTCCAATAAATAACAAACTGACTATGACTCACAACAATTTCACTGATCTTTTGTATTTACTATAATAAAAAAAACTTTTAATTTACTAACTCAGATAACAGATGTAGCCCACAGCGGAATCAACTTGTTTTATTTTTTATATATCTATAATAAATGACCGAGATGACCAACAGCAATTACAATCTTTTATTTTCACTTATGAAATGCATTGCATAACTGAAATGATCACCAGAAATTTAGTCTTTTACGTACTATATCACTGCATTGACTTCACTAACTAAAGTTTCATTCATTTCATTTTACCTTCTATAGAATATACCAAATATAAATGAGACAGGTTTATTAAAAATCAAAAATTTATGATTTTTATTATGATAAAAAACATATATGGCCTACAAAATTTTAATTCTTTTCTTTGTACCTACCATAAAATAATTCTGTATAAAAAAATAATCTTGATCTTGTGGTATGAAGAGATTAAAAACCTTGCTTATCAAATTGGTTCTCTATGGAAAAAGAGGATACACCTTTTCTCTCAATCTCCTTTTCATTTTTATTTCGAATTCAAGGCTTTACAAGGAAAGCGTATCTTAAAAGTACGAGGAAATGATGAAGTTAAAAGACTATTGTGGCTTACTAAATTACGTGGTTCTGGTGAAAATGATTTGAAAATTTATGGACTTTATATATATATATAGTATATAATATATATATATATATATATATATATATATATATATATATAAAAATATATATATATATAAATATATATATATATATATAATAATATCTATATAGACTATTAGTTAGATATATATATGATAAAGAGATATATATATATATAAATAAATAAATATAGATATATAGATAATATAGATATATATAATAATATATATACTATACTATATGATATATATATATATATATATATATATATATAAATAAATATATATATATATAAATATATATATATAATATATATAAAAATATATGACGTTCACAATATACCAGCACACTTTTCGCGAAGTTTATATTTTCATTCAACCAGTGCAGAATTCATCACACAACAATAACGATTTCCAAACGTTTTGCATAAAACTTCGCTCTTCACTCAGCTCAGGGCAGTACGTGACCATAACTTAAATCGAAGTCAGAGAAAACGGAACAAAAATATAAAGGTAATTCTCTGCTTTGGGAGAAAGGGATGCTGAAGACTCCTCGACAATTTCTCCCTGTTCATTACTTAAGGCCTTCCATCCAGTGACAAAAAAATGAGTTGGTTTTAGGATATTTTTCAATTAGAAAATAAAAATTATATTTCGTTTATGATACAATATGATCTTAGAAGTGCGATAATTGTATAGCAGGAGGCTAATTACCTCATTACGCTAAAAATTATATTTTTCAAATAATTAAACTTGCAAAAGAATTTGTGAACAAGATAGAATCATAAGTGACCCATGATTAAAATGATAAAACCATGCAATAAGAAAACATTGTCACTCTGTAACTGCTTAGATTGAACTTGATAATATTTGTCCCCATATAGCAACATACAAGGAATGTACAGCATACCTTTTTATGTTCCTAACCATGGCTACAAAATGTGAAAACAAAATAGCTGCAATTATTTAATGTTCTGCAGAGTTCTCTATATTAACAAAATGAAACAATAATAACTCATTACAACAGTTGACAAACAGACCGAACTTTCTATCGTTACTCTGGTACATTCTTTGGCTCCATTTTTCTTCACATTTTTGTTTTGTATGATGATTTTAAGTTTCCGAGAGAAACCAGTCAAAGTTTTTTTTTTCTTAAAGTTGTATAAAGACTCAGCTCTGTGCATTCAGAAATGGTCTACCTCCAAAACTCCTCACCTATCTGTTTTTCTTCGGCAATGCCTTTCTCTGGTAAGCTCAAGCTCTATATTTTAAGTTATTCCTTCTCTCTTGCTAGCTGTTTATGTTTCTTTTATTTTTTTAAATGTTTCTTCTGCTTTCCTATTTTCTTCGTCAGGTTTTTTTTTTATTATTATTATTGGTGAGTGAAGCTGCAGCGTTGAGACGACCCTTTGATACCGATACACTGGTGCATACACCTAAAGATATAAAGCATCTTTACAAACCCAATATACCATTTATGGACTTTAAAGTTTTAACAGCTGAATTTCTGAGAAATTATTGAAGCAAATATACATTAATTCTCTGATAAGCAGGGACCAACTTTCCTTCAGGATAACGTTCTCATTCATTTGGGCTATCAGTGCAGTCAATGAAATGCACAGCTTCAGCAATATTTTTCACACATCTACGGAAAATCTTGCTGTATTTATTGATGGGGTTAAGTAAACCAAAAGACCAATAAAGAACGCTTTCTAATTTCATGTTAATTAGACTTCTAAGATTTTCCATACAATTTCAAAATGCAAGACATGATTTCATTTTTCAGTTGTGACTAATTATATCCATCGTGAATGAATGTAATAGATTAATCAAATACCTTCCATTTAGGAAAAGGCAAAATAACTTGTCATCAAGTTATTTTGCCTTTTCCTTGACGTTTTAATTTTCGAGTAATTTTCTCAACTTTGTCAATATATTTCAGTTTCTTTGGAGTACTACTTTGGGATTACCTCTTCAATACCTCATAAAAAAGGTTTTTATGTTTCATTGTATCCTGCAATTTACGAAATTTTCCATGTCCAGAAGTTTCAAGTCCTTTCCCTGGATGCACTTTGGACACGGTGAATACTCAAAATATAACGTTCGTTAGTAGTAAACCACCTGTATCTTCACTGAGGCAACTATAGTTTCTTTTTATCATCTTTTTAACATCATGACTGTCTAATAAAACACACACAGGCTGAATTATAGGGAAAGTGAAATCTAGTAGAGTCTTCTCCATCTCCTGAAACAATATCAGCAAACTCTGGG
Source organism: Macrobrachium nipponense (assembly GCF_015104395.2). Taxonomy (NCBI): domain Eukaryota; kingdom Metazoa; phylum Arthropoda; class Malacostraca; order Decapoda; family Palaemonidae; genus Macrobrachium; species Macrobrachium nipponense. The sequence continues at coordinate 36,328,787 of NC_061089.1, forward strand.
GCAAGCACTATGCTTTTCACATACAGAACCTAAACAATCTTGGTAGGACAACAATATTATATTACAAGACTGCCAGCCATATTGTTCTTTCCTTGAATTGTAGTAGTCTATAATACAAATCGTACTTGGAGCCTCCATACCACATTTATCACTCATTTCTAAAATAATTGCCAATTCCATTACTTAGCAAGTATGACACTTTGTTGCTTCCCATCTTTAAAAGTTTTGCAAAATGTTGAACAGACAGCATCTCTTTAAAAGAGATCTCATTTGTTATCACACCTGGTCATGTGAAGTAGCCATCGTAATCAGCCCAGGATGTCGATGAGTTTTTTTACATGATTTACTAATTGCATCTTTCCGTCGCATGCGAGTATCCTCAGCGTTCCAGGTTACAATTCACTTATATAATACGTTTGTGTTTATATTTATCCCTCTCTCATCTTATTAAAATTACTGGCCGATATATTTGCAAAGGGTTCAATCATAAAAGGGGAAAAGGTATTTTTTTATATACTTCATGCACCAGATTCCAAACTTTCAGATAGGTGTCAGTCAGTGAAACAGATGCAGGTATTGCTTTTTTAACGTGTTATAAAAATCCTCCTCTGCGATACAGGTTTAATCGCAGATCACTCATTTATGAGCTGGAAGAGATTCTGAGAATCTTAACAAACTTTATTATCCTGTGTATTTTAGGTAACCCAAGGAAGGATAGTATACAAAAACTTCCTTAATTTATTCAAGATCTAAACTCCTGTCCTTTGAATCTTGATAGCGTGTCAGTAAACGGCTACCTGAATCTAATATGGTAAAAAAAAAAAAAAAAAAAAAGTATGTAGATATACAAGAGTTTCAGCACAAAGAAGAAAACTTCATAAAGTAAGCATCAAGCTTAAAGAATTTTTATGTGAAAGAATTATAATGGTTAAGATCTCGAAAATTACTCAAAAGGAATAAAATTACATTGAAAAAGGGATAAATCAAAACGGCTAGATAATTTTGTTTCACCTAGAAAAAAGTTAAGTGAACATTCCAATTTATTGCTTCCCAACATCTCTTAATACTTGCTTCTTAAGAAATTTAACATTGACCAATAGTGGGTACCACAATCTATATCATATATATATATATATATATATATATATATATATATATATATATATATATATATATATATGATATAGATGTGGTGGTGCCCACTATTGGCCAATGTTAAATTTTTAAGAAGCAAGTGTTAAGAGATGTTGGGAGATATCAATAAATTGGAGTGTTCACTTAACTTTTTCCTATGTGAAACAAAATTATCTCGCAGTTTTGATTTATCCTTTTTTTCAATCTATATATATTATATATATATATATATATATATATATATATATATATATATATATATATAGATTGTGGTACCCACTATTGGCCAATGTTAAATTTTTAAGAAGCAAGTATTAAGAGATGTTGGGAGATATCAATAAATTGGAATGATCACTTAACTTTTTCCTAGGTGAAACAAAAGTATCTCGCAGTTTTGATTTATCCTGTTTTCATTTTTATTTTATTCCTTTTGGGTAATTTTCGAGATTTTAACCATAATAATTCTTTCATATATGTGTGTATATATATATATATATATATATATATATATATATATATATATATATATATATATATATATATATATATATATATATATGTACACTAATGCCGATACAGACGGTATCCACCATTCTTAAGGCAATACTTCTCTAATTTTCTGAATCTCTTTACATTCTTAAGGCTAAACTGAAGAAAAAAAACCGCTGCTATGCTGCTCCACAGTATTCTTTTCTGCCGACAGTTGTGTATGTGTGTGTGTGTTTATAAAAACTATATCGTGCATTCCACATGATGACTGTAAATGAAAAATTCCTTAGCCCAAGATAAAATGTTAATATTTCAGCCATTAAAACCTCTCTGAGAATTCCAGACGAAAGACAGACCCTGAACGTACCCACTGAAATTCTACAAAACAAAGAAAGAAAGAAATTGCGGCTACCGACGCAGCACAGTGTCACGGGTGAATTAATACTAAAAATTTATCGCACTTATTCCAAATAGAATGGGTGAGCATTACCTGTTGAAATTAAACTGATATGACATTTGACTGTCATATAAAATTATTTCAAAATGAGTATGACTGACATATCCTTTGATGATGCAACAAAAGTCAAAACAATGATACTTTGAAATTAATGCCACATATCCAACTATCGTTTATTTTGTACCTGTCATGGACTTATTATATGTGAATCTCTATGAAAATGGCACTGCTCCAAACGTCAAAAATATGGTAGGGACAAGTAATGGATTCATAAACCAACAATTTTTTCAGTCCTATGAGTAACTGTTTAAAAAGGAAACTCCCATTTTCAGCGAAATATGTTAAATCTACTTTTAAACTAATAAAATGTCCCGAACACGTTGAAGGCAAACATAATAAAATAAGAGAGAGAGAGAGAGAGAGAGAGAGAGAGAGAGAGAGAGAGAGTAATAGGTGATACCTCGGTACAGAACAACGGTGGTATAAAATAAAATATTCCAGGATCCTCAATTCGAGGCAATGACCTTTGAACAGCGAAGCCCCGCAAAGGAATATAAATCGGAAGAGGGCGATAAAATATCAACGTGAATCAATACTCGGGAATATCATTGGCACCATGACAAAAGGAGAGAGACCGAGGAGGGTACAAAGAATGAAAAGAAAGCCAATCCCTCTTCGAACGATTGGTGTAATCACCAATGCAGCTACATACGTCACACCTCGAACACAAAGGCAACTGATAATGAAGGCTACCTAATTCAGGTCACGGAGACTATTCGAGAACAGATCTGGATCAAGGCAAGAGGAGGGTTGTTATGTACGACTTGTGAAAAATTCCTTCCTTACTCGAAGATATTATCCTAATAATGAGAAATTCTTAAAATTAAAAAAAAAAATTACACTTGTTACTTAAAATAACTGCAAGTTAAGTAAGAATGCTAAATCATTCGAAACAACAGGCTTGATGTTGTTTTCGACGCTTTTTGATAGATGTTAGCCTACTAAGTACCCCAGGAATCACCTTTTCTAGTTTTATTTTGTTTCCTGTAAAAGCAGAAGTTCGTTATCATCTGTTCCAAGAAGTCATGAGAGCGGAGGAAGCTAAAGAATGAAATGTCGCTTCCCGCAAAACAACGCTGTTATCGTGTTTTCCAGTTTAAATGGCTGAGTGACGCTGGCGTTTCTCGAGCTTCACTACAATTTTAAAATTTCTGGTGAGCATATTTTCGTTTTTATATCTGGAGTAAAATTATATGATAAAACAATGAGGGAAAATTACAAGTGAGTAGTGATGAAAGACATTCCTTCTTAAGTGTCTGTACATCATCTGCATAGCGATGAAAAACCTCTGCAATCTTCTCAAAAGTCTATTCCCATATTCGGGCATTATAAAGGAAATGTGTTTTAGTCGCTCATGCAGGTATTCTGTTATTTATGAAGGCTCGTCTACATCTAACTGGAATATTTATGCTTTGTTACCTTATAGAATTTGTTTCGCTTTATACATATTAAAGTTGTAAATAAAGTACGCTGATTCGAGTAAAGAAGAAATTACAAGGAACGCAGATTTCAAAGTGGGCAAAGGGTACAGAAAATCATCAAAAGATTTCAGACATGACTTGAAAAACAAACTTCCTAGAAATGCAAGATTTGAAGATCCAAAACCTATGGTCGGAACATAAGCTTCATATACATACATACATACATACATTTACGTATGTGTATATATATATATATATATATAATTATATATATTTAATAATATATTATGTATATATATATAATATATATATATGATATATATATATATATATATATATATATATAGATATATATATATATATAATATTATATATAATTTTCCATAAAATAGTGTTCTTATATAAGCCACAATTGCCTAAAGATAGAAATAATAACGCTAAATTTCGATTCATCTCCATTTTGAAGACGAAAGCATCCCAGACTTTTCAAGAAATTAAGAGAAAATAAAATCTGCAGCAGGTTTTCAAAGCCTTAAAAGGGAAGCCTCCAAAGGCCAAGATAGCAACCCTTGGGGACACTCTCAAGACATCTCAGCTTTGAACAGAGCTGGTCGGATTTCCGGAGGGGTAGAGGGCAATGAGGAGATCTGAGGTAGAGGCCGTTTCGAGGAGTCCAGTAGTAAGGGGAGGGAGGGGAGGGAGGGGAGGGTGAGGGGTGGGACGGGGAGTGCGCTGCATCAGCCTCAGTGCTTTGATCAGCATCAGCTGTGCATTCCTTTCATCTTCATTATTAAATATCGTCACTCCCAGGATTTATTAGAATGGTAAAATCAACAATAATCTCCCATTATTTCGGTACAGGTCGGTATTTTTATTCAAATACCGTGCAAAAGAAAGAAATTTGTTTATAATAATAATGTGTACATTGACTTATGATTGATCTTAACGAAATGATTTCCGCAGAAAAGTTTGTTTTACCAAAGACGTTATTACTTATTCATCCTTCGTTGAATATGAATACAACAAATCCTGATATTCAGAAAAACTTTGAAAGACGAGCTCTCTCAGCGTGCAGAAATAATCACACGTTTCCTAGAAGTGCAGCTGACATAACTCTAGAACCATTAATAGATTAGCTGCTTCTAGATGTGGTAGAATTGATTCATGTTAGTGTTCAGAAGAGATGAACAGTGACAAGATCATTTAGAGGGGCAATTGTAAGCTGTATTTTGGAAATGACAGGTATCACACCCAGGGATGATTCATTCCAAGAACTTAAACCCTCCAGGAAAAAAGGGACAATAGAGATCTCAAAAAGGTTATTTGTGCGCTAGAGCACATAATAAATCCATTTATAATTCATAAGATGCTTTGTATTGCCTCAACGATGGGAAGGCTGTGTCTGATGAGCGATTCCTTTGAAAGACAAAGACTCTGCATGACACCAGGAATTTGTAAATGACTGCAGAGATGATTCTGAATGCTATGCCAGGGCAATAAAGTGCAGGCAACTGAAAATGCTACTCAAGGGGCACTCAAAGTTCACTACATAAGATAAACAAATCTATGAGGGAAAATGCACTAGAGAAATATTTGGAAGGCTACTGTATCAGAAGAGGTTGACTTGCTTTAGAGCAGACATAAAAAAAACCTGTAAAAGTACATTAATGGACAAGTTAGAAGAATGGGAACAGCAAATGACACAGCTGACAAGGCCGTTGAGTACATCATTGAGTCTATCATCTTTCTTCGTACTTTAAGCCTTCCTGCTACCTTTAGATCTATGACAAGTGACCATCCTCCAACAAGCATGCAGCGATACTAAGATTGTTAATCTTGTGTATGAAACGTATCCTGATGACCCCACCATTAAAGATATTGAGTATGATTTTCGTGGACAGTCTTGAGATTTCACTGAGGATCACAGGCCCTTCACAGAAACGACCACAAGAACTTAACACTACTTTGTACGCAGCCAAATTTAAATGGGAGTTTTTGTTTATATATATTTTTAAGAGATGAGTGGACCTCTCGTGAATATGCAACTACATCAGCTGTACTTTCGGGGTGGAGCGTGAATGCTACCTCTACTCAGAAGATAATGACATTGTGAATAGGACTAAGATCCACGAGTTACAAACTGTGCATGACGATGCTGAAACATCCCTAATTTTCAATGAAAACTTTACTGCTGATTTTCATCACAATTGCAACCCAGTCACTGTCATTCGCTGCAATGATGCCAGTGTCTTTGTACTACTGGTTTACCATCTTGGCCTAATACATCGCTGCAAAAATTTGGATGGATGTAAGGGTTAACTCAAAGAATGCAAGATGAGTTTTAAATATTACACATTTGGCCACTAAACTCGACAACCCTATGCTTCATTCATGAAACCTTTTGAAATCATGAAGCGAAATGACAGGCTTATTGCAGCCATTAACAACCTTAGAGATTCAGATTTGATAGACACAAGTGTTTCTGCAACAGCTGAAGAATATGTGTGTGTGTTGCTCTATATATGGATTTTGCAGCTTAATCAAGGTCAATGATGCCAGATTTCATCTTTTTAGGAAGCTATATGAGCCCCAAAAAAGCAAAAGACCCACAAGAAAAACTCAAGGCTCCAGATTCATGACACCATAAAAAAATTCCACGGACAAACTTTATAGCATAATTGTGGAATGCAAAAAATTCCAAACCTGTGACATTTGGATCCGACGGACATGGGTGGAGAGTTGAAGGAGACAGACTGAACATAGTTTGGTATACAGGAACAAATGTTCCTGCTAACATTGCTGTTGAAGAAACCATTTTGCAGGACGAATCAGAGGATGACAGCGATGATCAGAAATGCAGTTTTTCCGATCAAAGGAGGAGGTTGAATGATTCCATATGATGTATGAGTGATCCAAATTAATGATGGTTCCCACTACATAACATTTAGTAAAAATATGCGCATATCACTAATACCGAAGAGTTAAAGGTTTCTCGACAGCAATAAAGGTAATTCAGGTATACACCTGATATTAGAGAAGCATGTAAGTCCACCTACTGGAAGATGTAAGAATTACATTGTCAGATTTAAGTAATGGCACGATATAAGGGCATTTCGGGCATTAGTCACAATCTTTCTATTATTCCTATGGGCACCAAATTTTTCCAATTCTATATATAGAATAGTTTGAATGATGAAAAAATCTTTGACTTGAACTTTTGCGAGAATACTAGCGAGATAAATCAAAATTACTGAAAATTCACCGTTGGTTACTATGAGTTGAGTAGTCTGATACACAGTAGACGTTCGTGTGCCTTTAGTGGTATATTATCGATAAAAATCGGCCTATTTATGATTTATTCAAGTAGGGCAGACGGTTCTTTGTATATTCAAACAGTCAAATATGTCATTTCAGAAGTAGTTAAATGTTTAATACACTGTCACAGATGTCGTAAACGTTCATTGTTGGCCGACCATGTGCCATGCGAATGTGACACATCTTCAGCCGTGGGTCAACAGATAAAATGAAACAGACTAAAATATGCCGTATGCAAAACATGAAATACATTGTATTAGACGAACGGCAACCCAGAGGCATTTCATTAGGTGATGAAAACTCAAACTACCATATGATAGCTTTTTAAGGGATTAAAAAGCTACCGCGAGCGGATATACAATAAGGACTGCTGCCATGGAAAAATATATGAGGGCTGATCCAACTCACTCTCTAAACCTAACCGAATGAACTTACCTTGGAAATAACAACTGTATAAAATGGTTTACTCTGAGTCAGTGTTGTCCAAACATTTTCGCCTATTGTACCCTTTATTACCTTCTACTGTTACGTACCCACACCCCCCTCCCCCACCATGGCTGAACAAACTCAGTTTTATTTAGGATAATCATGCAAATAGTATATTAATTATGAAAAGACTTTATTATAGGAGTGTTGGTCAATAAATTCAAATTTATTACACAAATAAAAATGATGATTTAATAACAAAATGCTTGAAAATTACTTACACAACTTAATGTGAGATGTGAGGCTGATGTTCACTGATGGGATGTTTCTGTTGTGTGTGTGTGTGTTCCTTGTTTTTTCACGTACCCTCATGATCTATGCTGGGGTACGCGGACCCCAGCTTGGACAACACTGCTCTGAGTGATGGTGGGCTGGTGATACAGGACGTTTTTAGACAGGTCGCAAAAGTTGACTTCCATATGAGAAAACACTTGGGTCGTTCAATTTTTTTTAGAGGTCTATGCAATATAGAGCAAATTTTAGTATGCAATAGAAAAGCGGGTTAATTGATCATGGCTTCTTATTATACTACAAGTAATTAAGCCTCTGCTTGATATAGCTAAAATTATAATGTTAAACTAACTTTCATAACATTAACATTTATATTCTTAATTCACTTACCAAGCAGCTATGGCGTTGGAGGTGGGTTGACATTGATTCTAAGTATAGAACCTAAATTCGATAGATAAATGTAGAGCAGAGTCGATATCAACTTTTCCATATCATCTTTTATTTCCCTCTTATTGGTCAAGGTAACAGTTCTCTTTTTACAACGAAGAACTGATCAATTATGATTCCCCTTTTTTGTACGTTATTGCAGAGGCAAAGTGAATTGAACATTAAACGATAGTTGTGATATAATATTTGTGAATGTAAAAAGTCAATCGTGTCTGCAACATATATATATATATATATAATATATATATATATATATATATATATATATATAATATATGTGTGTGTGTGTGTGTGTGTGTGTGCGTGTGTCTATATATATTGTATATATGTGTATGAATGTATGTATATATATATATATTTACACACACACAAACACACACACACACATATATATATAATATAAATATATAATATATATATATATATATATATATCATATATATCATATATATAAAGAAAAAGACGGCGGCCACTGTAACTCAAACGCTCACATTTACCAAAAAATTAAATTACCATGTAAACAAAAGAGGGGGCGAGAAAAGAGACATAAAAGACATTCGTCCCTTCATATGCAGTTTTTGCGATTCCATGACACGGTCATCAGGGACAAACTAACATGGGGGAAATAAACGTACTTGAATTGCCAGCTTCAATTTCATTTCAACCGCCATGTCATTAAAACAAAAATTGCGCCAGGGTTCATGCTGCTGAAAAATGGAAAGCAAACGAAAGAAATATTTCAAGTTGAACTATTCTGTAAAAAATGAAAAAAACAATAATATAAAAAGGAGCGAAAATGCAAAGTTCAAACTCTTCGGCTCCTCATGCTCAACGGTTTCTTTTTTTATTTGAGTCTCTCTCTTTTATTATCAGTTTGGTTTCCTGAACTCCTTAAGGCAGCCCATTCGCTACTACTACTTTTACTACTCATGCTACTACCAACATGACAACGGATGCTATGACTATCAGCTGTTGCTTCGTTGCTATTTTCGGTAACAAACATTCACTGCTATGTACTAGATAAAAAGAATTACGTAAAATACTGCGCACTTCCCAACACAAAATGCAATTACACTTCCACACAAAATACCACTTAGCATCGAACATGATACTAAAACATTGCACATAAACCAAATTCAGCGGCCCGCTTCCAATGAAATCTTCAAAAATCGTCAATCTATCCTTCGATGCAATTGGCTGGTTTCAGAGATAAGGGAACCTCACAGCCATTTCTGAAATCAGCAACTTCAAGAAAATATCATGCTTGTGAACGAATTGTAGTTCACAATGAAAGATTGCAACAAAAAAATACAAAGAACATTAGTTTTATTACGCTACCTGGAATTTTCGCAATTTTCTTTGGTAAACCCAAGTTCAAAACTATTATTTCAACACGAATCTTGCAATGTTTCTGGAGCAATTGAGACGAAAAGGACAGTCGCAACGTTGCCTGGCTCTTTCATCGACATTCTAATGGCTAACATAACGGACGGAAACAAGGATAAACATCTAAGATGGTTTTAGTTAAAATCGAAGGAACTCCTGTTATTATCATCTGTGAAGGACTTGCTGAGCCCGGTAAGAATGAAATTAGAACAGATATGTTTCACTCTTCGAGAAAATGTATACAGAAAATAAAGGAATCGAACGCCATGAAATATGTAAATTGTGCAATAAGAAAAGATGAACCAAGAATCTCGATTATTGTAAAAAAGAAAAATCTAGGACGATAACTTGAATCTAAATCACTGACATCTTTAAGCCATCTCATGTTTTTGTCATTGCAGATAACAGTTTATGTACTTGAGCTCGATAGTTGGATTTTGTTATCATGCTTACTTTTGTATAGTACGTTGGTAACGATTTCTGAGGAGGAATTTTAGCTTAGTCTCAGACCTTAAAACGCAAAGAGCAGATGTCCTCCGAACTAGCTGATCACCTGAATCAATAATTGAATAATAACCGCATTATGCCATAATAATTCCGGCAGACTGAAAGTCTCAAATGAAGGGTTATCATAAGCATACAGAACAAACCCTTTAGGTTATCAAGAAATGCTAATTGATGGAGGTTATAAAACAAGGAGGGGAATAGAGAAAAGGCTTATTGTGACCTAGAGCAAGGAAAATCTATTACATGTCAATGGGACTCATATAATTCTTGCATAAATCCTAAAGCACGCATGAAATATGTTACAATATGTATAAGTATAGCATATATACGATTTACGAAGGCACTACTTACACGAGTTTGTATGTAGTATGTATGTATGTATGTATGGATGTATGTATGTATGTATGTATGTATCATACATACACACACACATACACATATATATATATATATATATATATATATATAGTATATGTTATATACATAAATTCAAAAACATGAATGAGTTGATAATGGAGAGTTCTTTCAACATTTGCTAGCGGTCTCATTCATTTTACTGATTCCAGACTTTTTCAATATGCTCTCAAGGACGATTCTCATTGATAAATAAAACACATTGTACACATGAGAGCCGGCACATACGGGCAAGGGGGAACACTTTCCATCACCCAACAGGTGGCCCCCCTTCCCCCGTAAAATCCTTGGAAATATATATATATATATATATATATATATATATATATATATATATATATATATATATATATATATATATATATATATATACATTATCATGCAAAACAAATCTTTGTTTCTTTCCACTGTACAGTATATTCTTTTAGTTTAAGTAAATTAAAGTATCCTTATTATATTATAACATTGTATGCAGTGTATAGCTGCGTTATTCTTTTAAGAAATGTTTGATTTTAGTTAAACAGTATATGGAACTATTGGGAATAAAAAAGTTAATGTAAATTTCTGTACTTGTTTCTGTACCGCATCTTGCTTCACTTAATTTATTGGCACTGCAATTCCACTCATATATAATTATATAATTATATATATATATATATATATATATATATATATATATATATATATATATATATATATATATGTATGTATATATATATAATTTATAATGCATGCTTCATTTATTAAAAAAAATGTAGGCGCTGAAACTGTTTTATGAATTAAACTGATAGTTCAAAGGGTCAAAAGTGTTTGCTTGATACCGAAAACTATCCATTATGTACAAAAATTTCGCCCCCTTCGAAAATATAATGCTGGCGCCCACGTGTGTACACGAGTGATAAATCCATCTCTTTTTTTTTCCAATTTAAGACAAGTCACTGTCGACTAAGAGAAAGGATAAATAAATAAGTAAAATTTAAAATAGAAATAACAATGAGCAAGAGGAGATTTTTTTTTTTTTTTTTTTGTCCAAGGCAGCTTCCTGATGGGCCACCCCAATAATTTCCCGCCACTTTTTCCTCCACCACGTCTAATCCCTCTCACTAACGCTAATCACCACTCTTACCCATCAGCACCTTAAATGAACTCATAAATATCCCTATATCACATCAAGTCATAGGGCCTAACTCGGCAAATAAGCCTATAAATACCCGTAAATCATTCTGAAACATGCCCCACCGGTTACGCGTATCCCAAACCATGTGTCCGTTTACTCGTCTGAATTATGTACGGTGCCTATTCGCTCTATTTCTACCCCTATTCTATTGTGGATCTGTGAATTCATTTCTAAAGCAGCTCACACATTAGAAGAACCTTTCAGCTTTCGTTCAAGATTTACGAAGATAACATGTTAGAATACATTCTATTAAAGTAATTCATAGAAATAAAATAGCAGAAGATCATTGTGACAATTTCGTTATCTCTTTCAGAGTGAAATACAAACACATGCACACACACATAATATATATATATATATATATATAATATATATATATATATATATATATATATATATATATATATATATATATATATAATATATATATATATATATATTATATATATATATATAATGGGTGTGTGTACTTATGTGAGGATGCAGATCATCACACCGCCCATTTTTGATGTGTAACCCATCTGAGTGGGTCACAGTGGTTTTGTACCGCAAATTTCGCCTCATATTTGCTATGTCCAGGAGCCAGAGAAAGCTTCTTTGGATCCTGGCTATGTCTCTGGATTATTCCCTGCTTACCGCTCACCTCTACTGGAAAAAAAAAAGGGAGGGGGGGCGTGGGGCTATCAAACTCATCCTAAAGACTTTTTAGCAAGTCTTTAGGAGAAAAAGTCTTATGGTGACATACCTACGTACACATACATACATACATACATACATCCATACATACATACACACACACAATATATATATATATATATATATATATATATATATATATATATATATATATATATATACATATTGGAGTAAGGAGACGCGTTCTGTCTTTCATCCATTTATTTGCGCCGACGTTTTCGTATCAGCTTGATACATTTTTCCAGCTGAAACGATTACACATCAATTAAATTGCGTATAAGTAAAAAGATACACACAATGTTTACCAACACCAAAATTAAAAACCTTTTAATAAATTAAGAATAAAAACAGAGTAAAAACAGAAACACAGAATAACAGTGAAAGGGCTAGGAGCGAATACAGAGAACAAATTAGTTAAAAAATAAAAATAAAATAATAAATAATAATAATAATAATAATAATAATAATAGAAAAAATATATAATAATAATAATAATAATAGAACGAACAAGACGCCTACCCACAGCGGTAGCGGAAGGAGAACTGCCACACGAAAAATTGTTATGGCGGGAGTGTAAACAAAACAACAGGTAATTAGGCAAAAAATAAACAGTTGGGGGTGTTGGAAGACGATTGGTGGTTAAGAGAAGGTACAGTTAGCTTGATTACTATTGATTCAAGGGTGGTTAGTTCGTCTATATCGGGTTCTGCCTACAATATTAAAATGACTGGCATCTATGTGTGTTTTGCAACTTTTACTGTGATTTCTTATGTTAGATTGTTCTGGATTTGATAGTCGACAACCCGTTCTATGGCTAATTCCTTGATGATAGGAAATTCGGACTTTTTAGCAGCCTCCTGGTGCAACCGATGTAAGTGCCGAGATCACATCTGGACAATTATACTTAAACGACACCGGAGGCAAACAGGGGGCTGATCTTATCCTTGACTTGGAAGAGTGAGCCGATAGTTCGGGGGGTTTATGGGAATTAGTTTCAAATTAAGGGCAGGCAATTGCTCATTGAATAGGGTGATACATTTCCTAAATTTATTATTATGGAGAAAGGGAAATCTAGCAAACATACGGAGCTTGGGGACACTATGGACTATTGGAGGTGGATTGAATTTCAGATTAAGTAGCCTATTAAGGGATCTATGAAAAATTGCTTGGAGGGAAATAATTATCCTTAAAGTACAATCAGCACTGACTCACAATAAATACACATTAATAAACTCGGCCTCCTTTAAAGATGACATATTACGCAGGACTCAGATCTGTACATGGCGAGCTTTGACGTGGAATCTCTGTTTACAAATGTTCCCGTTGTTGAGACTATCACCATCATTTTAGACAGGCTATTTCCACTGACGATTGCTTGTTCAACAATTTTAATAGAACTCAATTCAAGTTGCTTTAGAATTAGCCGTGCTGGATACGCCCTTTGTTTTTAATATACGGTTTTTAAGCAGACGAGGGGATGGCCATGGGAAGCCCTCTGGGTCCTACTTTTGCTAACATATTTATGTGCTCCCCCCCTGGAGGAGCGAGCTCTAGATGTATGCCCACCTAATTTCCGCCCACTCTTTTATAGACGCTACATAGATGACACTTTCGCCTTGTTCAGATGTAATTACCATGCTGATACCTTTCTTGAGTATTTAAACAACCAACACCATAACATTAGATTTACGGTTGAAGCAGAAACACAGAATTCACTTCCGTTCCTTGATGTGAGGATATCCAAGGACGAGTCTGGCTTTCATACTGGTATTTAGAAAGAGCACCTTTACTGGCCTGGGGACCAATTTTTATAGTTCATGTTTTTTTAACTTTAAAATGAATTCCGTGTCAACTCTCCTCCAGAGCCATTAATCTGACATCAAACTGGTCTACTTTTCATACTGAAGTGACTTTCCTTGCTGATTACTTTAAGGATAATTATTTCCCTCCAGCAATTTTTCATAGATCCCTTAATAGGCTACTTAATCTGAAATTCAATCCACCTCCAATAGTCCATAGTGTCCCAAGCTCCGTATGTTTGCTAGATTGTCCCTTTCTCCATAATAATAAATTTAGGAAAAAATGTATCACCCTATTCAATGAGCATTGCCTGCCCTTAATTTGAAACTAATTCCCATCCCCAAACCCCCGAACTATCGGCTCACTCTTCCAAGTCAAGGATAAGATCAGCCCCCTGTTTGCCTCCGGTGTCGTTTATAAGTTATAATTGTCCCAGATGTGATCTCGGCACTTACATCGGTTGCACCAGGAGGCTGCTAAAAGTCCGAATTTCCTCTCATCAAGGAATTAGCCATAGAACGGGTTGTCGACTATCAAATCCA